>NW_017805591.1:701048-791595 GCF_001891065.2 Hippocampus comes
GGGCGCGCGCGTTGGTGTGTGTGTGTGTGTGTGTGTGCGTGTGTGTGTATGTGTGTGTGTGTGTGTGTGTGTGTGTGTGTGTGTGTGATGTTCCTCACCGACCAAACCGTGTCAAAATTGGTAGAGAATTCGACGAGTTATGATTGACTGAAGCCAAACACAGTTACTTCAATACAAATAAATGAAAGCGATTGCAGGGGACTCCCGGTTGAAGATGGCGATTAGGACTGCACGTACTCAACCAGCCAAGGTTTTTGCTCGTCAGCATATGTGTTGATGGGAAGAGCATCTCGCTTCTTCTGCAGTTTTCAATGGGACTCAGCACTGTCACCTGCTGGCAGTGGCAAGGCACCGGGCACTTTCAGCTGCTTTTCTGACCCATCTAGGAAGACTAAATGTCGCACTCATTCATTAAATATATCAGGCAAACAGTTTGTTAAACGTCTGCATGTGCAGTACATATGTGATAAAACATGTATATTTTTGATAAAAAGACAAATATACAGTGCCATTATTGTGCAAAACAATTTACAAATGTGTATTTCACTCCAGAAACATGTAAAAAAAAAAAAAAAAAAACTATACACTCGTGTTTTTGTAAATGACCGCATGGACGACTGTTTCCACAAGGCTTCTGAAGTCAAGAAAATCTCTCACTCCTTAGAAGTGCACCACTTGGCTTCTTACAGCAAGGGGAGCCAGAGAACCACCACATATTTAACTTTACATACAAAGTATTTCTAAATAGATAAAAGAAATATCTAAATAGTTCAAAGAAACACACACACACACACACACACACATATGCATATATATTTTTCTGTTGCCTGTAATGACTGTTCAGTGGTGTTTTTTTTCCATCCATCCATCCATTTTCCGATCCGCTTATCCTCACAAGGGTCGCGGGTGGTGCTGAAGCCCATCCCAGTCGTCTTCGAGCAAGGTGTTTTTTATTTTTATTTTTATTGATTTTCTGTCTGTTTTGAAGCAACTGTGTCAGTCTCAGGAAGAGTGCGGGGTTTTATGAATGCAATTAGAATGTTGTTATTTCTGTTTAAGTTTTTTGTGAAAAAGGTTCTTTACACAATGAATGAAAACAGAGAAACAAAAAGAATAAGCTTAGAAGTAAAAAGTGAGTGAGTGAGTATTCAACATGTGTCCAAAATGAATTCTACAAGAGGGAGGGATTCGGGGACCCTTTGGACAGTGACAGAGATAATGGTGTCATTGCACTAATGAGAAGTTTCACCTTGGCTTTAGCCCAAGTTGATGATGAGGTATCTGCCAGTATACACAACACAGAAGAACACGAGCTCATGTCCACAATCATGAACTAATCATTTGGCTCCTAATTGGCCTCCTCTGTTCTCTTATCCCACTTGGCTGACTGAACTATGGGTCAAAAATGGGGAAAGGTTAGAGTTGAACTGGTATTAAACTCACATGACTGTAATTGTTGAGGCAGCACATGTACTCGTGGTGTGCACGTCTACTTCAGTCTTCGCAGTCAAGAGCTTCTGGGTTTAAATCTCGGATTGGGCCCTCATGAGTAGAGTTTGCATGTTCTCCACTTGCTTGTGTTGTTTCTTCACATACTTCCTTCTAAAAGGAGATCACCAGTCATGGAGCACACAGCCTCTCTTAACAAAAAAAAACAAAAAAACGTGACCCATAGACCTTGAGAAACATGCAAAATCATATTACCTTGCCTCGTCTTTCTAACGGCAAATGACTGTGACCTTGTAGTGGACATTTAAATATTAATTTGAATATTTTAGAGAAGGAATGCATTGAAACAAAATATGTTTGCAGATAAGGAAGAATGATAACGGCTGCACAAATTACTTTTGTTGCTGACGAGGACATAATCCTCCAAGTGGAGTCTTCCCTCAGAGAAGCCAGTAATTGTTTTCTTCAATTTTCTTGATGTGTCCATTGTTAAAACATAGTGTTGGTTAAAAAAAAAATACAATTAGCAATTATGTTTATTTTACAAAAAAACTAAATGGATCCAGTGAATAAGTCATTTCAAATCACTATTTGTGGAAAGATGACCATTAGTAAAATCCACACTTAGTATTTGCAGTTTTGATGACTCCAAGCCGCTCTGTGGGAATGCAACAACACTTGCATTAAAAGAAGAGGATAGAAGCTAACCTGGTGAGGTAGAGTTCTTGTAGGCCCTTTTGCTCATCCATCTTGTGGAAACATGCCCCATTTCACACTGCACTTGGTTTTCTTGGAGTTCGTCACGCGTCAACTTGTATCTCCATACCGTAGTTTAAGGTTGTCATTGCTTCATTGTACAGGATTAGGAAATGTTCCATTGAACATTGCGGTGATCAGCAGTTTGCTAGTAGGCGCGGCTTTGTCGAATGTCTGGATATCACTTTTTCAACAAGAAATATAGTTGCCTTAAAAGGTCAAAAAGGTCAAATTAGTAGTGGATTCCTATAGTAGTAGCTCATGAGCCGCATTATAGCTGTCACTGTTTCATCGACATAAAAAGGGGCTCTTAATAATGTCCCATTTCATCTCAGCGGAAGCCGCCACATTAAGTCTGATGTTTGTTTTTATCATGCTCATCTTATAAACCCACTCCTTTTTTACAAAAGGGAATCCCAGCATATATCCCATTTTAATGACTGTCTTCCGCAATAATTCACAATGAAACCACAGCAGAGAGAAAAAAAAGTGTCTAAATGTAAATGCTAGTAAATGTCAAAAGTTTTGACGGGCTCAGACAATCTTGGCAAACAAAGATTAAAAAAAGACAACTTACAAAACATCGGGGACCAACACTCTATGGTAAACTATACTGGATATAAATATTATAAATCATATCACATTGACATTTGATGGATGTTGTTCCCTTCGAAATAATCAACTAAATCTCTGAAACCTGAGGACTAACATGAAGGTGAGATGGTGTCTGAGTGGATGGAAAAGGATGTTACCAAACTACTACAACATTTCTAAGACATTAAAGTGGGCATGTTATAGAAATGTCACTTTTTAATGGTTTATATACGAAGAGTTCACGTGTTTCTGGAGGAACACCTTCATATTTACTTGCTTGTTATCGGTGTATTAAGCTGTTTATTAAAAATGCATATGCCTCATCTAAAACTCCTTGTCCACGTGGAGTACAAAAAGAATATAGTACATGTTGCCGTCGTGTGTAACATCGACAGTGAATATAAAATGATAAATGTTGTCAATTGTTAATCGGAAGAAAGGCGTACATTTGGGTCAGACAACATCCCAAACCAATTTGCAGTGCAAATGACCCGTAACGTGCATCACGATCCCAACCATGGAAGTGAAACTAATGATTGGAGCAGTTACTGTCTTCTTGTAGAACGTTATTATGCTTGTAAACTACAATAAATGGCGCTACATATCTGTGAGCTTTTGCTTGTAGTTGTACATTACAGCAAGGCCGCTGTGATTGATGTTGACGCGTGGATGAATCGTTGTCCCTGTTGACAAAATAGGACATTGACTCCAAGTAATTCATAGCTGTCACTCAGCTCGTGCTCCAGGATGAAAAGATAAAGCTGTGCATTTCTTGACTCCAAGCGACCCCCGAGGTCCGAACCTTGATAGGATTACGAGGCTTTCCCCAAATCAATGGCGGAGTTCCCAGACTCCGGCTAAAGGTGACTTAAATTGACTGGCTGTCAAGACTAAATGCCGGAAAATCTAATTAGTGGCAGATTTGTCGAAAAAAAAGTTGGCAGTTGATGCCGGATGTTTTTGTTGTTTTTTTTTCTTGTTCATTGTTTTTGATGAATATGTTTGAAAGTATCGACAAAAGCAGCTCATTAGGGTTGATGCTGATGAGGAAAACAAGATGATCATAATCCATTTTACCAACGTGAAAACAAAGTCTCATGCAAAGAGCAGTAAACAATGAACTCAATCATCCAAGCAACGTCCCATCCTAATATGTTGCTTCAAAAACGTTTTAGTTACCATACGCTGTGATGTAACATAATGTATTATGTAACTATGTAAGTATATCACATTCTACAGTTTGTTGTCAATGTATTTGTGTTTGCTTTTACTTCTCTTTGTTTATCTCTGCTGTCTGCTGCCAGGTCAGCATTGCAAATGAGAATTTGTTTTAACTGCCTTGCCTGGATAATGAAGTTTAAATAAATTACCTTGTTCAGGGTTGATGGCAAATTGAACTTTACCTCAGCTGTCCAATTCACCACACGTGTGCGTTAAGATACTAGGGACATAACTTTTGGTCATTTGGCTGATTTTTTGCTTTGGCTTGCGCAAACTTTAGATAGGATTGCCGTATGGTGTCAGTGACGACAGCATTAGTAAATTTTCTTCATAAAAAGAGGCTTCAAGATGTTTATGATTACTCTCAGTTTGGGTCACTTGCATCAGGCACAAATGGGCTTATTTCAGCGACAAAAAAATAAGATGGCGGCCCGGTGGTTCAGTGGTTAGCGCGTTGACCTCGCAGTGCAGAAGTACCGGGTTCAATTCCAGCTCCGGCCTCCCTGTGTGGAGTTTGCATGTTCTCCCCGTGCCTGCGTGAGTTTTCTCCATGTACCCCGTTTCCAGGCTGATTGAACACTCAAAATTGTCCTTAGGTGTGAGTGCGAGCGTGGATGCCCGAAGGCAGCTGGGATAGGCTCCAGCACGCCTTGTGAGGATAAAGCATTTCAGAAAATGGATGGATGGATGGGTGTTAAAAGAACTATAATGTTTGATCCTTGCGGGGTCTTGGCAAAAGGATATGCAGGTAACATACTTGCTCTTTGTGTATTTAAGGTTGCCAGTCCCTGAGCTGAGTTGTGAAAAAATGCATGATAAAAATGCTCATTTAGCATGAGGGCGCTTGATGAAGTTTAAATGAAACTCCTGGTAATTCCTGAATGACGAAAATGGAATGCAGAGAGAGGGGAGACATCATCCAGCTACAGCCCACACGATGTGCACCACTGTACTGGGAGCCTATCGAACTAATTATATCACTGTGCTGTTGTTTGGAGAGAGGTCGTAAAGGGGTTATTGGCTGTCACCAGCGACACCAAAGCAGCACTGAGAGATGATTGTACACACCATCTCCGTGCCACACAACAGACACACATATCGGGAATTTAGCCTGTTTTGAGAGGATTTACACAGCAGGAACACACAATGATGACTCACCTTTCATGAGACAATTGTAATCAGTTTTTGTAATGCAGGGTAAATCTAAGAATGGCAAAGTGTCATTTGCTTCTAAGACTTCATCGTGGAACACCTTGACAACATGGGGCCTATGTGAGGATCCTGTCTGTGGGCTTCAGCTCTGCGTTCAACACCATCATCCCTGAACTCCTCCAAGCTGTTCCATCTGGGCATTTCTCTTCCAGTAGATTGACAATTTTCCAACAGGCAAGACACAGCAGGTGAGGCTGGGAGCAACCACCTGGTGGTGGCGGTGGTGGTGTTGGGTGGGGGGTTGTGTCATACACTGATGCACGATCGGGGGTTGAAGGTGGTCACATTGCAGTGGCCAAGTTTAACCACAAGTGGAGCTCTTCTTGCAGTTCCTTACTTTGCACGTGCTGATCTCCTGCAGGGACTTCAGCGAGTCTATTAGGCTTCCACCATGTAGACTGCGAGGCTCTCCTGTGCTGAATTAAAAGGGATTGAGGGTAGCCGCTTTAATTGGTTGGGAGTCAAGTCGGTCTGCGCTGGGCACAAAAATAGAGCCCGAGGAGTCTCCCAGGATGTGTTCTCTCTCCACTGCACTTCTTCCTCTACACAAACAACTGCTCCTCAAACCACCCAGCTGTCAAACTTCTGAAGTTTGCAGATGACACAACAATCATCTGGCCCATCAAAGATGGCAATGAGTTCAACAGAAAGTGAAGTGGGTGGGGTCTTGGTGCAGACAGCATAACCTGGAGCTGAGCACAATCAAGACTGTAGAGATGATTCTGTTCTTCGGGAAACATCCTTTGCTGCCCCTCAGACTCTCCAAGTGCCCTGTGTAGAGTGTCAAGCCCTTCAAGTTGCTGGGAATCTCTTTGGGCCTAAAATAGGAGGCCAACATGAAATCCATCCTCATCAAGGCTGAGCCGAGAATGCACTTCCTGTGGCTCTGAAGCATGGCCTGCTACAGGAGCTGTTGAGGCAATTCTATACAGCAGTCACTGAATCGGGTCATCGATCCCTCTGGTCTTGTACGGCTAGATAGAAAGAATAAATCTGATTGCAAGTGACTGCTGCCAATATAATCACGGGTACCCCCCTACTTCGCTCTTAAAGACTTGCATGCGATGAAATCCAAGATTAATTCAGGAAAACTCCTCTTTGGTTCACCCCATCCTACACCCTTTCCGGCTCCTTCTCTCTGAGAGACATGACCGTAAAAAGAAAAAAAAAAACACTATAACTTTCAGACATTCCAATAGCTCCTTTCTCCTTGCCATTAACTTAAACACCGGACTAAATTGTCCCTCGGTGTGATTATGAGCGCACATGGTTGTCCGTGTATGTGTGTCCTGCAATTGGCTGGCAACTAGTTCATGGCATACCCCGCTTACTGCTCGAAGACAGCTGGGATAGGCTCCAGCACGCCCCGCGACCCTTGTGACGATAAGCGGATTAGAAAATGGGTGGAAGGATGAATTTGTGAAATCTGTTTAACCCGCTAAATGATTGGGCCTTCATGAATTTTGCTTTCTGCTCGATGCTGCCAAGTCGTGAAATCAATAATGCTGCCATTGCCGCACTCTGTGTCTTATGCAAGGTAAACTTGATGCTCTGAATCTTAAAATTCCACATGGTTGACACAATTCTTTGCTATCAAAAAGATCTTGAAGAGAGTGGTCTAAAGAAACAGGACCGTGAGTGTTGCAAGCACAACATGAGGGGTGTCCTGGCTGGTCCACCAATAACACAGCACTAGGATATGAGGGAAGCCCTTGTTTGTGAAAAGGAGACCTACATCCAGAAGGGATGGTGAGAAAGAAGAGAGTGACAGACACAACAATCTTGTCATTTCGTATTCAGCACTGGTGTCATCCTTTCTGAAGATTTTGAACCAACACAAGATTCCGGTATACTTCGAACCTGGTAACACCCTGAGACAAAGGATGACACATGCCAAGATTGGGCAATGGACACCCTGCACTCTGCAAAGTAATGTGGTGTATGCAGTCAAGTGCAGTGAAGAATGCACAGATACATATATTGGGGAAATCAAACAAACACCAAGCAGGCATATGGCACTGTCACGTTGCGAGGTGGTGTTGGACCCAAAAAGCAGGCAAGAGGGAGGAGCAGGGTGTATTTGAAGAAGTGTATTGGAACAGAGAAAACTAAATCCAAAACAAACATAGTCCAAAGTAGCAAACAAAAATCATAACTGAAGCTAAAACAGAACCATGACCAAAACAAACCTGACAGCAGCAGAGAAACGGCAACAAACAAACATGACAGGAGCACAAAGCAACATAATGACCAACAGGTGTGCAGCTGCAGAGAGAGCCCTACAGTGCCACCTGTTGGTCCCAAACCGAATCATGACAGGCACAGCACAGGTCAAGATTCCGCTGTCTGCCCACACCTCCCCTCTTTTGAGGCCAAAAATGTGCATATTCTTGACAGAGAAGACAGATGGTTTGAAAGAGGATTGAGAGAGACCATCTCCAAACAGAGGAGGTGGCTTAACTATCTTCCACATACAATGCCATCTTCTTATACATCCCAAAGAGACTCCATGATTTTTGCCTCCAACAAATAACAGTCACCAGTGACTGTCGAGGCAGCTCCACTGTCTCTTTACAACTGATTGGAATATTAATACATCTCTGGAAGGTATCTTAACGATACGGTTAACGGTTTTGCATTCCAATTGCCATTCCATTTGTGGATGGGGTGTGCCTCCAACTTGGAACATAAATACTTGGAGTTGGGTTTGCCACACCAACTGAGGCGAGTGCAATCCATACCAAGCCTTGTTGCATGAACTGGTGACGCCTACTTGGTTAAGAGGCGATACATCGAGCTCTGTGGGGTGAATTTCAAATCTGATTTGTCCAAGGAATAGCCCCTTTGCCAATACAGTAAAGTTACACTGGCCAGCACGACTGATTCTGAAGTCCTGGGGCAGATTAGCGCTGACATAGCAGCACAGCATATACTGAAATCTCAGTTTTTAAAAAAAATCAAACAGCCACTTCCACATAATGGAAGTAGTCTAAACAATACAGACGCTACAAAATATAGAGAATAGACTGTTGGGAAGAAGTGAGTACAGTTTCATCGAACAAGTAATAGAATTTAGGTTGTAAAAAAAGGTCTGTGCTTCTGATAGTGTTCAGGCCAACAGAGAAGCCCGATACAAAAGTTTTCAAAACCAAGTGAAACTATGTTTTGACCCTCCTGCGCAATGCTTCCGTTATTCCAATGCACCCATGCAGTGTGTACCAATTAAACTTGCAGTGGATATACGATAGGTGCTTCTTCCTGCAGGGCAACAGAATATGATGAAAATCTAGTTTTTGTTTTGTTACTCATATTATTGCATGGTCCCCATCTGTCAGTTTGACTTCTACATTTCAGCATTATTATTTCTCCAGACATTTGGCAATTACACCATTGACACCCCCACCGCCCACCCCCACTCCCCTCATGGAGCTCCTGTACATACCGTTTGGTAAGTGGGATCCCTGCGGCGAACGGGATGTCTAATTATGATCTTTGTAAAAGTGAAAAAATTAAAAATTAAGCCATACACCCACCACCTGTGTCGTTGCTTTAACCAGCATTTCCCTGTGCCTTTGTTATGAAGAACCCATGTCTTCCAAACCGGGCAAGTAAATGAAGAGGAAGTGAGAGAGGAACACAGTGAGTGATCAAATGAGGGGATGACTCGTCGCTTTCTCGTCTCATTGGTATGATGGACATGATAGATCCTGTTGGAACGCTTGAGAAGGGTAAAGGGTGAGACATATTCAAATGGTCTGTTGGTCCATTAAGTGACCATCTAATTAACAGACCCACCCTCCCATTCATTGAAAGGATGCATACAGAAATTCAATGTGTGTGTTCACTTGTAACAAACCAAATACAGAGGTGCCCTGAGATATGAATTTAATTAGTTACGAGACCATGTGCATTATGCAATGCTTCCTCCGCCCCCCAAAAAAATGTTTGTGTTTTTGTGGCAGTCTTATAGACTGCCACAAAAACACAAAAAATGTTGTGTAACATAAACTGACAAAAAGTTTTTTTTTTTTTTAATGTACTCAATATTATCTCTTCAAGTGGCTGCACGAAATAAAATCACCTGGCTCCAGATACATATATTTAAGTAATGTACCTAAATCCAGGTGATTTTATGTTGTGCAACTACTTGACAAAATAAAGTTCAGTAAATTCAACACCCCATTTTACAATGCACTTTAAAGTAGATATTTTAAGAAAATAATTAAACCACTCCATCCTTCTGTCCTGCCTTAAGACTAACCTCAACATCACTGGCTGTACTATGTCCTGTTTTCAGTCCAACCAAACAAACCAACAACTGTTCATCCACATCAACCACTGCTCCTCCTACATAGCCCCTCTGGCTCATGGTGTTCTCCAAGGTTCCGTGCTTGGCCCTCTCCTCTTCATACTCTTCATCCTCTACATCCTCGCCCTTGGCAACATCATCTGTCATCATGGCTTTTGTTTTCACTGTTATGCAGACAACATTCAGCTCTACAACTCCATCACATCCATAATCTCCAATATCCACTCCACCCTCATCCATTACCTAACTGACATCAAAGCCTGGATGCAACATAACTTTCTCAAACTCAACAGTGAGAAAATAGACATAATCTTGATCAGTGCCAAAAACATCATCAAATGAATTCACTACTTCTCCCTCAATTTTGATAAAATCGCCCTTATGCTATCCCTACTCATCTGCCATCTTGGCATTCTTCTTGACCTCACTCTTTCATTTGAACCCCACATCAAACAAGTAATCCGGATTGCATTCTTCCACCTCAAAAACATAATTCGACTTTGCCCATCTCTCACATTCTCCAATGCTAAAACCCTTAGTCATGCCTTCGTTACATGCTGAATTGACTACTGCAATAGCATTCGTTCCGGCACAACCTCAAAAACACTCAATAAACAGCAATATATCCAAAACTCTGACACCCGTCTCCTCACTCACACCCGCTGCTGTGAACACAGTACTCCTGTCCTTCACAAGTTCCAATGGCTCCCTGTCCTCAATGCATCCACTTCAAAATCCTTCTCTTTACATTCAAAACTCTCCATAGTCTGGCCCCTTCATACTTCACAGATCTGCTCCACTACCATGCTCCATCTCACTCCTTCTGCTCCTCAGACCCTAACTTCCTGTCCCTCCTCTGAAGGGGCAAGTTCCAAACTTGGGCAGACTAAGCCTTCTCCAGTCAGAGTTTCTCCTTGGGTGTGTTCTCATTTTGAATTTGTGTTTGTTTATTCGGTTCAAAAATGGCAGGTGTGTTGCTGACTGTGGTTCTTGCCCACATGCAAGGGCATTACAATATCTTTATTGCTCATTTTTATGCTCACATTACTGAAAGGGTGAAAGAGCTGAAATCACACACACACACACACACACACACACACACACACACACACACACACACACACACACACACACAAAATGCCAAGAGTCGCAACTCAGCATATCACCATACTTCATTTGATATTTATAATCTCTGTTGGTGCACTAATTGACCGTGCCACATGTAATAAAGCACACAGATAAAAGGAGAGCGGCCAGTGGGTCAGCTTGACGAGCATGTGAATGCAATCTCCTTTTGTTGGCCACCACACAGCTCACCTGCATTTGCATTTGAAACACCCTATCAGTAGTCATCAGTACCGAGGGAAAAATCAAAGCAGCCTTGATTTACCATTGTGGAAATCCTGCTTTTACTGGGAAATGCACAAATATGTGTGCATGTCGTTAATGCACACTTGGTTATTCCGGAGCAGTTCAGTCATCATTACAACTGCATTTTTCCAGAAGAAGATTAACCGGATTTCTGTACATATCTGTGGGAATATTTGAGAAACATTAATTATAAATACCATGCTGTGCACAGACAACAGCAGTAATGAAGATGGCAGAAATACTATATGTGCTACATATTTAAAATGCCCGCTTCCTTTGTGGACATCTGGACATTAAACATGTAGGCCTTGTGATTGCCAACATTAGCAGTGACAGGCAAAGTGCAGGGGACTATTATCTGGACACTATTATTGGGATGTCACTTGCAAGGAATCAGAGCTGAACGGGGGAGGCTGACAGAATGAGAAGGTGTATGTAAGCATTACTCTGATGGTCACAAAATATAGAAAAGCCTGGTGGGACATGAAAGCAATTTTCATCTGAACAAAAAAAACCCACCATAATGGAATGTGTAGAAGTACATTTTCACTGCATTGACAAACACATTTCACGACTAAGGGTTTTATGTGCAAATTCATTAAAATGCAGAAAGCTTGTCCATGTTACTCGTTACATGTTGCACGTCAATATAGAGGCACGGGTCAGTGTGGTACTTTAAGTTTAATAGTTTCAGTCAGTTACTACCGGTAAAAACTATTTTGACATGAAACAAACAAACAAACAAACAAAAAAAAACCCCAAACAAACACACAAAACAAACCCCTCCCCTCCAAAAACAGACATCCTTAAATCCAAGCCAAAAATCAAGGATAAAATACTGTTTAGCATTCATAAACACTCTATGTTCCATCTTTTGTAAATACGGCAATAATTTTACATCCACATACCATGTCATATTGAGCAAACACCACTAGAAATTAAACCTAGTGAGAACCATCCATCCATTTTCAACACTGATTATCCTGAACAGGGTCGCTATCCCAACTGACTTTGGGCAAAAGGCAGACTACACCCTGAACTGATCGCCAGTCAGCCGCAGGGCACATATAGAGACAAACGACCATTCGCACCCACGTGTACACCGTCACTGAATGGTAACCAATATAACTACCAGATCACATTTAAAGAGGCCAAAAGAGAACATTTATCAAACCTAATTCAGGCTAACCGTCAAAACCCACGTCTACTATTTAAAATTATTGATGTCCATGCTCTGTATTCAGCTGTGTTAAATTCTTTTGAAGCTGTGGCCTTGATGTTTTTGGAGGATGTGGATTGCCAGACGAAGCCATCTGGCTCCCCTTATGATTCTATTCCTCTGCGTTTCTTTAAGGAGATTTTCCTGAGTATTAGTACAGTAAATCGGTCTTGGCCATTATCGACAGCAACCTGTCTTCTGGTATAGTTCATCAACAATTGAAACATGCTGTGGTGCAACCCATGCTCAAGACACCTGGCCTTGATCAAGATGTATTGTCAAATTTTAGGCCCATTACCAAGCTGCCTTCCATATAAAAAAATCTGGAAAAAAGTGTCGCACATGCAGTTCAAATCTTTTTTGGATGAAATTCTTGGAACTTTTCAAGTCAGGTTTCAAGACAATGCGTAGCACCGAACCAGCCATGTTATGAGTTTTTAATTACCGGTACATCCTCCTGGCAAATGACACTGGTGACTGTGTGAGTCTGGCTTTATTGGATTTAGCTGCAGAATTTGATACAGTGGATCACATTATTCTGTTGGCTCATTCGCAAAACCTGGTTTGATAGCGATAGCGCCCTTGAGTGGTTACGTCCTATTTAGCTGACAGAACCTTTTGTGTTGGCCTTGGTTGCTCTGAGTTCCGAACTGCCACACTGTCGTGTGGTGTTCCACAGGGCTCAATTCTGAGGCCTCTGCTCTTCTCACTGTATCTGCTCCCATTGAGATTCAAGAGCACTTTGAAACCGTAATTCATGCCTTCGCCACATCCCGGCTGGATTACTGTTGTGCTCTTTACTTTGGAGACAGCAGCCAATCCCCTAATAAGCATCTCCAGTTGGTCCAGAATGCTGCTGCTTGCCTTTTGACTGGTACTTATAAGAGGGAGTGCGTAACTCCTACTCTGGCACCCCATTCATTAGCTCCCTATAAATTCTAGATTTCTTTTTAAGAACATATTATTTATTTTCAAATCTTTAAATGGCAGTAATTTACTAAGAATTATTTCTCAGACCCCCAAGCCGCAGCTTGCGGACTCATCCACTACAGTTTGTACTCTACTACAGTAAGGAGTTGAATGCTACTCAAGAGGAGACTGTGGGCAGCACTGCTGAGACTGTGAAGTATAATGTTGCAGTGTTTTTGTACAGCAAGTAAAGCCGTATCAAGTTAAGTAGGTCCTACGCAGTACTGTAATGCAAGTTGTGTGATGTTTTGGAAAGCTCTTTACTACTTTCCATTGAAAGAAATGAATATGTATGTTTCTCTGTGCTGAATAACAGACAAGCCAGTCAGTCAGACAGCAGCTATTAAGTCACTGACAATGTACTTTATTGTAAATGTAAAACACAGATGAGATTTCAGAGACAATGCACAGTATTAGATGACATCACATTCAGACAGTTTTAATTATAGCGGCGGAGAGCAGCACTTTGACTGATAGTCTGCATGTCGTTTTGATGAATCACTCTCTTAGTTTAGTCTCAGATCAATCTCCTCCAAAATTGGAAGATTTCCGCTTTGACCCGCTTTCGAAAAGCAACATAATAGAGGTTCAATTATGGTACTTGGGTGGTTTTAGTGCACAAGCTCATGATGTTCAGTCTTGCGGGGAGGAAAAAAAAAACATACCTGCTGAGAACATTCCATGCTGTTCAATATATCACTGTTAACCAAGACGCTTTAATCAAACTCTGATCAGGAGTCAGATGCCCGCAGACACTGATACTCCATTGAAAGGGCCTCCTGGTGCTAAATCATTCAAACTATCTGGCAACTTTTTGCCCAGTCAGCTGTCAGACAGATATACTTTCAGCTGTGTGTTCAGCACTGTCTCATGGGTAAAGTGAGTGAAGTCATGGCTATCCCTCAAATATGCAGTACATTATGAAATGAGCGTGGATGGTTGTTCGTCTGTGTGTGCCCTGCGATTGGCCGGCAACCGGTTCAGGGTGTCCCCTGCCTGCTGCCCGAAGACGGCTGGATAGGTTCCAGCACCCCCCCCCCCCCCCGTGACCCTTGTGAGGATGAGCAGATCGGAAAATGAATGGATGGATTATGAAATGATCGAATCATTCACGCTAAAATGCAACCAACATTGGGGACATCAGTTGGTGAGTTCCTCAAGTGGGCTGCACACACACCGATATTTGGGCTGAATTTGAGCGATCAAACTCTGATGTTTTGATGACTCAAAGACTCAGTGACAAGTAGCCAATAACATACCGCCATATGAATTTTCTAGGCATATTCGTTCTGAGAAGGCCGTGTCGCAGTATATTTGAAACATTGTATCCTATTTTGGCCAGGAGATGAGACATGGGATAAAATTAAAATCTTAATTTTTAATCCAACGCTTTGTCAACTAGGCATGTGGTCTATGTCTGCTTATTAATCACCTTGCCAAATGTCTATTTTGGACCCTTTCCTTCATTTATCATTTTTACTCTGTACGATGTGTTCTCCTATGCTCACAGATTTGTCTCGAAAAAATCTATTTCATTAATGGGCACTGCCACCTGCCATCTCAATGAATGGAATGGTGTATAAGTGCATCGTGAATTCATCAAGCATATTGCCATTACACTTCTTTGCGAGTGTCATGCCTAATCATCTGACATTTTTCATAATTATCATGAATCATGTCTCTTGTGCCGCTTCAAGTGTCCCAGGTAATTGAACGGAGCCTGCGTGTTATTGTCATTTTCGACACTGCTTAGTCCGTACAGGGGCACGGGAGGGTGCTGGAGCCTCAGCTGATTTCGGGCCAAAGGCAGACTACACCCTGAACTGGTCGCCAGTCAGTCGCAGGGCCTCAGTGTTATTATGTACAAATAATTCACATGCACATGACACCGCAAAGCTACATTTCCCTAATGCTAAAATGAGAAGTGTTAGTCAACATGTTGATAATGAGCTTCTTTACAAGGCTTCACCTTTGTAACTTTATGCACAATGTGGAGCCGATGTACCGTCAGGAGGTAATATAATGAAACAACTCACAGGCTTCGTAATGGAACACCAGCTGGTAAAAACAGAATAATTGAGTTTCACAATAAATGAAATGGTGACTCACGATGAATGTTGTGAGTATCTTCTTCGTGTAGTCATTTTTCAACAAAATTAAAACTGGCCGAAGTGACACACCACAAAAGACAATGGTTTTTAGCATTTACACTGCTTTGTCATAAACCTTGAGACATTTCAGTGTTCACTAGCAAACTTAATGCAGTTGGCAGCTCTTGTCTGTACGAGCACCTTCTTCAGCAGAGGAACCTTATGGACACTGCACAAATTCAGTCCATTACACTGTAGTGTGGTGCCAGTGTGTTCTCTGAGACGAATGTCCCAGTTACGCTCAGATCTTTTACAAGTTCCTGCCTTGTACTTTGAGGCTGCACCTGCCATCTAAATGAATGAAATGGTGTGTAAGTGCATCATGAATTCATGAATTCCTTTTGATTTTTTGTCCCATATATAACCAAATCAAAAGTGGTTTCAAAGTGATGCTACATTATAAGGGAGTCCTTATAATGTATTTGAAGGTGTTTTCCTTTCTGTCCACTTTTGGTCTGAAGACACGTCAATCAGCATTAGCGTAATACAGTGGGTGTGTTATTAATTTTAAATGAATCTTTACTCAAGTCCTTTTTAACTTTTCTGTGTTGAAGCCCAGTGATAATGTTCAAATGATGGATTATATTACAATGGCTGACAATAATGTTAAATCAACTTTTCAGGAATACACCCTCAGCCTTGTTTTTGATGAACACTTGCAACCGATATGCTACCGTATTTTAAAGTTGGTCATTATGGTGGAACTTGGAGAAGACAAGTTTAGTACTTGGTATAAAAGGTTTGAGAAACACTGAGGGCCAAGACAGACTAATACTGTACTTCTATCCAGCAAATTTCTGTATGTATGGCTGTAACCTCACGCGAGTCTTGGAAGAGGGCCTTTCCCAGATGCTTTTGGGCAAGAGATGGGGTTGGTCTACAGGCCTACACCCTTAACTGGCCACCAGCCAATTGCAGAGCACATATCTACAAACACCCATTCACATGCACATAAACATTTATGGACAATTTACGGCAGGGATGGGCAACTTAAGTGATGGAGGAGCCCAGAATTTCTCATCAGCACTACTGAGGTTCCCACATAGACCACATACTTACCAGATGGAAGACAAGAATGCCATTTCAAATATGGAGGGGGGGGGGCTATTAAACTGAGTTTTGATTTTGCAATATTTCATTTGTGAACATAGAACTTTGCAAGAAACCCAAGATGAGGCATCACTCATGAAGTGAGAGAGGCGCTCGCCGTGAAGTACGTCAGCACGGAGGGAGGCACCCACCACAGGGCTGCCGAGGAGGGAGCGCGGCGGCCGAACGAGGATGATGAGCGCTCTATAAGAAGAAAAGCCACCACGGAGAGCGCTCACATAGTCCAGACACGATGATGACGAAGAAGATGTGAGAGAGCGAGAGAGAGAGGGAGGGAGAAAGAGAGAGCAGCCAGCGGGATGATCGAGACTTGTTTTAGTCCCGTTCAGGCTGAGGAGTGAGCGCCCGGTGCGAGAGAGGGAGGGTCGACCCGGCGAGTTTCAAATGGCCGGGCGGCGAGCTGCTGCTTCTTTAAGTGTCACATTGAGCACCTGAGCGGTTGTTTGCTGCCTCGATATCCTCCTCGTCCTTTAACTTGACTACAGCCATTCAATGTCACCACTTCTACTTTGACTTTGAGCCCCGAGAAGTCTGGAACAAGTCACTGACGGAGACATTCGTGACGCCTCAATATGTACCAGGGGCATTTACAGGTAAGAGCCGCTTTTATCACTGGTGTTATTATTTTTATTAGCATGGTTTGCTTCATATTCATTTTGGAATCTGATGTGTTGTTGCAAAACATAAGTCATCTGGTCATGTATAAAGGTGATCCTTGGTTTACGACGAAGTTTCGAACGCGTATGTAAGTCGGAATGCTACGTTGTCTGTCTCTAACGTCACGATTCCAGTAAATGTTTTCTGTGAAAGCACTTAGGTCAATAAACACACCCGTTCGCAATTCGAAGCGGCGTATGACGGGACCGTCGTAAACTGATGAGCCCTTTTACATGTTTATGCTGTGGATCCATACTGGAGCTCACCTTACGGCGAACTAGAGGAAGCTGACGCATACACGCGCTCGCGCGCACACACGCACACCCACGCGCACATAGACACTAAACAAGGGGCAAAAGGATCTTGCAGGTGCATGTCACATGTAAACAGCTCGACAACAGGGACTTCGCGATTTTTCCAACGTGCACACTCCTCGTGTGACGTCACCCAATCGGACATCAATTTGCAGACAGCAGAATCATTTGTTACATCACCAGTGTGGAGTGAATATGTAAACTTAGGCCATCCACATTACTCTGCTCAAGGCGGGAAAAATGTAGTAATGTGACCTTTTTTTTCCAAGTTATCGATATATTCTTTTAAGTTTACAATCCAGCTTCTGGTGCTATGTTCTTTATTTTTGGATGCAAGTTTGCAAAGTGAAAAAAGATACTTTGCGCTCTTATTACGTAATGAAAAACTCCAGAGTCAGTATTCAGGAGCATTAAAAACCAAACTTGAATATTTCATGATGTATTACTCAAGCATGCGGTGTTCATTGAAAATGCATGAAAAGGCAGTTGGCAGCTCTTGTCTGATTTTGCAGTGTTATTTGTCACAGCCCAAATGAAAAGCCTGCTTTGTGAATTATCGGTTGTTATCAAATGTTGCGCATTTCAATATGATGTTTCAATTCGTGACATGCCAGTGCTCTGAAATTTTCTGTTTCCCGTCCCATGCCATTAAGGTCAAATGCATATTGGAAATATTTCGAATGTAAAGCAGCTGCTCAATTTGACGAGATGTTGGAAAACACAGCTGAGGTATTCAATTTGATGCTGACAACATCGTTCTCTTGGACTAACTTGTGTGTACAAATTAGGGATGGGCATACTAATTAAGAATAATGGTCACTGTGCGGCAAATGATTGTCGATTAAGCCTGCTCACAATTGATCAAGGAAAAGTTGTCATCTCTGCAGTCAGTACTTGCTCAAAGCCTTGCCAGTTCCCCTATATGTTCTATGTAAACAGCTCAGACACAGATTTGGGGGACAAAGTTAACCCCTTCGCGAAATCACCAATGGGAGTGATATGAGAACCAGAGAGACAACACCTATTGATGGACACTCACTTCTTTCGCCCTGTTAGAATTCTCTAGGAAGTGTTTTACACATTACAGCTGATACTGACATGGCTACGCATCAAATTATCTGATTGGAGGATGCTGTGTCTCTGTAAAAGTTGAGGCAATATCCTGCTGGGCTGGGACACACACACACACACACACACACACACACACACACACACACACACACACACACACACACACACACACACACACACACAGCCAAGAGTCGCAACTCAACATATCACCGTCCATACTACATTTGATATTTATAATCTCTGTTGGTGCACTAATTGATCTCCACATGTAATAAAGCCCACAGATAAAAGGAGAGCGGCCATATACACACACACACACACACACACACATATACAGAGTATATATATATATATAATATATAAACAATGGTGGCGTGGTCTCTCTGCAAAAGAGGCTATGTAGACATTGTACGACCTGTACCTGGTGCAACAAGACAAAATAATGCCTTGAAATGTACATTTCTTTCTTTCATTCTGGAATCATTGGCCACTGTTGACAAACCTGGCCAAAATCATTTTAGGAAATGTGTCTGTAAAGAATTCTACTGTTCTGATGATTGTCTCTGACACTGTCAGAGAGGTATTCAGTCAATAATAGGCATATTATGGGGGCTGTAATGGATAGGAACAACACACTAGACGAAGCTCGACATAGTCTGCAACAGCATATGGCAAACACCATAATAAACAGACTGTTGAAGTAAAACCTTTCCAACACCATCAAGTCAGGACTACCTAAATACATCACTTGGATGTATTGTACTGAGTGAGGTTTTGCCTTTCGTCATTGCTCAGTGAGACCTGTGTGGCATTCTCAATGAGGTACTTGTACTGTACTTCAGAGAGCTATGCAGCATAAGTCATTTACTCTTAACAAAGGCTATCAGATTTACTTCCTGACATGGAAACCCTTCTTGCCATTACTGTCAGTCCGAGTCTTTTATTGAATTCAGTCAAGAAGCCACCTAGTCATTTTATTTAGTTTCGGTGCGTCTAATTACGAACGTCTGCACAAGGATGCAGGATGCTTGCGCTGTACCCTATTACGGTTGCAGTGCCGCTGTTACTCCGCAAATGATGAGACAATATCAGGTGGATCGAATGTCTTGGCGTGAGTCGGGTTTCACGAACGATGCAAAATTCTTGTGTGATTCGTGACAACTTGGCAGGCAAACAATAGAACTCGGAACAGAGTCTGATCGGAAAACAATTCCAGACTGCAGTCTTCCGTTTCTCTCATTTTTACTCTGGGGTAAATGTATCCCAGACAAGGCATAAACTGTTACACACACACACACACACACACACACACACACACACACACACACACACACACACACACACACACACACACAAAACAACAGAAAAAAAAAGTAGGCTATCTGCAGTAATTTTCTCGTCTAGGAAGTACTGGACTGTGTCATCATTCCAGGTCTCACAATCATGAAATCCTGGCTTTACCGTTTGCGTTGTAATTTTAGTTATGCCCCCTACCCCCACCCCCATTATTTATATTTATCAGAAATTTAATTATGGGAGTGCTTCTATTATGGGCACAAAATAGATCTTGGATTAATGGAAGAGATACTACCAGGCCTTTGGTTGTTTGCTCTGTAAAGCAGTGGGTGATTACATAATTTGATTGCCATAATGTAAGTCCCCGCAGAAAAGGTCTGCATGGAGTTTATCACTCATCAGAAGTAGATGAAAGTCTCAAGACTGTTGTCATTGCTATTTGGATTTTAAATGGGGGAAAATGTAAATGACACGAAGATTGTCAGAAAGATGTTGATAGGCTTTTGCAGTGAAACTGAATGTGAACCAGGCCAAGATGTTTAACTTCCAGAGCCCGAAATGGTGAGGCTCCTTCTCACTTAGTGGATTTCACATTTAACAGGTTACGATGCGTCAAGACAACTCAAGTTCGGCTACGAGACACTCCATTTGTCTGCCTCTGTCGGTTCAAAATTGGGCTACATTTGCATAGTCTCGCGTTGGCATTAAGCTTTCTCACCTTTCTTACCTTACCCCTTCACCGACTGTCATATGCAGGCATTTCCATCAAGAATTCTGCTACAGCTCAGCTGGTCAACCGAAAGCGCGTGGACTGAGGTCTCGCAAGCTATTTTTATCGCGACAGCTTAAAGTCTCCTTGATGTAATGAACCGTGGTCTTGATTAAAACCTATTTAATAGGCCTGCCTAGTTCAGGAGCCAGAATAATGAGGGAAATCAGGCGCTACCTGACTGGAACGAAGGCTCCACAGACAGCGTTTCTGTCAGAGATGGCGGCAACAAGGTAGGAAAAGAATTACGTTCATCAGTGGGAGGTAATAAATCCCCAAAATATAGTTTTAGAGCCTCTGGAGGAATATACGTGTTGTGCAGTGTGAACATGAGAGAAGATTACTATAAAGTCACCTCTTAATCAATGAAATTGAAATTTGAATTTGGTGAGGTAGATCTTCTGTTCAAGTGCCTCGAACTAGAACAGCGGTTGTGAGCCACACCATCGGTAGTCAAATGTCTATCTGGTGAGTGGACAACAATTCCCACAGACATTGTTAAATATGTTGTCCAAAATCACCATGGAAATGTGGAAGCCTTTGTCATACCTAATTTAATTCAATTGTTCACTTCCTGCATGCATATTCAGGTGTCCCAATATATTTGTCCATATAGTATGTTTCATACTGTAGTTCTAAAATGGAGCAGGGCTCAGCATGACAAACCATGTCAAGTTCTAGCAGGTTCGTTTGTGGCTTTGTGACAAGAATGAATTAACTCTGAAGCAAATTAAAATGACATTTTTATTTTAACAGCGCACGAAACGACGATGAGTAATGTGGCAGGTGCTGTTTGCAGGGAAGAATTATCCTCCGACTCAGTCGTTTTTGTATTGAAAGCCATGACAAGTCTGACACAAACATGGAAGAGACAACAAATAGATTTACTATGCTTATGAATACTAAGTGTCGCTTCCCACTTCATCATTAAAAAATGAATTCCTGGATAATGCTGATCACTCAGCATTTACACAGCATTTTTTTTTTGTCATCAGACCAATAAAAAAAAAAAAAAACTGATGCACAAAGTCACAACTTCATATGTGTTTGTGACATATTTCATGACGATTCACGTTTTCAACTTTGCAAATTATATATTTAGCCAGTTTTACCAGTCACGATGTTATAAAAAGCTTCAAAAAGTTCATTTCTAAAAAGCATTGTTTTGCGCGCCCTAGCAGAGAGATGGCGGTTCCAGCGATCTTTACCGTGAAATAATTGCTGCCGTTTTAATGAGAGTTTTAAAGCATTCACATTCACTTGAGCTGAAATGAACTGCACCAGAGGTCTTTTGTTTAAGTGGTCTAATTGTGTTTGTGTAGGCGCACCAGGGTTCAGAAGATTATTCTTTGCCAACCTTTATGTAAAGGTTAACATAGCATCACATAATAGATTGACATACCTACTAGTATAGCTCGGTGTAATTGTTGACTAATAAGGTCAGTTGATGGATTTTCTCTGCTGTCATTCATCAATTATACGCTCGAATAAGGAGCTTGTTTGAATTGCAAGTTATATCATTAAAAACAGCGTCATCAGTACAACTGATCAAGCACGTCACTGATTCAGTAGGCAGGTGTGGGAGATGTTCATGTGGATAGATTGCTGGTTTATATGCAGCACACTGATTACGTTTCGACGTTCGAGTCTCGGCTCCGGCCTTCCTGTGTGGAGTTTATATTTTTTTCCTCCCAAATTCCCCAAACATGCATGTTAGGTAACCTGAACACTTTAAATTCTTGGTCTTCATCTTTTTGTCTCGATATTGCCCTGTGGTGTCTTGCAGCCTCTCCAGGGTGTACACTGCCTCTTGCCTGAAGTCAGTTAAGATCGGCTCCAATTCACTGCAGACCGTAATGAGGACACACCCTATAGAAAATGGATGGATGGATAGTTTGCTGGCTTACGTTGTTGCTGAGCTATCGACAGTGATGAAGGACAGTGCATGGTGTATATTTTTTAAACACGCAGGAGCGATTGACGGTTTGAATTATTTGCATGCGAAACAAGATGTTGAGCTCTTTCTAGCAGGGAGTTGATTAAACAGTTTGAATTTTAATAGCTTGGGCTAGTGGATGCTCATCTTGAGATATTAATAATGCTGTCTGACGAGATTACAAGCCTTGAACTGTATTTCCAGGCTTGCATGTCATGTAATGGACACCCCAAAAAGTACCCCCACCCCACCACCACCACCACTACCCCCACCCAACCCCTGCATCTGCGAGTCCATAAATTTGAAGGACCTGAATGGACCTGCTTCATAGTCATACATCAGTTTGACCCTCAGTAGATTCCCTCTGTTTTGCCTCCAAGCGTGTTAGCACAGCAGACCTGCGAGGCCCACATGGAAAGTCCCCTGAGCTGCTGTACAAAGCCACATTTTTCCCCCCTCACAAAAGTAGGACACGCCTCAGCATCTTTGTAACTTGGAGCAGAGGGCCGTGCAAAAGAATAGGTGGCCCATCCATCTCTCTCTCTCTCTCTCTCTCTCTCTCTCTCTCTCTCTCTCTCCAAAGCCATTCATAACAGTCATTCTCCAGCAGGGAATTAATTTGCTCCAGAAACCAGGAGTCTCAGTGCTTAAGTTGAGGCAGCATGTATTCGGTCCTCCAGGGAAGTATGAGCTATATCGCTGACGAGAGCACTTGATAAGCAAATATGTGCTTCATTGTGGCAGATGTGAACAAGATCTTCATATATTGTATTTAATCTCTTGGGGAAATGCTTATTTGTTTCTAATATGGGATAAAAATCATGCTGTCGCACCTAGTTATGAAACCTTTTTTTTTAACTGCCTTTCACAGATGTACAGACTTCCTATTACACATTGGTGGTTTCAAAGATAATAATGTGCTGAAGATAACACAGGAAGTCCTTCAATTTGGCCCACAGGGATGGAGGTTGAGGGATGGACTGCTATGAGATTTGGTGCTGACATTTATAGCCAATGGGTGAATCTTATCAACTTTGAGAGATTTCATTTCTAAGCGAGAGTGAGTACACAATACTGCTACAAACTCAAACATTTTTTTTCTGCATTTTGACAGCCACACTACAGAGTCTAATAAACATTGAAAGAAAAAAAAAAAACGATGTTCTGTATGATCTGCACTGCATTCCCTACATTTGGGGCCCTATTTTTGCGCCCAACTGGAGCAGATTCTCACATATTCAAAAACCAGATTTGAAAATGCCACCTTTGTCTTCTTTGCAGGCCATGTCCGCTCAGCATCGCTGTTTTGCTGAGAAAATCTGCTTTGTGCGCCTGGAGCAAGGAATGCTCATCTTTTGATATGTCGACTCCTAACATTGCACCTCTAGATTTTAGCTCATGGCCTCAGTCTTCACCCACGGTCCAAGAAAAAAGATCTTTCTTTGCAAGTATGTGTGCTTGTCATACAAATGAAAGGAAATGCTCCATAAAAGCAATGTTGCTATGTATGTGATTTAATAACCCAATTAAATCAAGCTTGTGAGTACCGCCAATGTCAACACTCATCATACATGTGACCCATTTTGCAATTAATGGCATTAAAAGGCAGCTTTCATACGATGAAGGTAAACAAATTAAAGATGATTTTGTATCAGGTGGGTTGCAGTGCAAATACATACTATTGCTCAACACTCACGAGGGTTGAGGACATATGCACAGTAACACTTCAGCTAAATCAACGTGACAATCCAACATGTTCTGCAAAGACAGATTTACAACAGCTGTTGTTCCAATCAGGGGTCTTCAAACTGCCAGTCACACCTCCCCAGGGGGCCGTGGGAGAGTTGGGTATGAAGTGCAGAGTCAGAGATGAGAGGCTGTGATACTGCAGAAAGCGGGAGGGGCGGGGAATGATAACTGGCTGGTCAGCTGAATTAAACACACTAAGCAAGTGCTGTTGTGAGGGAGCAGAAAACAGAGCTCTAAAACAGTTGTAAAATTGTACGAAATTGTCATTTGATTGGAAAATACCATATTTTCCGCACTATAAGGCGCACCTAAAAGCATTCACTTTTCTCAAAAGCCGACAGTGTGCCTTATAATCCGATGTGCCTTATATATGGTCTTACAGTCCTTTTATATTTCCCATTGAATTGTTTCCATATTAGTATTCCTATCCCATCTAGTGGTGATTATTAGCAGGAACCAATTGTAACGTAAAAAGGTTCTGCCAGACACTAATTGAAACGTGCATTTGCCAACGAGCACTCACACAGACAACTACTTTGTGAGCCCTGCACAGCCATTATGAAACGAAGATAATACCAAAAGCATAGTTAACTGCTGACTAAAAAGGAAGGAAGAAAGAGACAAGCAAGACTTCTAAAGATATGGGAGCCCGTGAGGTTTGTGTGCCTGTTTGTTGAATCAATTGTCTTCATCACTTGTGTCTTTCATTTGTTTGGTAATGCCATTTGTGTTTATGACAAGGAATAAATCCTGTATTTTTTTGGACTTTGTGTCGTGATTCATGCTACATCCTGAAGGAGCTACATATGGATCAATAATCTGATTTCTTTGCTGTAGTATTTTAAAAGTTCTGGAAACCGCTTTGTTACAGCTGCAGCAGTTTTGAAGGCTCTATATAAGTAAAGCTGTTTTGTATTGTATTCCCTTTTGCGTAGCTCCATCTCGTGGATGCATAACACAACCACAGCCAGGGCTCTATATAAAAAAAGTAGTATTGTATTGTGTCGTATAGTATTGTATTCCCTTTAGCATAGCTCCATCTAGTGGATCGATAATGTAACCGCAGCCACTATTGTAGCTTCTATTTTATGTGCCTAATAATGCAGTGCTGCCTATATATAAAAACAGTTTTAAAATAGGCCATTCATCGGACGTGTGCTTTATACTCCGGAGCGCCTTATAGTGCAGAAAATACCGTACTCGTGTAGGTCGTCCGTAAGGTTCCGGACAGAATCTGACCCAAAAACGTAGACTCAGGAAAGTTGATCTAACAAAAATATTTATGAACATAAAATAGGCGCAAGGCCGACAAAGTACAAGTAACGCCGTTGCGCAAGCCCAAGGCAAGTGAAAAAAAACACGAACGAAAATAGCTTGTAACAAAAGAACAAGACCGACCAAACCGCGTGGAGAACAAACCGTGTACAGTATACACTTAAACACACTAAGAACTACTTACTTGAAGAACGAAGGGAACAAGCAAAGACAAGAACCAAAACACATCCCTTCCCTTCAAGTAGACCTCAGTGCTGCCCGGCATGTTGCCGCACTAAATTTGGACTTGCTTGTGTAATGTAAAAGCCTGTAAAAAAAAAAAATGCTTGCTTAAAAAGCTGCAGTTTACTGCAGGACACCAACGATAAACCGCAATGTAGTGAAAAAAACGCTTGGTAATTCATTCAGCAACTTTCTATGCAAAGTTTATGTCAGCACCTTTCGTGATGCTTGCTGGTGTGCATCACTCCTTGAGCGTCGGGTGGGTGCCTCGCGAATCAACTACCATACGGCGAATGAATTCCCCGGCAAAAGTTGAGGTCTGGGCTGTGGCGTGGGTCGTGGCGTGACGATGGTATGTATGCTGAGTTCAAGGGTGCACCAGCTGAGCGGATGAAAAGGCAGGTCGGTTTCTCAACCAGGACACGATCGCTCACCTGCAGCAGTCCCACAGGCTGTGATCCCAGTCACACTTTACATTGCGTGTGTGTGTGTGTGTGTGTGTGTGTGTGTGTGTGTGTGTGTGTGTGTGTGTGGGCACGGATCACAAATTGAGATTCCATTTTTTAAATGCAGCACCTGAATCTCTGCACATCTGTTTGCCCACAAGCAGTCATGCTCACACAAGTAGAACTAATGAGAGAAGACACAGACGTGTGATTCATATTTACTTATATGACAGATCCTGGTCAACAGCGTGTTGTTGAGAGGGTCAAAGGGCTTCCTTTTCACTCACATCAAGACTGAACAGCGCTGTTGGTGGAGAGCCAAGATGGACGTGACTAGCGTGTGTCACAACCAATGAGACCGCATGAACCTCTACCAATGTTTTTTGTCCTAAATGTACTGTTTGTCATAGTGGCTTGTTTCTTGTAATACTCGCGTGGCTCAAACTATCCGAAACAAATTCTTTGTGTGTTCTTAATCAGATGATTCTGATTCTGACTTGCAATACGGCAAATAAACAGCAGTTAAGAGTCACTGCAACTAATCTTAACATGGCAAATATGAGCAACTCTTATGTGCAAAACAAAAGTGCAATAATTTGGATACGAGTGCATCCCGCAAACACAGACAAGGACAAGATCGTTAACCGAAATGTTTATTTACAAAACGCAAGGCTGACAAAGTACAAAGAACGCCGATGATAACAAATAACCAGGAAAAGGTGAAACAAACCAAAAATGATTGCAAAAGGCAAGGGACAAGATAAATGTCAAGTGCTTGTCGCCCAAAGGACAAGGAAATCCAATACTAACCGAGAAATAAGAAATACATGAAAAAAAAAAAAAACAAATACAACGCGAAAAGCTAAGAGGCAAAAAAGTCTAGAATAAGCAGACACTTGGAGACAAGAGTCGTGAGCAAGGCTGAATAATCCGACAGGTGTTGTCGGCTTGGCATGGCTTGTGAAAGGAAGAGGTAACGATGGCAGATTTGAGAGGTGCAACTCCTGAGCAAACGGCCACCACACTCAATGGAGACTGAACAAACAAACTCTTGTCGTGTTCATGACAAACTGAATTATTTGTGTCCAAGTTACTGCAGCATATTAGGGTTTGGGTTGTTGGATTTTTATTTAGTTATTTTTTATAAGAACAGTTCATATGATGTTTATTGACAAGGCCAGATTAAAACTCATTCACTCCCAAAGACGTTTTTAAACGTCTTTTCAGACTTGGTCCAGAATTGGCTGGTACTGAATGAGTGAAATACCCTTGCGAGTCGATATGACTGATTCCATCGATTCCCATCCTTGATCTAAATTATTATTCTTGTACATATTGCTGGAGCAATATGTACAAGAAGACAGTGGAAGATGAGGAGAGAGGTCCTTCTTTTCTTAATTGAGAATAACCCCCAAAATA
Organism: Hippocampus comes; assembly: GCF_001891065.2. NCBI lineage: Eukaryota > Metazoa > Chordata > Actinopteri > Syngnathiformes > Syngnathidae > Hippocampus > Hippocampus comes. The sequence goes on from NW_017805591.1 coordinate 728,563, forward strand.
ATTGAACAAGCATGTCAACAACAGTGTAAGGATGTCTTTTCTTATTTGGTTAAATGTGAAGACCTGGTTCCTGGGATCACAGGAAACAATCAGAAAACACGGATCCATCACATTGTTTAAAGGTGTGACAAGTCAAACATTGTTCTATTGTATCTTCCAATTCATTCCCTTCTGTGTGTAATCCATCAATGACAGAGGCAATGAGTGCCTGCGTGTCCATGGCACTGTCGGTATCACCGCACTGAAGCCTGTGTGCCATTAAGGGCTTTGCTAGCCAAGTGAATAACAGACATGACATTCTGTTGCTATTTTTGGGCTGTTGTAGCTTTTTGTCTATTTGGGGCCTTAGTCAAGCTGAAGACAATTATGAACGGATCAAAAGAGCAGTCAGTGTTCGCACAAAAACTTCATGCTTTTGCTAGAAAGCAAAAGAGGTCTGGAAAAAACCCGCTGGAACATCAGAACTTTATTTGGGGTCAGAGTCACTTTAAATTGTGGCAGGTGTGTACCGACTCCCCTCTCACCTGTGTTTGAATTATTTGGTCATAAAACCTGGCATTTGAACAGAGAAATGTGTCAACTTTTTATATCCACTGATATGCATGTCTAAAAAAAAAAAAATCTCTCTTTCTCTCCGTATTTACTTAATTTCATAAATCTTGAAGTTTTGAGCGCTACAGTGAAACATCAATAGATTCTTTGAGATATTTAGAATGTACTGCAATCATATGTGCCTGTGGATGAAATAGCGAAGCTTCTGGTAAAAATGTACGCGAGGGGTATGTACCATGCCAAGTGCATTCAAGTGTATGGGAGCGAACCACGCCTTTGAATATATCCATACTTTCCTCTTTCTGAAGCAGACTGTGTCTTCCCCGACTGACTGTTTTTATGATTTCAAAAAAGTGGTACAGCACAACATATTATATGAGGAAGGTCAGAACCGAATACAAGGTGCGGCAGTTCAAGTTGCACCCCCACATATTAAATCGCTCAATGTGCCAACTGTCATTTTTTGCCATGGTATGATCCAAGTCAGGTTCAGAAGCATTGCGTAGTATGCAGCGGCCCTGACAGTGTTACTCAATGCATTAAAAATATTGCTGGGTCTTGTTTGTTTAACATGGTGGTGCCTTGCTTCGTCTCAGATTTTGTTCAATGAGTACGACCTGCACAATACCTCACTCTGGTTTAGATCTGCTTTTTTTTTTTTTTTTTTTGTCCAAAAGCCCTCCAAAGAACGATTTCTTTTTTGCCACTAAATCCGTCAAATGTGCAGTTTCTGCATCCTCCTTACCTTGCGCTCTCTTTTATAGATTCGCCACTGCGTCTGAAATATGTGTGTTCCTCGTTGATCCCGCCCTCAGATGTATGTCATTGGCTGCTTTCAGGGCCACATGGAATGAGATTTGTGATGGGGTGGCCTTAGCATTGCATTTCAGGGCAAGCGTAAAAATGAGCTGGTCATGCAGTTGCATGCAGGGAACATCTATGTCGATGATATAATTGATTTTGAGACGTTAGTATCTTGAATGTTCATATCAAGATATCAAAAAAATACATAAAGAGGGACGGATTCACTTATTTTTCATGTCCACACTCTCTCGATGTTATGGCAGCAATCGCATGATGTCCAAATACTCTTTTCCAGGCATGCATACTTTTCCACCTTTAATGGCACTTCCATGTGGTCATGGCGAGTCACTGTTTGCAGGTAAAACAAGAAGAGCTGCATCTCACTGGTAACTGAAAACTTGCAAAAGCCACAGTATGTCGTGCTCCATTTTCAGCCTGATATGCCTCCCCCCAAAATCTATAGTCTTATGAAAAGGTCACGAGTGCAGTCAGGAAAACGCCACTCATACAAAGTTGTCAGTACATCTCAAGACTGCAACCATTTTTAGCAGCATCCAGGGCTGGCACTGTTGGGGGAAGGAAGAACAAGAGGGATGCATCTACATCCTCTCTCATTGTTGTCATCCATACCGGTGAAGAGCTATGTTCAGATGCGCTCAAGTGCACATCCTTTCTACTTTTCACATTTCACTTCCTGCTCCTCGCACTCACCCTCCTCGAACCTCAGGAATGCTCACATGTCAATTAAAGCATATCTCGAAGACATCATATACTGTACCGTACAGTACCCCAGAGTGGAAAGCCAGTCTGCCGTATAAAAGGTCAGGGACTACTTTAATGATGGTGTAGCGAGAAATAAAGCTATAGATAGTAATGCTGTTGGGGGCGACAGGCATGTTTGACCTAAAACAACAGACAGAAGACAACAGGCCACACACATTTTCCATTTTGTTCTCCCAATCTGTTATAGTTCATCCCACGGGTGCCTGATGGGATTGAGGTCAGTGCTCCCTGTTTCTTCAACGCCAATCTCATCCAATCACAGTAATCTACTTTGCTTTGTGCCCAGGGCACAGTCATGCTGGAATAGGAAAAGGCCTTCCCAAAACTGCAGAGAATTGTCCAAAATATCTAGTTAAAACAGAAGCATTAAGTTTCAGACGGAATTTGGGGCCGTCCCACCATTTTTGTCCACATAGTACACAGCCAATGTCGAGCTATGTGTAGTGACTGAAAAATGACTTCCTTTCACGCTACAGTGTCTCGCCTCTGTAAAGTGAAGAACTTGAGAGGAAAATTGGAGTGTGATCTACGGCTCCTTTACGCTTCAGTGGCACAATCGCCTCTTTAGATTCAAAGAGGAACTATGCCATGACACGCATGGATGCTGGCTTGTCCAAGTGCTCTTCTTGTGTTGTTCTTATGTTTTTATATCAGAAAAAGGCATGCAAAATCAATCTTTTATGTGTGACACGTTTCAAAAAGCTCGTCAATAAAAGTAGCGAGTTAGTTTTCATGACAATTCTGTTGACAAAAAAAACTATGCAGTGGCACGTTTAACCTCGATAGCGATGGAATGTATTTTTAGTTCCCCACGGGAGATAATGGTAATTGAATAAAACTGCTCTGAAGTCAAAGTGGCTGCATTGGTCATGTTTTCTGCAAAATTTACACATTTTAGAAATTATTCTTAAAATTATGCCATGACCCGTAGTGCTGATAACACATGACATTGAGGAATGTTTACAGGCGTGATCCGCTTGAACCTGGGAGGCGAGTTTCGTCACATAAAGGCGATGCACAGCCCACTTTGCAGTGTTCATTGCGTATTCATATTTTATTGAGTCACCAGGAACGGAGACCACTTTGCTTCGTATGACTATCGTATAATTAAGCAATACTACAAAGGAGGCACAGATGATTGACAGCACAACTTCACAACCTCCAGTGTGATATTGCTTTTATACACCAGTTGCACATTTATCAGTTACCGCAATCAATGGCAACAAATTCATTTTTTGCCAACCCACACTCATGCTCGCTAACCACTGACTGTTGATCTGAGCATTTCGAATGCCAAACAACTCCATTCAAGAAAATTGTTGCTCGTCTGGTAAATGAGATGGATGGCAGACTTGCTTATGTAAATGTGTAATATAGTGAAGTTCCCAACTACAACTCATAAATGCATAATGGAAGTCAAATGAGCAACGTTTTCCAGCTCCTCAAATCCCCGTTGAATGTTACATCGCGTCATTCTCATTGTAGAAATGCAAATGACGAAAGCTCCATACTTTGACTGGAGAGATAATGCATTGTATTCTTACTTGCAATTTTATGGCACTTTTACTTCTCCAACTCCAATCACTACGAGTGGGACTAAACTATTCTAAAAACATTTCCATGATTGTATTGCGAGCCTCTCATTCTTTTTTTTCTTTTTTTGGTGGGGGTAAGGGGCTGATGAAGTTTTCAAAAGGCATTCAGTTGGAGTCTGGCAGCGCTGAGAAATGCTAATAAACTAAGCTAGATGACGTGACTGTGTGCGCCTTGCAAGCTCCTTGTGTAATCAGCCCCACCACTCGCATCTAATCATGTATGAGGGGCACCCACGACACACACACATACACACACACACACACACACACACACTCTCACAGTCACCGTCAAAACACTGTGGATGATCAGTGGTGAAATTGCCCTTTGATGGCTCCTCAGTATGGAGATTTATGCTGAAAATGAGACACTGGCGTGTGCACCGCGTGGCACTCAAGTGACCGGGCGTGAGAAAATGGTCATGCCGAATTTCATCCACACCGATGAACGTTTGATGGCTTGCTCACATGCTGTTTCAGTATGTTCTGCAGAATGAAGTGCAATGACGCACAGTTCAATTACGCGGCACTAACCTTAAGACAAATACATCTCATTCAAAATGATCTGCTTTCAACGTCTCGTTTTGACATTGCAACGTTGGAATGTTGAAACGAGGATTCCATAAGTGGATATGAACCCCCATTTGGAAAACAAGGAAGCAAGTTGGACTAGATTAAATCATAATGACAGCAGATTAGACAAATGCGACGTTAATGGGAATAGCGGCGTTTTGCGGATTGGCGCATCCTCTGTTTTAGAAAGAGACAACACCACAGGTCTTCAGAGGAACAACACCACAGGTCTTTAGAGGAATTCGGTGCAATACTGGGAAAGAGCTGGCTGGCGTCAAGGTCTCTCATTGCAGTCATGAGCTCTCACAAAGCTGTTGTCGTGTTGTTTTTGCTAGTGGGAGCTGTCCTATCAGCACATTATTCTTCCTCAGATAAATGGCTCAAGGAGAAAATCCTGCCATGGATACTTTTTTTTTTTTTTTTACATGCACTAAAATATATCTGGACAGCCTAACCCACTGCCAGTTGGAAACAATTAACTGTCACTTTACAAGAAGAATTATTGAGTTCAAAGCAACAGTTAGGAAATGAGAGGAGCTCCTTCAGCGCACCCTCTACATACAGACACATCCTGTCCCATATTTATTTATGTATAGTTAGTACTCCACAGTATAGTCATCCCATTCAGTGCTGCTGCCTATGTTTAGATTTTTGTGACCGGTGCAAATGTGGCTCAGCACACGGCCTAAATCTCTCCGCAGGTGTGTTAGACCGAGAGTTGGTCATTTTGCAGACGCACACAAGATAGCATATGTAAAAAAAGTGAACCACTGTATTATTTGTGCCTGATTTCATTCCAAATTAAAACACAGACTCATTTCAACTTTGGCACACAAATAAAGTCCAGTTGTTACTCTTACCATGCTATGTCTCCCAAAGTTGGTTTGATAGAAATCTATTGAAGCACTCTCCAGGTCTGCTGTATAATTACTTGAGTTCAAACATACAATGATTTCAGTCCATTTGCGGAATGCACAAATCTTCATATATAGTATATCCTCTTCACAAAAATGCACACAAAGATGGATCATCGGTGCATATGCACGCCTTTCATCAGATGTAAAGCAGCACGGATGCATCATCTGCTTTTATCGTCACGAACCGCCCTGACTGACATGCCTATCTTTAGCCGTGCGTTGACTTCCACGCTGTTGTGGGTAAACCAAATGCGAACCTCATCATGAGAGACAAGAAGGTTTGAGCTCAGCTATTAAACAGGAAAACGGTAACTGTGAATAATCGTTGGATGACACACGGGATGGAAAATTGTTGGTGAAGCCTTAATCTGCTGTGATAACATTTCAAAGATGGATATGAAAGTTCTGTCGACTGACTGTGGACATTCACAATGTCATTTCTTTGCTTTACAAGTTCCTGTGTGAGAGAGTGCATGTGTCAGCATATTTATGGTACGTGAGGCGACGTGGATCAGCTAAAACACTCTGACTGGTTTCACGGTGCACGTCCAGTAAAAGCTTTTAAAACATCAGCAAGCACAAATGATTTGCTAAGTGCATGCTTAATAATGGTCCCCGGGGAAGTGACGCTGGCCAGGATGCGTGTTATTTCAGGATTTTGATATCTTGGAACTTTTACTGAACAAAAACATTTGTGACAAATGATATTCATCTAATGTTATGCCAGCAAATAGACTCCATTATTTCATTCCTTTCAAACTCACACATTATTTTCATCAACCGGTAATATCAGTGGTGGGAAGTAATGAAGCCGACTATTTTTTTTTTCTCTCACACTTCCCTTTTACTTCAAGGAGTTAAGTCAGTAAGGATAAGAGGACCAAGACGCGTATGATACAAAGCGTGACTAAATGTACAAATCAAAAACCACCACTTACATGCAAACTAACGGCTAAGGTTTACAGTCTTGTTCCTCTCTGCTAACCCTTTTCCCTATTTAAGAGCCCTTGTTTATGCTGCTCCTTCTATATGGAATACGTGTCTCAAAAAAAAATAAATAAAAGCCACACAGAAAGAAAAGTAGCAAAACACACGACTCATGCACGTGAGTCTGTCCTTGAATGCTGGCTGACCAGAGCTCTCATGGGGCACGCTAAAGTCTTTACTTATGAAATTTGAAAGTCCCACCATAATTGCTTTTGCCAAAACTGTCACACCCTCCGGTGTTTTTGTGACATGTAAATGAATCGGGAGAGAGTGTTAATTTCCTTTCTCAGCATGGCAGAGGATCCTCGAACAATAAGCCCTCGCTAGCAGCCCATCTCGTTAGGCCTGCGGGGGCCCCGATCAGCCTCAGCGACGGACTGGTGAACAAGAGGCAGGCTGGGACGACAGCATTGAGGAGGAGTTGAGTGTCAAGGTTCCAAGAGAGGGAGTGTGCATGGTTTTAATCAAGGCGGGCAAGTGGGACATCATTTCAGGAGACCTACACTTGACCTAGGATTTGCAGTGATATGATTAGCAATGCTTGGCTAAAAAAAACCCTCATTCCTTGTTGTTTTCACGGCTTTTCTAACATGACATCAAACCCTGTGCGTAAAATATATTAGTGTGCAATCTACAGGACATTGTATATGTATATACGCTATACTGTTGTGTATTGTATACGTCTGCATACATTAGCATAGATTGGAAATGGCTTTTTTTTTCCCTACTTAGAAATTAGATTGGGTGAAATTGCATGTGAAATTGAGACAACCACACCACATTGACCACATCAGTTGGAATGAGACACATATTTTCTGACCATATGTGGACAAAGGTTTCTTCTGCCCATCAGCGGCCATTTGTCATTTGCTCGCTCTGCACCAGTTGACGAAGTACTGCAAACAGTACCCCCAGTATTGCATTTGATAGTGGAAAAGTTCAAATCTTACAAAAAAATGCCTCCCACGAAAATATGTAGTTTGATCATCAATTTGATCTGCGAGGGCAGCCTGGTGGTCCAGTGGTTAGCGCATTGACCTCACAGTGCAGAGGTCGTGGGTTCGATCCCGGCTCCGGTCTTCCTGTGTGGAGTTTGCATGTTCTCCCCGTGCCTGCGTGGGTTTTCTACGGGTATTCCGGTTACCTCCCACATTCCAAAAATATGCATGGCAGGCTGATTGAACAATCTAAATTGTCCCGAGGTTGTTCGTCTGTTTGTGACCTACGATTGGGTGGCAACCAGTTCAGGGTGTCCATCGCCTACTGCCCGAAGACAGCTGAAATAGGCTCCGGCACCCCGAAATCCTTGTGAGGATAAAGCAGATCTGAAAATAGATGGATGGATGAATGGATAAACAAGCTGAAACATATTCTGTTTCGCAGTATCAAAAAAACTTGTCAGATTTTGCCATTTCGAGATCTCAGTGGCTTGACTTGAAAATATGTAGGTTTGGCATGTCTATGTATGGTGCCTTGTTTGTTTCTCTTTATGACATGCTCTCATCCACTTTCTATCAGCTCTCTCTTGCTGGATTTGTTTCCCATTTTAGAGTAAATAACGAAATGACTGATGTGTAGTTTTTTGTGATCCACAATTTGACAGATAACAAAAATGCCATTGGCTGAAGTGGCAATAATCAGGCATGAAAAGATTCACTCTGATGCTTGTTCATAGTGACTCGACGACACTCTTCCTCATCCTGCTGCTGTTTCTCTCTCCCAGTAGTCTCTATCCCTGCTGCTGACGCTTCCAAAGCTTTTAAATGGCCAGAGTCACCCAAGGGGAAAAAAAAGCCTCATGGGCTGGTGTCTGGGAACCTGATCACTTAGTGTGTGTGTGTGTGTGTGTGTGTGTGTGTGTGTGTGTGTGTGTGTGTGTGTGTGTGTGTGTGTGTGTGTGTGTGCGTGCGTGTGCGTGTGTGTGTATGGCATTAAAGTCATCAGTTGCTTGTGATGTAAGGAATCACTAAAATAAAGGATGTATTGCTATCAGTCATAAAATGCTTGTCCAAAGGTATTCAAGCTCCAGAGTAATTTGTGTCTTACAATAGTAGATGCCCATCTATATAAAGCAAGGCTGCCAAAAGAAAAACAAAACAAAAAAAACTCAGTGACAGTAATTTTTGTTTTACTCCTGGTTGTCGACAAGAGTCCATCACTTTTTGTCCCTCTCTCCCTCTTTCTTGCCATAAATAGCTCACCATCTATTTTAGTACCACCGGACGCTTGAGATCGAACAAACGGATAACTATTGGAGTGATTTTTTTAGGCTCCTATCCAAATGATAAAAGGCACAGTTTCTGCTTGAAGTCAACTCATCCGAAAGATCGCTTTGAGACTAGCTCCCAGCTCTGAAGTTGCATAACACGGACTGGTGTTTTAAATGGTTCGTGCTGTCCACTTCTCAGTTATACTCCCCGGTGGCACGCTGTGGCTAATGTCTTCGTAATTGAAAGGAGGCTAGATCCGCATCCCTCGGTGCGAGGGGGTGATTAAATCAAAACGAGAGAAGTAGCGCACCAAGAGTGAGAAAGCCGTAATTTGCCACGGCTGCTTACTAAGCAAAATGATAAAGTCATCTGGAGAAGACGGCAACCTCCTGTATGGAGGACAGCAGCGGGGAAGCTGGGAGTGAGAAAGGAAAGTGAGAATGTAAAGCCGTTTTCAGAGCAAGTCGCTAGTAATCAGGTTACACCCGCCTCGTGCTCAGAAGAGATCTTCTTGCTTTTTGCTGCCATCCCTCATCATTAGCGGCTGCAGGCCAAGCTGCGAGCAACACAGCTATAGCGTAAGTAATGACTCGGGCTGGCTGGCTGGCTGCAAGAGGGCCTTTGTGTCCTTGCTTGCCAGTTTTCCTTAATGGGAAGGTAATGGGCAAAGAGGAAATTGGCCACGGGAGCCAGGAGACGGCTTTTGTTCTGTCAAGAGGTGACAAGTTAGCAAAGAGGAAGGTGGCTAAAGTGGAAGCCAAGAGAGAATTCTGCCTCGGTGTTTGGGCCCATCCGCCATTACCTTTCTTGACTTGCAAGGCCATTATGGTCTCCCCTTTAAGCTCGTAACATCATTCTTTACTGAACAAGCGTGTGGGTGCTGTCAGGGAGAAAATAAGATGAGAGATTTGGCTTATGCACAGTAGGTCAGTGGGGAAAATTAAACAAGATGTCACATCTAAAAATCTTCTGCTTTACAGTGGATCCTCACGTCGAACAATTTTGAGTCTAACCAAAGTATCTCATGAGACTTCTGCAAAGTGAGGAAGCATCTCAAGGATTGACGCCACATCGGTTGATCTTTTTGGAGTTTTTGTGTCAGTGATAATAAATCATAGAGGCAGAAATGGAACTCAATGCAAACATGTGCGTCCGCTGCACGGTATGAGCAATGCCATTCATAAATATCAGTTGCTTGTAAAATAAGTTGATAAAAGTTCTAATGTCAATGAATCAATTGAAAATCTGTGACTATCTTTGACCATTATTTCATTTTTATTTCAGGAAATGTGGGCTGTTGGGCAATGTGGGCTCAACCAGTATTCAAAACAGATGAGTGTCGACAACTACACTGCTTTTATTTCAGCAAATTTTAGGTCGTCCTGAGAAGAACAAGCATCTCAGCTTTGATATTGAACACCGAAATGAATGCTCCGCATGCCAATCTTACACAATAATTTGGCACCATAAACAGGATTGCTCTATTCTTTACAATGTCACAGTAAATAGTATAAGGGAACACCGAAAAGGACTAGCTTCTTTTAAGCTGCCTTAGTAAGGGTCAACTACATACATTTGGTTTCGCAGAGACCATGAAGAAATGTTTCCCCATTAAAAATGTGTCCCTTTGATTAAAATGGAGCTGAAGTGTCTCATATCAGGTTTAAATGGCTTCTGATTCCCTTATAATTCATCCCTTGAATTATTTACAAAACCTTGAAAGCAACAATATCTGAAATGATCATTGTCATGATGAAGTATTAACATGATCACCCTGCTTCCACACGGTGAGTTGCCGTTTAATTTTCTTTTTAGAGCATGCTTTTATTTGCAAAATTCAAATCCAAGAATAAACTGATTCATGACTTGGTCTCACTGGACAGTCATTGGTCGATTCACTCACTGTCGATGCAATCATTGGACAGGCTCACATTATCTACTTAAACTGTATGCTTAAAAGTTTACCTTGAATTGAACACCTTTTCACTGCTCCAGTTATGTTTAAAGTAGAAAAGACAAGGAAAATGAGCAGGCCAAACAAGGCTATCATTTGGTGCCATGTAATAGCGCAGAAGTCTCGAGAGGCTCCACACAGCTTGAGAGGAAGCAAGGTGAGTGGAGAGGCTATCGAAAGAGCAGCACACAAGCGCATAGTGCATCGGACGACCGTTTGAGAGGCTGCGAGAGCGTGTTAACATTCGCCTCCTATACGTCAATAGCATGTCACGAATGCGGGCGTCACAATTAGCGACAAAGGAGCCAAATGAAATGCAACTCAGGCATGCAAATGAAAGCCATATGGACCCTCACATCAACAGCCTCCTACTGTAATTCAAAGCAAGATGTACGCATCTCACGGCGAATGCCCATTAAGACTAACATCCATTGTGACAAAATGCATATTTAGCTGACTGGTTGAATTCTGTGAATTTCTCCATGCACACATGAAGCCAGACAATTTGACTGTGATAACCTGGAATACCCAAGACACAAAAAATACATGGTCATAATTAGAAATAAATTATGCACTGCGCAAGTAAGTATAGTGGAAACATCAGCAAAATCCTACCAAATAACAACCTCGTTTATGAAAAACTCATTAGCAAAAAGCTATCTACAGGAGCAACACAAGCAGGAGGGGGGCAACATTGTGTTTAACACTGTGCGCTACATCCTACACTAGTGTCAACACTTGCTATCAGTAGTACGAGTTCATCAATTGTTTTCAGCCATTGGATACACGATCCAGTGCATCCATATTCATGAGTAAAACATGCATCACCTGGTATCGGATGCCGGTTGCCCCAGAAGGCAAGTGTGCGTATGTGCGTGTCCAGTACAAGTCGAAACTGACATGCTTTTTACATGCTCTGTGCTCCCACGTTAATGTTTAATGAGAAGCGGGCAGTGCTTTGCGTTTCATCCCATGTCTCGGCCATGTACAGTGATACCACACACATTCCCATCAAGCCTGGAAGGTGTCTTCAGCATATCTTGTAGCCTCATGCAACTGGCCCTGTATGTCCCACAGATTCTCGTGATTGTCTTTTGTGCTCTTCGGTTATTCAGAGCGCCCCCCAAAAAAAGAGTGACAGAGGCCAGTGCGCCAGACAGTACAGATGGAAACAGTTCAACTGTGAGCTGCTGATAAATATAGAATAAATTATGATAAAGACTGAAAAAAATGTCGGTTGAACTGGATTTTTTTTTTTTTTTTTTTAAGTTAAAAATGGCATTCCTTAATTAGAATCTCACATCACATTGTGGCCAAAAGTGGAACTTTTAGCCTATCCCAGCTGTCTTTGGGCGATTGGCCGGTTACACTTTGTGCTGGTTTCCAGCCAATCCCAGGGCACACAATGATGGACAATTTAGACTGATCAATTAACCTACCGTGCATGTTTTTGCAATGTGGGAGGAAACCAGAGTCCCTGGAGAAAACCCACGCAGGCACGGGGAAAACATGCAAACTCCACATGTAGAGCCAGAGCCCGGATTCGAACACTGGACCTCTGTACTGTGAGAAGGATGTGTTCACCGGTCGACCATCGTGCCACCCTGTTTACATCCCTCTGTCCATTTTCTGAAGTGCTTGTTATTCATTAGGAATACAGCTTAGCTGCTGAATGAATGATAATGTAGAACAATTTTGATATTGCATTAGGTTTCATCACTTAATTATGAAGGTAGTGAGGACTGATTAAATGATCGTAACAGAAGGCTTTGTCAGGGCCTAAGAGGTGTTGAATCTTCAAGGTGAAGACAAAGGCTAGTCAGATAGTGACCATTCCAATGAGTACTGTAAAACATTTATGGTCTCCCCTTTCGATGTAATCAGATAATTCTCAGGGTAGAAGAGGAAATTAATTGTGTCCTGACTTGACCATCTGTGGCTCAGAGACTCGGAGGGGGGTCCTTGCCCCCCCTCCCCTCCAAAGGCTTTTTGGGGTGGAGATCATTAATCGCTAACTAATATACTCAAACAAAAATGCACACTCACATTCACACCTACAGATGATTTAGAGTTTTCATTTAACCCAATGGTTCTTAACCTTGTTTGAGGTACCGAACCCAACCAGTCCATGTGCCCATTCACTGAACCTTTCATAACTGAAAAATAAAAATATGATTATATTACAAATTCAAGACATTAAAAAAAGCATTTATTAAAAACAGAAAAAAGTTAACACATTTAGTATAAGTATAAAGTATACGTTTTTTTAATCATGCATAAAATGAACAAGCCAGTGATGGCCAAGCGGGCATGTCATAACTAATTGACAGGTTGAATCGGGTGTGTCTTATCCTCCATGGCAGAGGCTCTGTCGAACCCCTGAGACTGATTCACCGAACCCCTAGGGTTCGATCGAACCCGGGTTAAGAGCCACTGATTTAACCTACGAAGCATATTTGGGAATGTGGGAGTTGTGTTGTGGTGCACTGAACTTTTCTGGAGGCACTATGGCCTCATTGTGCGTAAATATTGTTCAGCCAAGGAAGAATTAATGCAAGCCGACAGTGACAATGTGTTTTGTTTTCGGTGTTCAAAGATATAAAAATGTTTGCATTATCAGGCTCCAAAAAGCAATCACCGTGTCAGTGGACACTGAAAATGCAACTTTTCCACTTTCGGTATTGTTTAAATGACCCTTGAGTGCCATGCAAGATGCTCTTGCCAATATCGACAGTGGCAACAGCGTTGGCAAACAGCTGCTCAGCAAGATGCCGCAATGAACCCGAGGTAGGCTCGTGGCTGTTTGGCCATTTAGTTTGGCACGCACTGGGAGTCATCGCGCTTTTTTTTTTTTCTGATATCGGTTTGTATGTATTTGCTCAGCTGGCCCGCAGAACAGCAGCCTGAACACCGCAAGGGTCCTTTCGTCGCCATCTAACCAACTCACAAAGTATTCTGGAGCGCTGTGCTGAAATAAGGCCCAGAGGAAATTGTGTGTGTGATTTTTGTTTTTTCCCTTCTAAATCTAATAGTGGACAATTAGTGCTTATGTGGTGGATGAAATTGCGCTTCATTATGCCTCGATTAATGAACGTGTGTTTAATATAAAGATAAGCGGCATAATCCCTATATTGTAAAAATATGTTTTTTGGGAGATAATGTTTTTTTTTTCCCAACAAGCTGCTGTCTCCAGAGACTGGGAGTTGAATGTACTGTTGTCATATTCATGTATATGTACAGTCCACAGTGCAGTACATTTTTGGCTGGAATGAGGTGTCCTCCTGCTTTCATTTCAAGACTCCATGTCTTTTTCTCCTGCATTCAATTTGGACTACGTAACTAACTGAGTTGCACCTCCAATAACGATATGAACATTTTAAAAAGATTTCTTCCTTAAAGTAAATGTTGTGGCGTTCTATAACCAATCCCACGTTCTAAGTCCCGTATTTCTGACCCTTTAGGGCCACTGTCATTCTTGTTCATGTGTTGAAATATGGAAATGAGCCAAACAAGGCAGAGCCACTTTTGTTTGTGGAATTTCACCTCACTTAATAACACGCACATAACGTAATTGTGAAGTCAGTCTCAGAGATCTCATCGATAGCAAAAAAGAAAATCTGTTCACTGTCATTTTGTTTTAATGTACCAAGTATCGCCATCCCAAGAGATATCACATTATTGCTTCCACAAAACACCCTTTGGGTTAAGAGCACAGAATAAACCTATAGTGTATGCAAGTAAACATAAAGAATTACACCAGGGATCTACGTTCATGGTCAAGGTTAAATTGCTAGCATCACAGTACCAAAGAGAAAAACAGCTTTGGTGACGAAAAGGCTAACCCATGTGACTAATGAGTACAAAAATCTAAAAAGGTATTTGCCATGTGTACTGCATAGACTATGAAGCTCCCTTTCCCCTCCTGAAATGATGCCCGTGCCCATAAATGTCCTTATCATATTAAAACAAGCAAATAAACAAACAAAAAAACAATGTCATCTAAAATCCCTACAAAAACCTTTTGTGTCTACCAGGTGTTTTTTGGAGTACAACAAGAAAGCAATCCTGACAGGCAAACACCCTGGTCACTTGAAGATAAGTACACCGCTGCGGTCCAAGCAATTTATGGGTGGAATGATTCACTTGAATGCACCCCCCCCCCCCGCCGCAAGAGCTGAAAATAATTAAATTTAAAACATAGCGCGAAAGCCGATTAGTTTTTATTTATGGATTTATAAATGTGACATCGTCGTTAAGCTCACTGCTCTGACTGTCATTTAATTTATTTTTAATTACCAGGTCATCAGCTACAGTGGTAGGGATTTATTATTTGATGATTCACTGGTACTTGCTTCATGACTCGAGAGTCAACTGGTCGGCTTTCCAAGGCAATAGGTAACGGTAATATTTTAGGGAATTTGGATTTCTAACAATTATTCAAATTAAAATGAATGAATTGTGCAAACAGACTAATATTAATCCACTAAAAAGAGTAAAAAAAAAACAGCCTCTTAGCTTTATGATGAATGAGGAAGGGTAATAAATATTGCCATGCTCATGTGCCTCACACACATCTTCATTTTAGAACAGTAACTGTCTTACAAGTGTAACACAAAATCAACCACGAATGGAAAATAAATAAATTGGTTAAATAGTGTCTGAAGCTAACATAGCAGTTTGCATTTTGACAAAGTGCTACTACTCGGAGATGCAGCTAGACTTCGATGCATGATGCCAATCCCGAAACCCAAGTCAAAGTCATTTGTTCATAAAACCTCGATCAATACCGGTTGAGGGTCTGATCAATTCAGCAAGTAGAAACTCTACCAAAATAAAACCTGTAACAACATCCACAAAAGTAGGACTTGGAAAATGCCAGTCTTTTCTGAGTCCACTTACTTTGTGGTAATTTACAGGCTGTCCTTCAAAAGCCAACAGGAAAAAAAAAACAGAGCACATGCAATCATCCATCCATTTTCTATGGCGGTGGTCATAAAAATGCGAGCATAGTTTACACAGTCGGCCCACGTAAACATTCACAGTTTAGCCGCTAATAACTAGCCGGCAGCTACCGGACGAAGGCAGCAATCGTTTGTGTCATCGTTTCATCATGCGCGTTTTTACGTCGCAATAATGCTGTTCGGATTATAACTTTATGTTTACATTTTAAGGCATATTCATTATTCCTGAGGAGTCCATATTTAGTAGTTCATGTGTCCTTTTATATTGTTCTATATCATTAATGAAAGACAATGTTAAGAAAATTTTGATGACCCCATAATGATCTTTGTTGTCAGTACCGATACTTTAAAACTGGCAATTTAAAAGCAAGGTAAAGCCAATTTCTATTTCCCCAAAGCAAAAATATTTCCACGCTCTTGTGACATAAACCGGCCATATATGATGTCAGTGACACATATAACAAATGTTGTTTACAGTGTTGTGAATTTGATGGATGTTGTCTCATATAACTTCGATTCTGAGTAAAGTTCTTGTTAGCACACAGTTGTTGTCCGCACTTTATATTGGATGACATTTTGACGATGATGATGGAGCGTCACTTCGCGTCACTGTCCTTGTTCCTCGCTACATGTCCCGTAGTCCCGCTTCCATTGGTATGAATGTTTTAAGACTAGTGCTGATAGGAATCGTCAGGCTAACCACTATTATCACCTACAACCATTTTATTTTCATACTCTTGGACGTATGAAAGCCGTGTCACCTCTTTGATATTTAGCTGTTTCACAGAGTGTTATTGTCCGGCAACGGCAGCAGACGGATGAGTTGAAAGTCTTCTGTAAAATGGCCGATGCGATGATGAGTTGCCAAAAACACTTGAGAATCAATTATGGGCTTAAAACGTCAATGCGGAGGGCCAAAGACGACTCGCCCACTAATCGGTTCAAGCCCGAACACAGTCTGGTGACTACAATGAATTTGGGGCATGTTGTTCACAAGTAAATGAGTCGAGTCCAGATCACTATTTTTTTTGAACATTCTGGTTCAGGGGTTAGTATACAAAGCAATGCACAGGGGAGACAATTTAGCAGAAGACAACTTTTCCGCCACCTCGGAAGTCTCTAATTAGTTCAGTGGCCCGAGTTGCACTTTTGTTACAGATTAAATAAGATTCAAAAGGAACTGATTAAGGAAGAACAATGAACCCGCCGTTCTGTGAGTCACGCTTGCAATTATGCGCACCGATGGAATGATCACAATGAAACGGTTGCAATGAAATCAGGTCATTTGTGCCTTAAGTACGAAAGAATGTTGCCTCATGACAAAAACAGGTTGGATCATGAATAATGTGAGCTTTTCACAGGCTGCCAACGTATTGCATTCAGTCAACATGAGCTAGTATGAAATTGTATCCAGCGGAGCCCAGATGCATACACTCGGTTTAGTGAGCAATTACAGCAGGCTGGTAGGACACATGATTGGTGTTTGCGATGATTGGCAAAGAAATCACTTTGTCTTTGGGGCCAGCCTCCTTCGAAGCTCGTCTCAGCACGGGCTATCCCTTCGTGACAGTGATGTATGAGCGGTGCCGCCAATGCCTCAACTTCTCATTTTATTACTCCTCAACACCAGGTCAGGGTGTAATTTTCACTCCCACATTACGCGTGCCGCCAAGATTCTCCATTCATTAGAAGACGCAGTCCCCGTCAAGTTCATGAAAGGCAATAAACAGTGGCAGGAAATGTCACACTGAGGAAGAAAAAAAACATCTCATTAGAGGTTTCAGTGGAAATGAACTGACTGCAGTAAAATTAACATAACATTTATAAATACCAGCAAGGCTTATCCTGAAACCCTGCTGGAAGTGAATTATTGGCTGTTCTACTGTATGAGATTCTCACAGTGAGAGTGTGCATGTAATTGGAAACACTCCCGCCGTAATGTGTGACTATGTGAGTCCTACTCTTCGAGCCTTCTGTCTGCTGGGATAAGAAGAATCTTTGTGAAACCTACAGGGAATTTATCTTTTAGTCATTTTTGTACCTTTGTACAGAGACTCAAATGCAATTTCAAGTGGGCAAATAATCATGGTGACAGAGAGAGAAAAAGTTAAGTCAGCATCCAATGATGAACTATGTTTGTTTTGCTTTTTCGCTGGCTTTTTGGAGTTGACTGCTAAAAATTGCTTCTAGTTTGAGTGTCGAGGTAGCGAGCCGCTGACCGGCTGGCTGCTACATGCACTTTTGAACAGCAAGTTTTAAGGATTTATGTTCAGAACTGGGCGGCCCAGTGGTCCAGTGGTTAGCGCGTCGATCTCACAGTGCAGAGGTTTAAATCTAGCTCTGGCCTCCCTATGTGGAGTTTGCATGTTCTCCCCGGGTCTGCGTGGGTTTTCTCCGGGTACTCCGGTTTCCTCCCACATTCCAAAAACATGTATGGCAGGCTGATTGAACACTCCAAATTGTCCTTAGGTGTGAATGTGAGCGCGAATGGTTGTTCGTCTATGTGTACCCTGCGATTGGCTGGCAACCGGTTCCGGGTGTCCCCCGCCTGCAGCCCGACGACAGCTGGGATAGGCTCCAGCATGCCCCGCGACCCTTGTGAGAATAAAGCGGATCAGAAAATGGGTGGATGGATGGATGGATGGATGTTCAGACCTTAATTTTGTGAAATCTCTATATAAGACGTTTTAAGGTTCCGTAGACATCCTGATTATTGCATTAATGCTTCAGTTCTTTTAACACTTATTACCAAAAAAAAAGACATTAAAGTACATTAAATCATGTGAGCAGTGGAGCCAGGAGAAACACGTTGGGAACACTTTCATGGAACAAATTAAACATTTACAAGTTGGAAATGTCAATGGTTCTGATAGCCCTGTTTCCTCCCACCACCCACCATTGATGTATAAAAGTGGGATGCATGAATGTGAGCACGTAATTAAAAAATATGACTGAAGATGTTGGTCATGAAAACAAGTGTGAACAAATGTTTTTCTTATGCTTCATCTGATGCTGGGATAATGCAGTGTGTCCGTTTTGATGCCTCTCCGCGTACTCTCAACCGTCACCTCTTGCAGTCGCTCTTGGCTTCAGAGAGTGAGGTCACAAAGAGTGACAGGCAAGCTTTTGCACAGATGGGACATTGATCACAGGGACATGGACAAGAAAATTTATAAATACAGTACTGTGCAGCGAGCAGACAACTGCAGCTGCGCCTGACTGTGTCTCGCAGAGGTTGTATGAATAAATCACGATGAAGCTTCATCTTCCGTGCAGCGCGTAGCTCAAGAGACAAGCTTTTCACATATGTAAAAGTCAATGAGATGGTGCTTTGAATTTGAATAGACTTCAGCTGCGCAATACTTTAAGTATACTTTGTTTGTCATGTGATGTTTGTTCAAACATCTGACTAACCGGTACGTATTGGGGATGTATCATTGGCGTTTGCTTTATTTTCTTCCTATTCTCTATTTTTGGAAAAATAGTGTGACACCAAAAGCATATTTAATCTTATCGTAAGACACTATAACATTAGGCACAGTTTGAACGTTAACACTGCCCTAAAATCTTTCACTACTATGATCAATGTCTCGCAAAGTAAAAAGGATACTTTCTCCTTAAGGGGAAATCAAAGCCTGGATGGCACTAAACTTCTTGAATTTCAATGGCAAGAAAACAGAAGTTATGGTGTTTTGTCCCAGTGGCCTGGTTGATTTGGCCCTCTTGGTGTCTATTCTAAAGCCAACAGCTGACAAATTACTGCTGTTCTTAAATCCAGCATTCATTCATTCAATCAATTATTTATTCATGTTTTATTTTATTTAATCAATGTTGGCCAGCTGGCTTAAGTAAATCCTCTCCTTTCACAACAGCAGTTACAGTGATCCATGCCTTGATTTGATCTTGGCTTGATAATGCACTTCATTTTGGAGTGAGGTAGTCCTCCCTCTGTCCCGAACGGTGGTGGTAGCGGACCCCAAAAAGCAGGCAAGACGGAGGAGCAGGGGGAACTTGACAAACTGTATTAACAAAACACTGAGAAAACTTAATCCAGAACAAAGTCCTAAAAACAACAAGAATCCAAAGAAACAAACAAAAAGCCGAAAAGAAAAAAAAATGATGCAATTAATTGCATTGCACATAAAAGTAAAATGAAAATGGTGTCATGTTTTGGGTGATGTTAGGTGGAGGACCCCAAAAAGAGGGGAGGCAGGAGGAGCAAGATGGGCTGAACAAAATGTATTAACAAGAAAAAACATTTGCAGGGTACAATGGAGAAACTAACTCAAATACTCGAACAAAGTCCCGAAAACCACAAGAAACCAAAATAACAAACAAACAAAAAAAAAACCGACAAAAACAAAACATGACAGAGGGCACACAGACAGTCACAATGATCCACCTACGACTGGCAGAATGCAAGGAACCAAATACAAGCAAAGTGACGAGACAACGAGAAACACCTGGACAAGACACAAAGGTTGAGGGAGCTGATTGGTTCAGCACAAGGGCCCCCCGGATGACGAGAACAGGTGGAGACAAAAAGGGCATATGAGGGAACAAAACCAAATCTCACGTAACGAAAACATAACAAATGGTACCTAAATAAATATTTGAAAACAAACTTTTTCAATATAGATGCAAATGTATTGAAGTTAAAAGTTAAATACAACTGAATTGTACCCCGGCGGCAATCCGTTTGTGTACCACTAGAGGGAGTGTGCGTACCCTAGTTCGAGAATCACGGTTTTTGAACGACACTGACTATACATCATTCATGTAAATCAATAGAATGTCTGGATGATTTTTTTTCCTGGTTATGTCACATGTTGCTTGGCAGATTTTAAAGAGCTTTATCATAACTGCCTCGTAGGCCTCCCCCCAAAAATTTTAATATGCAAACCATGTCCTCTGGAGGCAGATGGCATCGTGCCTCTGGAGAGAAACATGCACATGCAAGTAAATTACACCCAAAGCAGCAATTAATTAATTAATTTCATAAATCAATACTACTTGACGGTAAATTAGCCATAAGTCTGAATATGAATGGGAATGTTTGTCTATAACTATCTCTGGAACTAGTTCATTTGGAATAGGCACCACTTAATCGCCACCCTACGAGGACAAACTACTATGTATTGACAACAACAAAAATAAAAAATAGATGACATGTTAAATATGCATTATTATGTAAACGTAAACAGCCCAAAGTGATCTTGTTGATACTTTAGGTAGTAGCAAAGTTGTCTCCATCTGTTATTCAGTCTTACAGGGAGGAAGTGAAAGTAATACACCAGGGACAAAGATTTCAGCCCTTCGTGATGAAGGCTGAACTAATCCCTTCTCACTGGATAAGCTTGCATCCTTCTCGGGGGCGCACCTCAGGTTATTGTAAAATGATGATTTGTACATCATTGTATTGTAGCTTGATTATGAATCAGGTATACTCCTTTAAGAATTGCAGTTTGTTACTGTACTGATTCATGGGAGATCTTGTTTATTGAGCCAATATTTAGTGTCAGTCGTGTCTACTACAAGTCCTAAATGAGCAATCCAAACAAGCTGTTTGCTCTTTACTGCACTGCTTTCCTCTGGTATGAAGCGTCACTGGCTAATCAGATGTGCAAACACGGAGGCTTATTATCATATTCAGAGGTTGTCAATATTACACATGTGCTACGAAGCCACACCGATGGCAAAAGCAATGTCATCTGTCAATACAAAGTCAGTTATCTCCATGTGGTAACCCGCCGTCATAGTGGTGTTAAGTACTGCTCTGGATGATCACGTTTATCACAGTCTCAAGTCAACGCATTGTACAGTGACTTTTCATCGCCATAGTCTTGTGGATGTCTTGTTAACAGAAAGAGCCTCACACGCCTTAGTATGTCCATCATCATAAGATAAAGTCTTGTATGTAAGACGCCCTGGATGCGGGTGATGCATTGAACTGTCCTGACACAAGTCATTGTTGATTTCACTGTTGTAGGGCAAAGACTCTAGGGCTGCAGATAAGACTGTTGCCATGGTCCTGAAGGAGATACCGAGTAAGGCGTCATCAGAAGGGAAGCCCCTCCTCACGGTGACTACCAAGGTGGGCAGAACCATTGCAGAACACCCGCTGCCTCCAAGTGAATTGTCCTCCTGTTTTCGTTGTACGGATGCAATAACAAACTGACTTCCTGTTGTGTATACAAAATATAGAAGCTGTCATTTTCAGCTACCGGGTGGTTCGAGTTGGCAGAAAATATATAGAAGTTGACAAATATTTTCACACAGTGATCGAATGGTTTGCACGTGTGTGCATGTTATCCCCGTGCCTGCGTGGGTTTTCTCCGGATACTCCGGTTTACTCCCACATTCCAAAAACATGCATGGCAGGCTGATTGAACACTCCAAATTGTCCCTAAGTGCGAGTGTGAGCACGAATAGTTGTTTGTCTATGTGTGCCCTACGATTGGCTGGCAACCGATTCAGGGCATACACCGCCTAGGACCCGAAGACGGCCGGTATAGGCTCCAGCATGTCCGCGACCCTAGTGAGAATAAGCATCTTAGAAAATGAATAGGATGGATGGATGAATAATAATAATAATAATAATAATAATGCTTCTACGGATCAACCAGTTTGGCTCATTAGGCACATTGAGGAAATCTGAATCCAAATCAGATTTTTTTTTTTTTTTTTTAATGTATGTGGATTTGGTTTGACTACTGGTATGTAGCACTTCCCGAAAAAAAACTTTATGAACAGTCAACACGATTTTGGAAAATTCTGGAAAATCAAATAAGTCGCCTCACTGTTCAAATCACAGGGCTTAGTCGCTTATTTTACGGTACTAAATTAAGACATCTTCAACAAAAATTGTGTTCCTTCTACACACAGCACGACACCCAAATGTTGCAGTCCTTCACGTCAACATTCATCTTCTTAGTGTGTTTCCAGGAGGATTTACCTACGAGGTCAACACACATTTCATCTCTCAAATCAAGTCTGACAAACCTCCTCATTACCATTTAACACCTTATGAGCATGGCATCAAAAACTCTTTTCAAATGCCACACAGACCTGACTGAGCTCATTGCATCCTTCTGCTTCACTCCGTGATTGCTTTCGTGAAAAACGTGCGTGTGCCGCTCCATGTCATCTTATATTTCTGTCTGATTCAATAACCTGCAGCATGCTTTATAGTCAATTGTTTTCCTAATGCAATGTCTCATTTGATAAGCTGTCACACAACCGAGATAATGGTTTTACTTGAGGGAAAAGATTAACATATGGCTCTGCATTGTTGCTGAAGGCTAGAAGCTTGTACAGAAGATTGTACATGAACAGCATGGACTTTCTGTATTCGAGAATAGCTAAAATGTCATGATTGTTCTGAAGGAAGACGTTGCTTCAAACACATGGAAGAACATCTTTCTCAACCACAAAGTAAGAGTGGTGAATTCCTCATATGTCTGAATGAATTGTGCCATGTTAAAATGTCTTCCAGGGCTATCGGAAGTGATTATCAGTCAAAGTAAGGACAGTGCCTACAGTGTGGCATTTAGCTGCCTATCAATGACAAGATATATCTTCTCGCTGACAAAAATATGCACACACATATATTCACGTCTTCAAATCTCATATGACTGCTTTGAATATCACCCCTGTATTTGTCACTGAATCCTAAAACGCAAACATCTTAACAGTTGGTGTGCTGCAAATTCAAATAAATTATGAAATATATTATCAAATCTAAACGTTAGTTATTTAACTTCGAGCAAAATATTGTATAACCCTGAGTATGTTTAAGTGTAAATGTCCCAAATGAATAATTGGTTGGAAGGCTTTTAATCCGTTGAAAAATATCGAAATGATAAATCATTATAATCACAAACCTTTTCATGAAAACAAGTCTGTTTCCACATACATTCCGTATGTCTTTGATTGGTTTCCCATACATACTGAAGGAAGCAGTTGTTTCAAGGCAGTATTGTGTGGTAGAGAGCAGCTGTTTAATAATTTAAGCATGAACCAAGGGAAGCACGAAAAACCAATTAGGTTGTTTGTGTTTCTTGATGAAAAAAAAAAAACAACAAAACAAAAAAAAACCCTCAATGTCTTAACATTCTTTAAAAGGATTTCAAAACACTCACACAATAGTCATGCATGCTGCATGACTGTTTTCCCAAATATCTGAAAAAAGTAATGATGATGGCTAAATTCTTCAGAGGCGTTTTTAAGGGTCATCGTGTCCTGACTTGATGTCACTTAGCAAATGACAGAGGCTAAGTGACAGGCTGCGGCTCCTCACGCCGCATGTCAGGTCAAGTCTATTTGTAAAGTGCATTACTGCGTAGATCTCACTCGATTTTACTGAGTCAGGGGTGAGAGCCTCGGACACACGAACTCCCAGAAAGCCTTCACTTGTATGAAAGAAAAAAAAAAACAAACAAGTCATTATATTTTTCAACATGGTTATATAAACAGTTTCACTCCCATGAGTAAAAATATTGTCATACCATCTTCATAAGTCGACTTTACACTTCACAAAAACTGTCTGTGTGCCAAGAAAGGTGTCAAGGGTAAAATTAATTCAGCCACCAATGTAAAGTATAACAATCACATCCCACCCAAACATTTCATCACAAGTGACAAGCATATGTTAGCTAACCAACTAATCACATTCCTCCCACCTCTTCTTCTTCAATAGTGCATACAGATGGCTATCAACCCAAAAGCAATTGAACCAACATTTCAAGAAGAAGCTAAGCTAACGATTAGCTTAACTAGTAACTACATGGTAATGACAAACTCTTGTCATTTTTATTGTTGTGAATGAATGTCACGAGAATTGTGGAAACACATTACATAACACATTTCTTCTCTATTTCAGGTCATTCACTTAAATTGGCTATCATTATGTTAAATGTCACTATTGAAGAATCATTAGCTTGTGCCACACTCTGTGTCAGCCACACACAAAAGGATTTACTTTGGTCAATATTGAGCAGGCATTTAGGATTGTCGACCCTGGCTGTTGCCTGAGCAGTCTTGTGATAAACATATAGAGACATCTGAAAAACAGGCCTTTGCCGGCTTGGATCAGGAGAGGAAAAAATGCTCAAATTAGAAAAGTTTTTTTGACGTGTCCCGAGTCTTCTGTCTGTTGACATCACCATAACTTTGACATTGGCTGAACTGAGGTCGACAGAGGTGCACACATATCGTGCATCATAATGGGTCGTGTCCAAAATTGGTTGAACAGTTCAGGCATGTTTTCTCCTGGAATGAATTCCTCGATTTCTACAAGCTTGAAGGCATTGGAGAGTTGGTTGCACTATGTATATCAATAATATATGAAGTAGGCCAACAGATCAACAGATATCTAAAAAGGTCACAGCAGCGGGTGTCTGAATCACCAACTGAGCTATGTTGCTCCCGAGGCATTTTCAGTCTGAACAAACACTGTTAATTAATTCTAATTCTGGTTACAACAATGTGAGAAGTGAAAGATAAATCCTGTCCAGCCATGTCAAGGGGTGAAAAGAAGACTAAGGATTGGCTACAGCAAGTTTAAAGATGACTGAATCCGAGCCATCTAAAGAGTGAATTATTAAATACAAGGTGAAGATAAAATGACTGAATGAAACTGGCTGTAAAAGCCTCCAGGTTCCCTCCAGTAACTTCACTTCTTTCCTTGAGTTTTCCTTTACGTAACCAATTCCAAGCTCACCTTGAAGGCTCTGATGTTTATTCCACTCCCTTGACAACAACTTCTCTCAAACTCTCTCGAGTAAAGCCCAAGCGACGCAATTAGTAGAAGTTTCCCACTACATAATTTACTTGATTACTCCTTAAAGGAGACACAAAGAGATATACTGTTCCATGAAAATGCATGAATAGTCAATGCTAACCTCCTTGTAGAGATAGCAGGTTGTTTTCTATGCTTCTGTTTGGAGCAGTAAACCAAGATTGGGTTTCCACCATACACAAACAGTGTGGCATCATTGTAGTGTAAACCATGAAGAATTGCACCAGAAGCAGACCACAATGAAAACAAACAAAAAACATCACTCATGATGAATTATTTTTGTGTTTAAAAAAGCAAGATGTGTTTGAAGACTTTCGTGTTCCTCCCATCACATTCCTTTCGATAATGAAACGCATTAGTCGGGTAGTCTTACACAATAACAGAAGCTTATGACATTACGACTCACTTTGACAGCCTAACCACTTTCAATCAAGTTATCTGGAGAATATGCTTGGTTTGAAACTGCAAGTTTTACATTTTACGATCAGATTACGATTAGATGTGCTATGATAAGTGCTAAAAACTTGACCAGAAAACAGCGAAACTTTGGATGTTGTGGCAAAGACATAATGACAAAGTAGCTGTCATCAACAACAATCTCAACACAGTGAAATAGTCCAGTGACTTAGAGAAACGGGCAAATGTAAAGGAAGCCCAAGAAATATGGTCTGCCGTCGGTAATTATTCAAATGAGATTAATGCATTGCTAGTTTTGTGGACATGGCTAAGTTTAGCAGCTAGTAGTTCGTCTATTATAGATTGCATAAGAACATGACGTCGACCACACGGAAAATACTTGAAACAACAATGTTGTACATGTTAGCGAAATCAGAGTACGCTTCCGGACAACACTGACTCATCACGCTGTTTTGTGGTTGGATTAAAGTTTGTTTTGCTCGTCTACGAAAGTTACTAAAGCTAAGAGACAGTAAGCACCCTAATTCACAGAAGCCCTCAAATTCTCTTGTTAGATTACATACACACAGCATGATAGTTGTTTACTTTGGTAAGATTCAACTAGCACAAGGTTTAACTGAGGTAGTCACCATACAAGAGTGATTGATACATCGACAGACAGACAGACTGATAGGTACTGTTGCTAGGTACTGTAGACAGAGAGACAGACTGAGAGACAGACAGTAGGCAAATTAAAACTTATTGTTGGGGCGGTATTATAGAATGACAAAGCAACTGTGAGAAAGACAAACACACTGATAGGAACTGTAAGTAGATTCAATATCTGAGCTAACTGTCAACCAAGCTGAGAGACCGTCGGCCAGATAGAATGATAGGTACTGCACTGCAGGTAGATACATAACAACGAGAGACAGATACATACTCTAGATAGATCCTTTAGCAACTGTCAACATCTCCATATTGTCGAAATAAAAACGGGGATGAGATGAAAATGTCTGTAAGAGGCTTTTTTTTTTTTTTGACAGCCCTGACCTTCAGCCACTCACAACACTGTAAACATTACTCTGCAGGGAATGACAGCAGATGGACAGGCATATACAGGCATATTTACATTCCCAGAGACAAAAATAAAGGGAAAAAGGAGGCTAGATTGTCCGTCATTCCAGGCAATTTTCACCCAATCTAAAAGGTGATATCAAAAATGGGCCAAGGTTTAATGGCTGACAACTCCAAGACTAGCTTAACCTTTTAACTTACATTCAGGTTCAACTCCAAATTGTGGCACTTGAGAGCGTAAGACCTAAAATGTTCATATATGTGTGTGTGTGTGGGGGGGGGGGGCATAATCTGTTGAACACTGACATTTAATTTATTTCTTTTGCCATTTTGCACACTGCAGTCAGTAGCTCATTCATTCAATTCATATCGAAAAAGCACAACAACGCCAAAGTCTTAATTCTGGCCAATTCTTGATGTTGCTTTTTTTCTTAGATTTATTCCTGCTTGTATTGTGAGGCTGTGTGACTGGTACATGCGTGCATTTAATTTCATGAAACCACGACTGTGTTCAAAGGGATAGTGACCATCAATTACAGGCGCCTTTGCATAGGTTACCCGATGGCAATCATGCCAAGGATCTTTTGTTGTGTTTGTGTGCTCAGAAGCCACTTGAGCCATCGGCCCAAGAGGTTAGGCATGAGGGGCAAACATAAGGGGCTACTTTCAACATGAAAATAACTGACAAAAAAAAATCACCCCAATTTTTTTTTAACATTTTTTTAATGCTTTATGACTAAACTACAGAGAAGAGAAGTTTAACCACAGAACACCCTCCAATCCTTGGATGCTTTTATCAAAGGATTGTCGCAGTGGTCCATTCTGGGGCACTTCAAGTTGGGGTTTTGTCCCCTGTCGCATTCACGGCCACTTGCAATACTGCCCATTGTTGTCTGCAAGACAGAGAAAGAACAATATGTGACCATGTCAGAATTCTGCCATTCAGTGATCCCCCCCATTTATTGTGAGGGCATTTGACATACTTTGATCATATGAGTAAGACCCTAGTGTGCCAACTCCACGCTGGTGGCAAGAATGGAAAGCACATTTGGCAAAATAGGATGAAACAATGTACAGCTACTCACATGGGAGATCACCGCAGACTTGGCCATTTTGACACGTCACGGGAACATGTTGAGAGCATATTCCAAAGAATTTTTTTGCACAGTAACTGCATTGCAGAGCTTCACCTGAGGGGCAGAGTTGGGGATGTTTGATAAATCAAAATGTTTTTTTTGCTTTCGCCTTGTCCCATTCAGCGTCAGCATGTCATCCATTTCATTCAGTTTGTCTTGCGCGTCTTCCTCTCGAACACCAACTGCCCTTGTTTGGCTTTTGACTGCACATGAGACTTGATTTTGAGTTCGACTGTTTTTGTGCTTTCTACTTTACAAATTATTTTTTGCTCCATGTACAGCACTTTGTATACAGCGGTGGTTGTTTTAAAGTGCTCTATAAATACAGTTGAGTTAACTTGACTCATGTCTTCCCTCACTCCATCCATCGAGCTCATCTTCAGACTTCCTCTTTCTTGCCCTCTTTCCCGGCGCCTCCAATTCTCGTCACCCTTCTACCAACATATCCTGTTCTATAAACGTGACCGAACCAGCTACGTCAGCTCTCTCTAACCCCCCCAAAAGCATCTAACCTCGGCTGTCCCTCTGATGAGCTAATTTCTGATCCAATCCATCTTGGCGACGCTGAAAGAAAAACTCTGCTTCCTGTCATTTCTTCACTGCAACTGTCTCTTGTCTGCACATCATGGCCAGCCTCACCAGTGTTTTCGAAACTTTCCCTTTTCTTCTACCGCAACGGGGACAAGTATGGAATAATTCAACTGATTTTGAAACAATCAGACTTCATTCTTGTGGTCACAGAAGTTGTTACTCATGCTAAGGTTATTGTGGGTGTTTTTGTCGAATTATGATTGATCACAGTTTTCTTTCTTGAGGAATTGCGGCTTCTCAATATTTCATCTCATGAAATGTAATCCTCCTCCAATTGTAATAGTGCAGCTCCTTTCTCGCAAAATTATGACATCTCTTTTTATATTGCAGATTTAGTCTCGTGAAATTGCAGTTGATTGTAATTAGTCATACAGTCAAACCTGTTTTCGAACGTCTCTGTTCTCGACCAAATCGGTTTTCGACCAAAAATTTCGAATTTTTTATGCCTAGGATTACGACCGAAAATCGGTTCTCGACCAAACTGAGCGCACTTAAATGCGCCACCTGACTCCTCTCGCCTTCCTTACACGAGGAAGTGATACTTCCCTCGGGTAGACGAGGAAGTGACGTTTCCTCGTGTAGCATTCCATTGTGAGCAGACGTGTTCAATAAAGATTTTTTTTTTTAAAAGAGTGTGGTTTCGGTTTTCGAACAAATCGGTTTTCGAACAGCCTTCTGGAGCGGATTACGGTTGAAAACCGAGGTATGATTGTATTCTCTTGCAATACAGTTACAAACCTTTTCAGAGTCTAATTTTATACTCTTGAAATAATGACTTGTGTTCAGACTTTGTACTCCATAGAATAAACTAGGCTGTCTGAAAGGAAAATGACACTCACCAGCTGTGACCAGCACGGCGACGCAGAAAGCCAAAATCAACCACTTCATGGTCATGTTCACCACAGCAGCCTGTTGTCGACTCGTAGTTTACGCTTCTTCTACTCAACAATCACTTCAGTCCAATGTGTCCTTTTATACATTAGCTGCTCCTTTGCTTGTTGACTTTTACAAACTTGCACCCTGTCCAAATATGTATCTATGTAATTTGTCATGCCTCCACCTTGACTCGAGGCATGAGTCGACCTCCAGTCACGCTGCCCCTGTTATGACGTGAATTTTTGTCACGATTTAATGCACAGGTGTCAAAGTCTGGACCTCGAGGGCCGGCGTCCTGCATGTTTTCCATGTCTTCCAGCTGTAACACACCTGATTCAAATGCTCAGGATAATTTTCAAACTCCGATAGAGCTTGCTGATGGGCTGATCATTTAGATCAGGAAGTGTGTATGTGTAGAAATATGCAATTAGGGGTCATTGTGTCTGTAAAACTATTTTTTTTTAAACCAAACATCCATGTTTAATATTTTATACTCATGTGCATGTTCCTTGAACACGATCTGTAAACACGTTTTTCCATATTTCTGTTTGAGACTGAGCTGCTTCAGTGCCTGAGGGTGTACGCCTTGGTCATGTCATGGTATTTAAGTGCAGAGAGCTTGCTGATGAGCTGATCATTTGGATCAGGAGGTGTGTACACGTAGAAATCTGCAATTAGGTGTCATTGTGTATGTAAAACTACATATTTTTAAACCAAACATGTTTAATATTTTATACTCATGTGCATGTTCCTTGAACACGATCTGTAAACACGTTTTTCCATATTTTTGTTTGAGACTGAGCTGCTTCAGAGCCTGAGGGTGTACGCAATATGGCCTTGGTCAGGTCATGGTATTTAAGTTCATCCGTCCTCACAGTGACTGGGTGGGTAAAATTGTAACAAAATTAATTATGGAATAATTCAACTGATTTCAAAACAATGAGACTTCATTCTTGTGGTCTGGTAGTTTTTACTCATGCTTATTGTGGGGAAGAAATTGCTCTTGGGGAATTATGATTTGTCACAGTTTTTGCGTGGTTTATGAGCTCTTTGTTGTGGAATTACGGCTTCTCAATATTTAGTCTCATGAAATGTAACCCCCGTTGTAGTCATACAGCGCCTTTCTCGCAAAATTATGACATTTCCAGTGATAATTTTACAGTTTAACCCCAGTGAGTCGTAGGGACTCGCTGATCAGAAAAGTATGACTCCCATTCACCATTTAGAGAGTCCAAAATTTCGAATTCTGAGATGGTCTACTTATTCAATTGCATATGATAATAACACAAACAACAACAGTATACATTGATAATAGATTTATTTCTTGTAAACAAATGCTGCAAAAATGTAATTAATTCAGGCATACAAGATTTGCTGAGAAATAGGTTCTTATTTCATCCCATGGTTCAGTCTTTGAGTTCATAAATTCTCCTCTCTTTACTCTGCTTCCAATGATGCAAGGCTTTCTCAAAGTCAACTTATTATCGCAAAAAACTATCCAACTTTAGCTGCTTCCTCTGTGATATCTCCGCAATAAACTTTCGCTACACTTGTTCGCAACACTTGTTTGAACATTACACAACTTGGCAATCGTCTGCTTTCCGTGAGGTTGAAGGCTGATCTCGACAATCTCATCTCGCGAGAACGGAAATCTCGTCATGCGAGATCAAAACAACAATGGCAGCGATTGTCAAACTGCGATCATTGCGGGAAAAAAGATTTACCGTAGGTTTTTTTTTTCCCTCTTTTTGTTTTTTTTTTTTTTTGACTGAGAAATTTCCTTGCGTCCCAAAAACACATATTTTTTTGGAACTGTGCATCCCGCGGGAAAATTATGCGTCTAGGATGCGGGGCGCAGAAGTCACGAGATGGCTGCATCTCTTAATATTGCAGATTTATTCTCGTGAAATTGCAGTTTGTTGTAATGAATAGTATTCTCTTGCAATACAGTTACAAGCCTTTTCTGGTCATCATATAATTTTAGACACTTGAAATAATGACTTGTGTTAAGACTTTCTACTCTGTAGAATAAACTAGGCTGTCTGAAAGGAAAATGACACTAGCTGCCCTAACCATTGCACATGCATGCATATGCAGTGTTCATTTTTTATTTTAGTTTTAGTCCAATTTTACTTGACGAAAACAGAGCAATTTCAGTCAACTAAATTGATAATGTAGTCAACGTTTTGAGTCAGCACACATTAAAACGTTTATACATAAAACTATAACTGTCACGTTGCGTGGTGGTGGTGGACCCCAAAAAGCAGCCAGGAAGGAGGAGCAGGTTGGACTTGACGAATTGTATTGATAAAAACACAGAAAACGAAATCCAAAACAAAGTTCTAAAAACAAAACGAAGCCAAAGTATCAAACAAAAACCATGACTGAAACAAAAAACTAGCAGGAATAGAACCATAACAGGAACAAACATGACAGGAACCAACAAAAACACAATGACCCGACACCGAGTGGTCGTGCCGGGAGTCCTCTTACGGCAATACTACATAACGACCAACAGGTGTGCAGCTGCAGGGAGATCCCTACAGGGCCACCTGTTGGTCACAAACCAAAACATGGCAATAACACCTGTTTCTTGGTGGTTTAACATGCAAGACACACATTTGACATCACCGTGTCTTTCTTCAACTTTGTTTCAAGGAAACATGTTGAAATGAAAATATTATGCAACCTTAAAAAAAAAAAAAGGACAAAATCCGACTTCAACGGACAGTTAGGACAGTTCGAAAAAAAATCTTTGGCACCGTCCTACCTACTCTCGAGGACTTCACACCGCAAGAACCACAACAAGGGCACGGAAAATCCAACTGGACCCCTCACACCGTATCCACCACCTTTTCCAGCTACTCTCTTCAAGCGCTACCAAACCATGCGCACCAAAACCAACAGACATTCAAACAGCTTCTTCTCCCTCGCCATTAACTCCCTGAACAGTAACACAAATTTATCTTTCTAATTTTGCCCACCCATGTGAAACAGTATTACCGCAATGATCATGGTAACTCCAGCTCTCTCCATTCCTGAACAACGCTCGTGGATCAATATTTCACAGCACCAGACACTTTAAAGATCTCAGAGGCCTTTTTGTGTACTTGCACAAGTCAAGTTGTGCTAGAGTTACCGCTACTGATCACTTGAAAAATGGCGCAGCGATTATCTGCACCAACTGCACAACCGTCATTGTATTGCAGCACTGATCACTTTATCACTGCTCGAACACTCTGCACATTGTTTCAAAGCAGTCATTGCGTGGTACTAATTTCACAATGGTACCCTTAGATTATAGAAAGTCTATCGAAACTGATACGTCATGTCTTTGTTTATCGTAATTGCAATATTAGTGTAGCCCGCAATACTGGAGACAAATTCCTTGTGTGCCAATACGGTGATACCTCTACTGACGAAATTACCGTATTGGCCTGAATATAAGACGACCCTGATTATAAGACGACCCCCTCTTTTTCAAGACTCAAGTTTGAAAAAAGAATTTTTGAACACCAAATTAATTTTTATACAGAAAATAATTTCAGTACATCTGAAACAAATGATTATAACAATATATTTGAGAGAAAAAGCATGTTATTTTGCCTCATTCAAATCTTAATATCTGAAGATTTGAATATGTAAACTAAAGTGCAATCACAATCGTAACTGAATGGCTTCTGGTTTTTGAAATGTAAATTACATCATAACTCCTCCTCAGCTGCCGGTTAACCTGGCTGATCTTTGACCCACTTTTCTCCAGATTGTCGCTACGTTTCTCCATTTTCTGTTATATCTTCTATTATTTTCTTCTCTTTTCTTTCTTACTGCTATTTTTTATTTTTCTTCTTCGTGCTACTGCTATTTTTATTTTTATTCTTCGTGACAGGGGTTTGCTTTGGCCTGGGGAGTCAAGTTCGGCATTCGCTTCAATGGTATCTGGCGGCATCTAGCGTCGTGAATGGGTATAATGTTTAGACACCGAATATAAGACGACCCCCACCTTTTCAGTCTTATTTCAATGCAAAAAACACCATCTGATATTCGGGCCAATACGGTAATTGATTCTGGAAGAAATGTCTTAACTAGAAATTTTTGTAAGTAGAGACGCATTTTCCATGTAAACGCCCTAATCCGTTCCAAGCCCCTCCTCCTCCAAATTGAGTGTTGCAGAGGTCCGTTTTGCAGCACTTTGCATTGGGGGTTTTGCCGGCCACAGTTTCTTCGCACCTTTTTTCACTCACACATTGCTGGAATGTGCTCACTGCAAGACAGAGAAAGTAACAGAGAAACGTGACAACGATAAAAGCTGAAGCGAGAGCCGAAACCTGTCAGTAGACAAAATGAACATCATCACGCTAACGTGACGTGTTCAGAATGGAATATTCCGTTTACTACAATGGATTACTGTGAACATCTTTTTATGGGGGCGGCCCGGTGATCCAGTGGTTAGCTCGTTGACCTCACAGTGCAGAGGTACCGGGTTCAATTCCAGTTCCAGCCTCCCTGTGTGGAGTTTGCATGTTCTGTGTGCGTGGGTTTTCTCCGGGTACTCTGGTTTCCTCGCATATTCCAAAAACATGCATGGCAGGCTGATTGAACACTCTAAATTGTCCCGAGGTGTGACGTGTGAGAGTGGATGGTTGTTCGTCTCTGTGTGCCCTGCTATTGGCTGGCAACCAGTTCAGGGTGTCCCCTGCCTACTGCCCGAAGACGGCTGGGATTAGCTCCAGCGACCCTTGTGAGGATTAAGCGGATCAGAAAATGGATGGAAAGATCTTTTTATGGTGGTGGCAGTGGAGGGCCAAGCTTGAAACCACAACATGAGAGCAAAAACAATCGTTCAGAAACAGAAGGTTTCAATTCATATCAAAAAAGCACAACGCCAAAGTCTTAATTCTTGCCAATTCTTGATGTTGCTTTTTTTCTTAGATTTGTTCCTGCTTGTATTGTGAGGCTGTGTGACTGGTACGTGTGTGCACTTAATTTCATGAAACCACGACTGTGGATGGTATGTCTCCACGCCCCCCATTGTTCAAAGGGATAGTGACCATCAATTACAGGCGCCTTTGCATAGGTTACCCGATGGCAATCATGCCAAGGATCTTTTGTTGTGTTTGTGTGCTCAGAAGCCACTTGAGCCATCGGCCCAAGAGGTTAGGCATGAGGGGCAAACATAAGGGGCTACTTTCAACATGAAAATAACTGACAAAAAAAATCACCCCAATTTTTTTTTTACATTTTTTAATGCTTTATGACTCAACTACAGAGAAGAGAAGTTTAACCACAGAACACTCTCCAATCCTTGGATGCTTTTATCAAAGGATTGTCGCAGTGGTCCATTCTGGGGCACTTCAAGTTGGGGTTTTGTCCCCTGTCGCATTCACGGCCACTTGCAATACTGCCCATTGTTGTCTGCAAGACAGAGAAAGAACAATATGTGACCATGTCAGAATTCTGCCATTCAGTGATCCCCCCCATTTATTGTGAGGGCATTTGACATACTTTGATCATATGAGTAAGACCCTAGTGTGCCAACTCCACGCTGGTGGCAAAAATGGAAAGCACATTTGGCAAAATAGGATGAAACAATGTACAGCTACTCACATGGGAGATCACCGCAGACTTGGCCATTTTGACACGTCACGGGAACATGTTGAGAGCATATTCCAAAGAATTTTTTTGCACAGTAACTGCATTGCAGAGCTTCACCTGAGGGGCAGAGTTGGGGATGTTTGATAAATCGAAAAGATTTTTTTTCCTTTCGCCTTGTCCCATTCAGCGTCGCCGCAGCCTGTCATCCATTTCAATCAGTTGTCTTGCGCGTCTTCCTCTCGAACACCAACTGCCCTTGTTTGGCTTTTGACTGCGCATGAGACTTGATTTTGAGTTCGACTGTTTTTGTGCTTTCTACTTTACAAATTATTTTTTGCTCCATGTACAGCACTTTGTATACAGCGGTGGTTGTTTTAAAGTGCTCTATAAATACAGTTGAGTTGACTTGACTCATGTCTTCCCTCGCTCCATCCATCAAGCTCATCTTCAGACTTCCTCTTGCCCTCTTACCCGGCGCCTCCATTTCTCGTCACCCTTCTACCAACATATCCTGTCCTATGAAGACTTCATTCTTGTGGTCATAATAGTTTTTACTCATGCTAAGGTTATTGTGGGTGTTCTTGCCAAACTACAATTTATCACAGTTTTCTTTCTTGTGGAATTGCGTCTTCTCAATATTTAAACTCATGAAATGTAATCGTCCCCTCCTTGTCATAGGGCAGCTCCTTTCTGGCAAAATTATGACATCTCTTTTAAAATTGCAGATTTATTCTCATGAAATTGCAGTTGATTGTAATTAGTCGTATTCTCTTGCAATACAGTTACAAACCTTTTCAGAGTCTAATTTTATACTCTTGAAATAATGACTTGTGTTCAGACTTTGTACTCCATAGAATAAACTAGGCTGTCTGAAAGGAAAATGACACTCACCAGCTGTGACCAGCACGGCGACGCAGAAAGCCAAAATCAACCACTTCATGGTCATGTTCACCACAGCAGCCTGTTGTCGACTCGTAGTTTACGCTTCTTCTACTCAACAATCACTTCAGTCCAATGTGTCCTTTTATACATTAGCTGCTCCTTTGCTTGTTGACTTTTACAAACTTGCACCCTGTCCAAATATGTATCTATGTAATTTGTCATGCCTCCACCTTGACTCGAGGCATGAGTCGACCTCCAGTCACGCTGCCCCTGTTATGACGTGAATTTTTGTCACGATTTAATGCACAGGTGTCAAAGTCTGGACCTCGAGGGCCGGCGTCCTGCATGTTTTCCATGTCTTCCAGCTGTAACACACCTGATTCAAATGCTCAGGATAATTTTCAAGCTCCTTTCGAGCTTGCTGATGAGCGTGTCCATGTAGAAATATGCAATTAGGTGTCACTGTGTCTGTAAAACGCTTTTTTTTTTTTAAACCAAACATATTGAATATTTTATACTCATGTGCATGTTCGTTGAACACGATCTGTAAACACGTTTTTCCATATTTTTGTTTGAGACTGAGCTGCTTCAGAGCCTGAGGGTGTACGCGATATGACCTTGGTCAGGTCATGGTATTTAAGGGCATCCGTCCTCACAGTGACTGGGAGGGTAAAATTGTAACAAAATAAATTATGTACCCTCTGTTTCTGCAGAGGGTACATTCTTTATTTTAGTCATGTGTTTATTTATCCCATAGTATTTTGGGCAGAAAAAAACGCAAGATTTCTTAAGGTTAAAATAATCTACCGGTAATTTTTTTTTTTTATGAACATGATAAATGCATTCGCACAACGAAATAACGCTGAAACACAGAATAAGAGCCCAGACAAAGAGAAATCTTGATGTGTATTTGCTTAATTACGCTTAGAAATCTTGCAGCCCACTAGGCTTTAAATAGAATTGCAGCCCACTAGGCTTTAAATAGAATCATACAAATCAATAAATGGGAAAAGATATAGGAAATTGTTATTTCTATAGTTTTGTTTCAACGAAATTTAACATCAAAGTTTCAATTTTCGTTATCTTTAAGTTTTTGCTCTTGTATGAAAGCAAAGCGCCACATTAACTACACTCAGCGAAGCCAACGCATTTTTCTGTAGCAAGTTCAACAATCAATTTAAAGCTTTTCCACACCTCACTCTTACCAGTGTGTGTTTGTCTTTCAGTTCTCCTGTCTTTAGTCTGTCCTTAACTTCTTGCGCCTCCATATTGGGGATACCAGGTCAAAAAAGATGCGGACTTGCGGAGGGGAAGATTATTCAGAGGGCGGCGTTCACGTGTGCAGAGCATGCTCTGGCTCTGCAGCTCCTGTTTAGCAGTTAAATAGCAATTACATTGCAGCGCCTTCTCTGTTTTATCCAAATTATTTATTTTAAAACAAGTATTCTTTAGTTTAGTATCCACACATCGTTTTAAGTATACATTTTAAGAAATATATATTTATTTATTTTTAAAATGTCAGCGAGAGAGAAGCCTGGTCCGACCCGAAGCAATGATTGACATTTTAGGCCTGGGCTCGGGCTTAAGATCTTACCTCTAGCGTGCATGCATATGTGCGCGAGTGCATTGTCGTGCGTGTGTGTGTGTGTGTGTGTGTGTGTGCGTGTGTGTGTGTGTGTGTGTGTGTGTGTGTGTGTGCGCGTGTGTGTTTTACACAAGTACAAGTTGTACAGGTATTACTATTATTTTTCTGAGCGATATGGAACAGTTGCATTTAAGTTGGCTTTTGACTCTGTGGGAAACGCAGTGCCTGAGACGTCACTCCTACAGTTACTGATTGCTTGCAATGCTAAGACAATCGTTGAGCAATTTTAACACCCATCAAAATATCTCATTTACTCCGCTGTCAGTGATTAAAATGGTTGGGCATGTTGCCAGCACCAGCTGTCCACATGGAAGCCTACATACACATTTCTTTCGAGTATATCAGAAGATCTGCTGTTTGGAAGCTAATTGCCTCCCAACCACATCAAACTTTTACTTTTGCCTCTCACTATCGTAGACTTTTAGCTCAAAAATGTTTCAAAGGTTCTCAATAGGGTTCATCATCAGAGAAGGATGATGGTGGTGGGGGTGGGGGAGACACAAGTTTCTCTCCTTTTCTGGTCAGAGAAGCCCAAGATACAGAGGTATTTCCTGCGGCATAACATGGTGCATTGTCATGCTTAACCCTTGTGTCCTAAAACATCTCATAATGGGAGTATTGACAAACAAACAAAAATAGATCTTCATGATTTATGAACATGTTGAAGGCGCTAACTTGTCCATATTGAATATTCCAAATTGAAGGTTTTATTTTTATGTATATGCAAATGATAGTTACTTTTGCCCAGAGCACAATACTGCTTTTCATTGCTTTTATTGTCCATAGAGGGCACCAACCTAAATAAGTCAATAGAAACTATATATGTATGGATTAGGTCTGACGCCACTGAACATTTTTTTTGAGTGGTCGCAAGAAAAAAAAATATTCAGAAATGACTTTGATATTACACCTCAAAGCCACCATTCCAGTTTGGAGCCTTTTTTCCAATGTGTTGTTAAAAAAAGTCAACGCACAAGGGTTAAAGATGACTTTGCTTGGCAAAGTTCTGTTCTTAATCTTGCTACATCATAAAAAGTAGACATTTACTCCACACACTTTTCAGAGGTTATTTTTACACCTTCAGGAAACTGAAAGGGGCCGATCAGCTCTCTCCCCATCATTCTGGCTCAAAACATGACACCGTAGCCTTTTCAGGACGTGATGGCCGTCCACCAACCATACACTATTGCATCCATCTTGACCATCCAAGGTGACACGCCACGTAGTGAACCATCTCATGTGGCAAGGAATACCTCTGCATCATTGACTGCCATGGGCATGAAAGGGGTGAAATTCATGGTGTGGCCCCAACCTGAATCATTTGAAGCAGTGCATTTTAACTAAAACTATGCTTTTATTTTTTTGAAAACAAAAAAAAAACCAATGCTATTTGTTTTCAAAGCATTCAAATTATTCTTGAACAGCAGATGACTTTAAAAGTATGCTGTGTGCCACTTGCACAGATTGTTTATAAAAACCTTAAGAAAAACCTCCATTTCAATCATAATGTGGAACGTGATGTTTATTATTTTGGAAAACATTTCATAATATGCAAAAATCCGACGTTAAATGTCAAGTTTGAATGAGAAAAATCCTCCCTAAAATGCAGCTACTCTATGAGAGAACTGTTGGAAAAAAATGAAGGGCCCAGCATATATAATACTGTAATTTCTGGCAACATGCCTTATTTCGTTGTTCATGTGCAATTGCTTATTTCACCCACTGCCACTCTCAAGAAGCCAACGACCAGCTCAGATTCACAGTGAGTTTAAATTAACCAGAATAAATAGACTGCAGCTTGTGGAGACATATATCTGAGCCATTACTACCACACATAAAGACAATTAGTTTTACTGATGCCCCTCACCCGCCCTCACACACCCACAGCACCATTTATTTTCTTTAACGAAAAAACTTGCCCCACCACATTAATACTACCCAGTCAGTGTTGTGTGGCTGTTGGTTTAGTCGCGATAACATTTAATTAAGCACAATAGTCTTTGGAATGA
This sequence comes from Hippocampus comes, assembly GCF_001891065.2. Lineage (NCBI taxonomy): Eukaryota > Metazoa > Chordata > Actinopteri > Syngnathiformes > Syngnathidae > Hippocampus > Hippocampus comes. The sequence goes on from NW_017805591.1 coordinate 767,902, forward strand.
CTTCTTGCCTCCATAAAAGGTCAATATTCAATCATTCACTGCCTAACATGTAGTCATATATTCAGTTTCAACAGAGCTAAGAAAACCTTCAGTTGGTCAATAAACATCGCCGGCAACAACCCTTCTAGAGCCCTCATGCAGTAATGATGATTGGTCCGGTCTCTGTATTTTTCCCAAATATGGCTCTTTTCCAAAATTTGACAACTTTTTTCACTTTAGAATTTTTTTTTCACTTTCAACTTTCAAAATGTTCAGGGACATCGGGCCAACCCATACATTATTTATTTATTTATTTATTTATTTATATTTGGCGCCCTCTATGACCCACAGCAGCAGGAGTATGTCAATAACACAGTAACTATGCTGCATGTGTAAATAAAAAAAAAGTCACCCAGTCCAAATATTGCATGTGACATAAATAGAGCCTTGAATATGTCAACAAACCGCAGGAACAGAATTTTTTTTCATGCCTGCTTTTTGTTCTGCAATGGCCATTTCAAAAAAATACGACATAAAGCATATTTGGCCCACATAGGGCTGCGTATTTGAGGTGTGATAACTAAGTCATTTTTGAACGTTTTTTTCACTTTCAAACCCTCAAAATGTTCAGTGGCATCGGACCGAGCCATACATATACAGTATAGTTTGTATTGCTTTTTCCTTCTGTATGTATAACAAAATGAGTATTGTGTTATGACTTTATATAAATAACTCTAACTCATATGTCCGATATTGTGTATTGCGTGTATATAGATATTAGAACCTTGAAAAAGTAACAAAGTCACAACTACTATGAAAAATGTTGAACATACTTTATAACAAACAAACAAAACAACCAGCAACTAATATACAAACTTGATGACAAAAACAAAGAACAAACACAACACTTAACTTTTTTTTTTTTTTTGAACAAATGGTTGTCGTGTTTTTGTGGCAGATGGCCTTTCCACATCTGCCACAATAAGTCAAAGCGCGAAGTGGTTTTTCGCAAAAGCTACATTGCTTTCGTGGTTGGCATACTTTTGCATGGTTGGCATACTTTTGGTGCATTTACGTGCATAAAGTTCCCGTACTCCTCCGACATGTAGTTGATGATCTTTCGACCAATGTAAAACTCGATTTTCAAAAAAATAACACTTGATTTTCAAAACAACGTCCAGCCAGTGACTATCGTTGCAATGCATTCTATTCGTTAGCGCGTGTTGCAACCTAAAACACGCCAATCACGCTCGTGCACATGCAACACACGCCCAGGACACTGTGCATGCGTGTGCACAAATGCACATTGTGCGTGTGCGTTCTACTTGTGTGGAGACTAGAAAAAAGACAGATGAAAAAACACCCAGCTAGCAATGCTCTATAAACTGCATTAAATTGGTTTGCACGCGCGCGCGAGCGTACACGTGCAAACGAAGTTGAGTCTGTCTGGCTTATGGCTCCGCAGAGACACATATGACCTTATATTCAAATGTGCACAAAATGGCGGAAAAGTACTGCTTCGATGTCTTTGCTCAGTAGTATTCTATGTGATGGGGACATACGATCACATCCATACACACAGATGCAAATAGACCTCTCTCAACAAAATAGACCGTTTATTCGAATTAAAATGACAAACCGGATGTTTTCGATATGACAAAAAGGGCCGGCACAAGAATTATATCTTAGGCTCTAGCGCCATCTCGTGGAAAAGAGAGGTAAAAATTGTAGGTCCACAATTCTGGCTTTGATGGCATTAGTGAGCCGTCAGTGATGTGATTTGTGTATAAATTGCGAGAAATGCACGATAAAACACCAGGTTTAAAGTCTATTGAAAATTGGCATTTATAATGGGCATCAATGTGTCCAGTTTGGGACTTTTACTGACGCTGTAGGCCAAAAATGCCATGATGTCATCTATACCAACTGTAATGTTCAAAAGTGTCCAGCAGGGTGTCATTTTGAACTTTGACCCTTCTGGACATCCTAAGCTAAATTTCAGCTTCGTGGAGTTATTTTTCACTGTTTTGGCTGTGGTGTACAACTGTCCAACTGTCCAAATGACCCAATTTGCAGTTACTGCATAAGAATATAATTGTATCACAATTTGTGTTGGCAGCATGTGTGACACATCCCATAAATTTTGTTCTAACACAGCACGAAGTCAAATTACCTGTGCTGGCTCAGCTATTTTGAAGCACAACACAAACTCAGTAATGACCGATTCTCTCAATGTATTCAGATTTTCACTCTGTTCGCCGGGTGCCAAAAGCTCTCTCTCCAAATGTGCACAAAACCATCCAAGTGTCCAGACCCGCACGATTATGTGTCACGCAAAACGGCCTTTACCCATTGAATTCAAATTCCACATGCAAATACAGCCCTGAGGGCAACAACAGGAAATGTCAAGTTTCCTTACTGCCAAAATCGCAGCGCTGACACCGATGCTTACCTTTCCTCTGGGGCACAATTGGCTCCGAGCTCCAAAATTATGAAGCACCGATTCAGCCTTCCGTTCAAGCTTCAAGACAGCAGAAATTAAATGGGAAGCATTCCACAGCTGCACTGGAAGATTTCTGTGCCACAAGAAAAAAAAAGATTAGCATTTTGATGGTATGGGAAAAGAGATAAGCAAAGTTGTCTTATTGTTTGGGGCATATCCAAGCTCATTTGGCTCGAAGTGGCGACTAGTGAATGCATGATACCGTACGTGTCGCTGATAGCTGATTGTTGAATGTGGACTTTGAAAGTAGACTGCAAATTAGAAAAAAACAAAACAAAAACTTCCCAGAGACTGTCTCTTATCATTTTGTAAATGTCACTTGTATTCTTTCACAGAATATTGAGAGCCCGGCATCATACACTTTGTTTTTGCCATGTTTAGTTTCCACTTGTTCTCCACCACCCACTCAGAAGTAGACATTCGATTCTGTTGTAATGTCTTGTCGAAGTGATCCATTCTAAAGGCAGACAGGTGTACAGTCACGTTTAATAAAACCAAATCTTTGACAAAATTATTAGACAGCAGCAGAGGGCCGAGCCAACTGCCTTGATTGTTTCATTACTCCATTGTTGCGTTATTATTGTTAATATTTCCTGGAAGCAAGACTGTTTGTGGGAAACTTTCCATGGGAATTAAATTGCTGGGAGTTTACAAGAATCAATCAACGTTAAGTTTGTGCGACAAATGTTACTACAGAAATAGCTTCTAACAAAATGTTTACAAAATATTAGCCTTGATTACCATAAACTGCCATATCTAAAAAAATAATTCCAAGATGATCCAAATATTTAAAATGAAAAATGAAATTACTTTTCAACCCTTGTCATTCTCATAGCTTTTTTTTGTTTGTTTGTTTGTTTTTAACCTTTTCGTTTCGTCCCTCCAGCTGGTGAGTGAGCAACAAGAGAGTCGCCCGCTTCTGAGTCCATCCATTGACGATTTTCTCTGCGAGACCAAGTGTGATGGGCTTTCCCGCCCGGTGACCTCCAACACAGCAGGTACGTGACACAACATCCATTTTAATGATATTTTTTACAAAGTATAAAGTCAAAACTACTTGTATTCTTTATTTCATTGAATAAAATCCGTCCATTGTTTGTACACTAGATTATGTGTCATCTTCAAACAATCACCTGATTACATCAAAGATGCTGTTGAAAACACTCCGTTTTTGTCTCTCAAGCATCGAAAGTAACTCCTCTTGTCACTGGTTTAGTGCCCATAGAATGTACAGTCGAGTGAATGTCAACCTTTCTTCGTGTACAAAAAAGATCTTGGGTTCCAAACCGTAAAGTTTTGTTCCATGAAGTGAAGCCTGAGCTCAGATCTATCCCATTATGCAAAACTGGTTTCCTCCCACAGTTTAAAGATGTGCCAGTGAAGTGGATTTAGGTGTGATCCTCTGTCAGCCTGTCACACGATGTGATGGACTGAAGAAGCAGTGAATAATGCTGAGCAGGAGTAAACAAGTGGAGAAAATCAATACGGGATGTTAATGACAAGCTCTAATTTATGCAAATCCACAAGCAGATCTCTCGAATTTTGTTTTTAGCTGCTGGAGAAGTTTAAAGTTTAGTTTTCATGTGTATGGGAGGGGGAAAATAAGTCAAAACAAAATAGTATAGACCAGGGGTGTCAAACATACGGCCCGCGGGCCGGAACCGGCCCGCAAGGAGGTTCAATCAGGCCCGCAGGATAATTTAAAAGTGACAAAAAAAATGCATAAAAGACACAGAATTAATATTTTTAATAAGGTGCAATTCATTGAGTATCCGCAAGGGGACACTGTTTTGATCAGAGAAAAAGACAACAGCAGCCTCAGTCCGTCACTGAGACAGACCCATGACAGCAGACGCTATCAATAGCACTCTCACATTTACACATTTAATAGCACTCTCCTTAGTTTGTAAGGTGTAGGCAGGGATTACATTTAGATTTTATATGCACATGTAAATGGTTTAAAACTTCCTTTCTTTATAAATCTCGTTTAATCTTAAAGTGCATTACTATATTTTTCAATACCAATTACTTGTTAAAGTTTGTACAATCAGTGGGATCAGTTGCAATGCATATTTGTGAATGATAAAAGTAAATTGCACATTTGTCGAAGAAAATGTAAGGTGCTTCCTGAAATGTTTTGTAAAAGATATGTTCATTAAAGTTCAACATTTTCCTCATGTTCTTGTGCTTATTTTGTATCAAAACAAAGGGAAGACAGATTGTTTTTGTTATTTATAGCAAAGTATGGTATCATTTTAATGGTCCGGCCCACTTGACATCTACCGAGGCCGTATTTGGCCCACCATGTGAAATGAGTTTGACACCCCTGGCACAGACCTTTGCCAATGTTACCGCACCGCAATTACAAAATATTTCCAAATCACAGAGTGCTGTAATTGTGCTTGTGTATTTCTTTTCCTGGTTGCAGACAGTCACACAAGACATTAGGAATAGACTGATGGAACTCTGTTTTGAGTTAGAAGTCGTGTCGTCATCTTGTACTGGGCAGTGTCAGTGCTGCTTAATGTCGTGGGTGTCCGTGCAGATGTCTACATTGGCTCAAAGTGGCACCCTCCCCTCCTTTTGCCTCAATCTCCTCTCCATGATAGTCACCCTCACATATTTTGTCCTCTTGTCAGCACTTTCCTCCAAGATGTTTGTTCAATAGTCATGCGAATGCAGTATTTGGGTAAGAACAGACCATATAATTCTTACAATAAAACTAACAATACGTGATTACGTCAAGACTTGTAATTGCTGTCTGACAAAAGATCTGTCATCTTTCTCTATAGCCTCAGTACTATTCCGTTCAATTCTGGGTAATTACGAGAACTCTGTCCATACATTGTATCTGCTTATTTGGGTCCGGGGTGGAAAGTCAAAGCAGAGATGGCCAGACCATGGCCATCTCCCACCACCTTACTTTGGTCAAACATTCAACTAAGCTGTCCCAGGAAACGCTGAAGGTCCGTTTGGTTTGGCCACTTGGCCTACATCATCTTCAAATAAGGAGAGCTGTGGTCCTCAGACCACAAAACCCTCAACCAGGAGTCCAGGTAGAACTTTTCCAGAGGCCTAGGTGACACAATGACTCACTAAGGGCTGGTCATAAGAAGACATTTGCATGCGCGCACACACACACAGAGCATTTGCATGCCTGTAAGCTTACGACTCAGAGGTTATGAGGTCTGCCTTGGCTCCACAACGTACATGGTTGAGAAGTCATTGTTTATCATTCCATCCACAGTCGAGGTATTGTGAAATAAAATGCATGCATACACAGAATCTTTCCCAACACACTCATTATAACAAGCAGGAGGAAATCTAAGTAAAAATCAATGTTTTGCTTTTCTTAATTTACTATATTTCTGAGTGGACACCAGCTACCATACATTCCAATGAAATTCCACACACACAAAAAAATAAAAGAAAACTAGGGAAATAAACATCAAAGAGCAACCCTATTTTTTAAATTCAATAAACTTAAAATGAATAAACACCGCCGTATTTCTATATTACATACTCAATGGACACGTATATTTTTTTAATTTGAGGGCAACTGCAGAACATCCTTCTAAAGAGCAAAATAATCAAGGCAAAATCCCGACATATAAATAAAACCTCGCAGTCTGAGCAACCGCCTTCTGCCAGTCTCATTAATTTCAGCTCAAGGGTGTCAAAACATTTAAAAAGACCTGCTTTATAATGAATGCCTTTGTGTTTCTTTTGATGCTAAAATCTCTTCAGGCAACCTCCCTCCTTGACTGCATCTCAACAACATTTGTAATTGTGCTTGTCATCTAAATAGCACAAGTCACGGGCGACAATCATACGCTCTGATTACGTCTAGATTTCAGTCAACAAACCCTCTCAGCTGGTTATCATGAAACAGCAGCACGCCAATTATCTCGTCATCTCTCTGCAGCTTTGAGCTCTCCTTACATGAGGGGAAACAGTCAGCCAGGGGCCCGGGAATTCGACTGAGATTCTACAAATATGAGTTTTAATAGTTACCACCTACTGGATGGAAAAAATTAGCGGCAATCAGAAGAAACCATTAAGGGGCAGTGCGGTGCACGTGAAAAGCACTGATGGATCAAAACAGTTGGATTTTGCTATTAAGAAAATTGTAAAACAGATTAAAAACTACCATAGTGTGATTTTTATTTCTTCTTCCTGTCAGATATTGGCAGTTATTATGATTTAACTCTGAAACCAATAAATATGTGATAATCCAGTGTTCCAAAAGGATGCAGTAAATTTGAAACAGAAGGAAGACGAGAAAAGAAATCACACACGGGTGTTGTCGGACTTCCATCCTGAGGTCATAAAATGCATGATAAAAGTCAATGAAGTAGAAAGATGCTCCTCGTTTTCGCCCAGACATATATTTGGATTGTTTCAAAAGGACGTCATATTACTCGGTGCTGAATCACCAACATTTTCTTTCAGACCAACATGAATTCTCCCAACTCTCTAAATTGTCCCTAGATGTGAGAGCGAATTTGTGCCCTGAGATTGGTTGCCAACCGGTTCAGACTGTCCACCCCGCCTACTCCCCGAAGACAGCTGGGATAGGCTCTCTTCACGTTTTATAAACCCACTAAAAGACAAATATAAAAGATAAAAAGGTAAAATACTGCAGGCTACATTTGGCAGTTAATGCACATCATGGGAAAATTTGATTTTTTTTTTCACCCCATCTGGGATTCACATTCCCAGTGAAGCCAGGTTGCAAATGATCAAATAGCCAAAGAAATCTAGATTTAAACAGTTTGAATGCGCTAATTAAAAGTGCTGTCTTGGCAGTTCTGTCGTCCACATTGGACCTACTGGACCTCAGTGAGCCAAGCGAGCAGAGAAAAAACAAAGACAGGAAGAGTCCTGGTTCGTCCCGGAGCGACAAACAGAACAGCCCGCAGAAGAAAAAGATTGCCGAGACGGAGCTAATCCAGGTGGAGGTGGAACAGAGCATGCGGACACCAGAGAGGGCGTCATTGGACTCCGGTACAGACGTTATGCAAACATGTTGAAGAAACAGTCAAACACTTTCAGAGAAATTAAGTGTTCACTGGGAACTAATTAGTCAGTTAAACAGCAGTGAAGTGAATAATTCATGGCAGCATGTATTTCCCTGATGTTATTTCAAGAAAAAAAAAAGTTTGAACTTCCAGTCGATGTTATTTTTACAGCACTCCCAGTTCTAACCGTCTATTTTTTTGCACTTTGTTTGACCTGTAAGACCATTCGAAGTTTCACAGTCCAACTTATTTGAACAACTTCCTTTTGGTCGCCTCTTATGTCAATTCAATCCGTTTGTAATTTTTTCTTATCTTTGTGTCCAGCTATCATTGATTCACCATTGGATAAATGGGAAGAGTTGAACCCCAACCCTGAGAGAAACGGGAACAGAAAGTGGAAACTGGAGAGACGGCGTTCATCAAAAAACTCCTCAAATGAATTTCTATGGTAATTACTGTCATGGGCACTGATATGTGGTTTTAGGGATAAAACGGCCCATGCGGGATATACGGTTAGGTACAGAATTATGAGGACAATTACAGAGTTAAATTGCCTTTCATCAGATTTGAACGACGTGAGCATACCACATCCGGTGTCAAAAGAGTGTAGGCATGATGTGGGTGCAGTGGGTTATAAACAAAATGGGCTCCTTGGTGCTACTTGATGAACATGGCACTGAAGTCAGTCTGTCCCCCCGTGGAGTTCCTCAAGGGTCAGTTTTGGGGCCCATCCTCTTTGCCCTCCACAGGCTCCCTGTCAGTGATGTCATCAGCAAATCATACCACATGCATGAAGAAGACCTCGAGTTATATTTCTTTTCTTTAATAGTGCAGATGGGATAAATGTACTGCATGATGGCTCAAAACTCCTTTCAGTTGAATGAAGTGAAAACTGAAGTCTTCATTCTTGCCTCTGACAGATTGGCTCTAAAGTCGCCACCTGTTTAGGGTCATTTTCGAAAAATGTGTTCCCCAGTTTAAGAAGCAAGTGAGGGTGCCTCCAGTGAAAGCCTGACAAAGCATCTCCAGGGAGAAACTGGTTAATGTCTGTGGTTCTAGACTTCAGGCACTTTTTGAATGCAAATGAATTTCATCCAAATATTGAAAAAGCTGTATGTCCAAATATTTACTGCACTCAATGTATCTGTATTTAGATCAGTTTGTGTAGCATATGTTTGAAGTCATAACTGCATATGGTCTTTCATGTAAAACAAAAACTTGGATTGCAAGCACTCATTCCAGCTTCTTGTGCACTATTTTAGGTCCATTGACTGTAAAACCCAATTAGAGCAATTGAATAAGAACTGTGTGGAAGCAAACACCAAAGTGGAGCCAGAGTCTGCCCTTGCATCTCAAGTAAGTGCTCGGTGTGATTAGGAATTGGCAGTAATCATCTTTATTGTTGACGCTCGAGTCAACATCCTTTCAAAGTGACACAGCTCGGAAATATTGCATGTTGTATTAACAAACATTTATACCCTGGAGCAAACCAAAACTGCATGATAACCATTCAAGTTTGTGTGCGATTGTTTCGCCGTCATTTGTCCTAACACCTACAATTCTTCCATTTCAGCTCAACAGGCAGTATATTAGTGGAAGACATGTAAGCCTCCCTATGCATCCTTTCATTTCATATGGAAAGACGTAAACATTTGCACCGGGAAAACAGCATCGCACCATGTCATGAAATTTGACTTCCAAAACGAGCGTGTTGACTTGAAGCTGAGAGGTGCTTTTGGGGAAATCCAGATTGTCTTTGGTGATGCTACATGGTCCAAATGTGAAGCGCTTTCTTGCTAGGTGGATGTCTGTGCAGGTCTGCGTAAGGGGTCTTATTTCTGATGCCATTATTAGATTAATAGCCTATGAATTATTGAGCCATCTTACTCTGAGCCCATTAATGTTGATCTCACTGAGCTAGCTAAGCAGACGTCACCTTTTCAGCACACCCTATTAATAATTCATTTGGTATTAAAGATAGCCGTCCATGATGGATGCTAGTCACAAGATCTCCAAATTTTTGCGCTCAAGAGTTGCACATTTCACAGACGGGCGTAGTTTCCTGCTGTTTGAAAGGAATCCAAAATACATGTACAAGCTGCATGCAAAAAGTAAAGACGTGTTTTGCATGGAATTTACTCAATCAATATTTGGATAAAATCAACACATTTAGTAATCAGACAGTGGTTACCAGGAGCGATTAAGTCATTTTTTAATCCAGAAATGATCTCATTTTTTTTCTGCCAGCTCTCAAGTACATATTGAGGTTTTGATTATAAAAATGAAATTGAGAACGGCACGCAACCTGCAATTCAGAATAATAGTCAAGTGATGTTTTATTTAAACAGGCTGTCATATTTGCGTGCTTTCAACTGTTTTGCAGTGGTAAAGTTAGTGAGTCATGTCCTTCATCGCTCATCTGGAGTAGGTAAAGGAAAAGCTACACTCACAAACTGGAATTCTAGTACCGGTAATTACATGTTTAGTGTGTGAGAGGCGATGTACACCTGGACTGGCAGCCAGTCGATAGACAAACAGTCATTCAAACTCATATTCATACCAATGGACAAGGTGGAATCTTCAAATAACCTTTCGACCAGTGAGAAGAAGCTGTCGACAATTCTGGCATGCCAATCCCCACACAGGAAGGTCGATGTTGAGATTCGAGCCTGAGGACTGTGAGGCATACTTGCTCATAGTAACCAATAGGCCACTGCACTCTCCTCTGGTCTATTTGGAAATTCAATCATTTTGAGAATGAAATACAGTCATTATTTTTGGAAACTCAGTAAGATAGATAGATAGATAGATAGATAGATAGATAGATAGATAGATAGATAGATAGATGTGTCACTGTTTGTACCTGATTCTTTACATTTGGATGCGTCCATTGAATTGTAAGAAAAAAAAAATCCCCCGAAAAATCTAAGATTGTGCTCAGCCTTAATGGAAAATGTGTTACCGTAATCGTTTTTTGGGGTGAATTTTGCTTGACTAATTGGACATATGGATGTGTTTTATGTTTTTCAAAAATTAAGCATAAAAGGGAACATTAAGGTCAACTGTCATCCATCCATCCATCGATGCTGACATTATGGAACCCATTCCAGAAGATGCCATTAACTCCACATAGACCCGTTAGTTCGGGAGTGACACAATGGTCTGACCTCTGACCGTGTGGAGTGTTGATCCCCCCAAACGCAGACTCAGATACAGTAAATGGCGATAACAAAAGAGGTTTATTTAAAGAAAAGCGAGGGACCGATGAAGTAGTCAACAAAAGGCGCTGGCGAAAAAAAGCCAGAAAAACCGAGCGAGAACAGAAAGCGCTTGCCAATTACAAAGACAGAATGATCACAGAGAAAAACATAAAACGAAATGAGGTTTGCTCAATCAAACGAAACCAAGGACAAATCACAAATTTTACAAATACTTACAAACCCGAATTACTATGAAGAGGCGAGCGACTAGTTACATGAACGGGAGATCTAGAACAAAGCACTTGGGGCAAAAGCAGTGATCAAGAGCAATAGTCCGACAAGGGAGACAAGAGGTCACTGTCCTTAAGTAGGCCGCCGCTTGATTTCCTTGATCAAGCACAGGTGTACCGCTGAAGGGTGACGCCCCACACGCCACGCCCCAGTTCTTTGTGTGCTAAAACACACAAAGAACAAAACAAAAATAGAGCGGAACATGACAGTCAGTGTCTGGAATAAATTTGATGACCTAATGTGATACTATGTTCACTCTATATAGTCATTGCATTAAATCACACGAAATGTGAAATCGTTTCACCAATGCTGGACTTGTGTATAGATATAAGCACGCGTTTGCCGAGCTTATCTGTTTTAAATTTAACGACAGGATGTTTGAAGTTACACCTGTGCGGCCGTCAGCGCAATGTGGGGTGTAGGATTGCATGTGCGGGCACACAAGAGTGGATGGCGTAGCAGGGTTGAACCTGAGAGAGGTTGGCTGAGTATAGCAGGGCGTTCAGATGAGGGTTGAGGCGAGCTGCTGACACGAGTGATTGAACTAAAGCATGTCAGGGGGCTTTGTTGAGGAGGAGATATTCAGTCGTCCCTGAGAGAGCAGAGAAGGCTGACCCTTGCACACTCTCCCTGCCTGTCCCCCTCTGGCTGATTGTGTGTGTGTGTGTGTGTGTGTGTGTGTGTGTGTGTGTGTGTGTGTGTGTGTGTGTGTGTGTGTGTGTGTGTGTGCGCGTGTAATGGGCTATATCTGGATGATGAATGGACTGTGTTTCTGCATATACATATATACTATGAATTGTGTGTGTGTGTGTGTGTGTGTGTGTGTGTGTGTGTGTATATATAAAACAGGCTCGTCTAACCAAGGATCAGCGGTGGGGCAGCGCCCTCCTGTCCAGACATCAGTCTCTGGAAGAGGAGTTTGAGCGAGCCAAGGCTGCTGTGGAAGTAAGCAAACTGTCGCTTGGCCTTGGGGGAGGTAGAGACTATGTACTCGTGTCGTTATGGCCATTTGGTTACAGGACGAAAACAAATCATTGACGTGCACTTGCATTTTCAGAGTACACATTTGCAAGTAAATCCCAAACTAAACAACAATGGCAGGCCGCGCTTGTAAATTTTGTTTTGTTACTTGCCCAGGAAACTTGGGTTTTCATATTTTTATTGGACACACCAAACAATCACAGTGCAGGGTTGAGAAAATAATTTGAGTCATCCATCCATCCATTTTCAACATCGCTTATCTTAAATACAGTTGCGGAGAGTTGCTGCAACTTCTCCCAGCTGACTTTGGGCGGAAGGCAGACGACACCCTGAACTGATCGGCAGTCAGTCACAGAGCACATAAAGAGAAAAACAACCATTCACACCCAAGGCACCGCTAAGTGGGAACCAATCCCACGTTGCCCACACACCAGACAAGGGAGTGTACCACTTCACCATCAGCGACTCAATTAGAGTCATACGAGTTCAATTAACGTGATAAGATTGTACGTCCTGGTTAAAGCTGCTGTACCATGTTAAAAGAACAAAGACACACAACAGTTTTAGTTGTAGTTTTTTGTTAAATTAATCAAGAAAGATTGCCTGATACTTGACACAAAAGAGCTCTCAGCATACTTACAATTAAGAATGATTAAGTGCATGAAACTGGAGAGGGTCACAAAAATATCTCTAAAAGCCTTGATGTTCAACATGTCTTTGGTGGTGGTCCTGGTCGTCTTAATCACCAAAACTGGCTCCTTAATTTTAATTTGGCATGTTTTGAGTACTGTATGTCCATTCCGCATACACCCCACCAAAATACAACTAATATTTTTTTATAATGTAATATTTTTCTAGGATGCAGCACTCTGAGGCACCACCACCAACACAGAACTAAACATTTGGTTCTGCACAAAAGAACGTATAGCCAATGAGCAGACATCATGATGTATCATTCACAGGAGGGAAGCTAAATAGGAAACCACTTTGCTGACATCACAGCACTTTGAGCCGTACGATCAGTGGTGTGATGTGAATCTCTACCTGAAGTCCCGTGGAGCCTATTTGCCATTAAATTGAGCCCCATTTTCTGCCTTTGTCGAATCATCTCCACATTGTTCGGCCCCCGCTGTGACACTTGAAAACCTAATGAAGCCATGTCAGATCCCCACTCTCAAGTTCAAGTTGCGTTTGACCCAGAAAAAAAAAATGTTCACAGCCTTCGTTTTGCTCACAAAAAGAAAGCCAATAGGTTTTTCATCCATTTTCTTTCACGCTTGTCTTCATTAGGATCGCAGGAGAGCTGCAGCATGTAGCAGCTAATTTGGGGTAAGAGGCAGGCGATACCCTGGACTGGTCGCCAGTAAGTCACAGGGCAAAAAAACGTTCACCTTCACATCCACTCTTATGGATAATGTGGAGTGAACCTAAAAGGCATTTTGTGGGGGGATGTGGGAGGAAGCCAGAGGATCTCGACTAAGCAAACACGGTAAGAAATTGTGAACTCCACACAGGACAGCAGGAATGGAGATTTGAACCCAAACCTCACGATTGTGAGGCAGATGTGCCAACCAGGAGTTGCTACCCGATGAATGAATTCATTCATATCAAAGATACTTTTGTCTCTTGCGCTTTAGGCCATACATATTGTATTCTGGCTTTTGCCATGTCTCGTACAAGGTCATGTCAATCTGAGTCATACAAATCCTTTTCAGAATTTCCCTTATTCTCTCTTGCTAAATAAAAGCCTCCTTTTTTTATTCCTGAACACGGCATTGAAACCTGCACTCTTGAGTTACTTGACATATACCAAAGACGAGACGCTGTTATATGCTGTGTTGATGAATAATAGAACAGGGACAGGAACATTTTTCCGAAAGTGAGAGGAGCAATAGACGAGCTGCGCACTCGCCCACTTGGGGGATCCCATCCCAAAATTAGCACTGATGTCACAGGTTGTGTAAGTGGTAAGCCCTCAAAATATTTGTCTTCGGATCAGCTGCAGGGCAGCTTAGAGAATAGATTTAGCGACAGACGTGAGCGTCAGAGCATGAATCATCGATTGGTAACATTACCTCCAGGCTTGGAATTAGCACAGGCTTCTACTGTGGGCGAATCTTCGTGCCAGTGGCCAGCCATTTGGGTTTCAGGTTTTATCAATATCCACAATCAGGAGATTTCAGTTGCTGCATATACATTACAAGGGCACGAGTGCCGTGACGCCTGGCCGTTAAACCAACAGGAAGTTGCATGTTATACTTTTTTTTTTCCACAATGTCAGAGTTGTTACTTTGATTAATACCAATCACTGAACACATTATTGTGTAATTTCCCACTAAGAGTTACTCATTCAACAAATAAAAAGTTCCTTTTTTTACACAAATCTGGCCACGGCATGAATGATTCGGGGCTTGTCCAAGGTCTTTTATCTACTGTGAGCATGTCAATTCAGTATGTAGGCTTCCTTTTATTCGATTTGATGAATTAGACAATGTTTCAGAAAAATAGAAGCCTCAGAGGGAGTCGATGTGAAAGCGCTTCCAAATTTCATCCATTTTACAAAATCGCCATTGATGACAGTAAATGCCTCTTTTTATGGCTTTACAGATAAGAAGAGGAGGGTGAAATGAGGAATGGAGAAACGGCTTTAAATTAATGTAAGATGGCTGGGTGATGACAATTTTTCTCAGTGGGTTAGTGACTCTTCACGCTACATTAGGACAGTTTCAACTACTCTGGGCATACGGTATTGTTATGCTTCGCTTGAATAATGTAGGCTAAAATGTGACTTGTTTTGGCTGCGATGCATAAGAAATAGGAGTCCCCGAGTGGAAATAAAGCATAGCCTAAGTTGCTGCAGCATAGCATTTCCATGATTAAAGCGACAGCAGGATGTGTGCACTCTTAATATTGTCTATTATCACCTGCAACATCGGCCCTCTTGTTTTGATCAGATGCTGTGTTGTTTGCCAAAAATAATCCTCTCAATGCACATCAAAATTGCGAGCACAAATAAATAATGCATTTACCCTCTTAACTGGGCTCCTTCAGTTTGGATGAAAACATTATCAGTTCAACATAATGCAAGAAAACATTCGGTCAAAATGACTGACAGTAGTTTGGGGGTTAGTACTTGTGCAAAAAGGCTGTTATTTTCCGTGCACTCCCACATGGGAATGACTTGTTCCTTTGTCCATTATCTTCCCCTCTGAAAAGTTTGGGACATTTTATAATTTTGTATGCAATAAAAGTTGATTCAATTCTGCCGGAATGAATATTAGATTACTTTCGCAGTAATAGCTAAAAGTAATTTGACTGAGCCACAAATTTAAGCCTCCAAGACAGTTAAACCTGTCTGAGAGATGGACACAATATTCTTAATTTTTATTGCAACATGGAATATTTACTGCAGTAATTCGTGGACCGATTTATATCAAAATTATAGATCTGTGTGCCTAAGTTTAAACAGTAATGTTGCTTCAAAAAAAAAAACATTAGAAGCTTCAAAATTGAAAACAATCCATTGCGCTGGTTGACTTCCAAGTTGCTCTAATTTCAAATCATTTTTCCTCATAGGAATCAATGGAAATGGATTTAATCTGAGTAAACTCTACACAGAAAGGCCTGGGCCAGGATTCAAACACCACATCTCATTTGAATTATTATTATTTTTTTTTTTTTATGTCTGCATCTCATTCCACTCTTTGTCTTATTTCTAGCTATAAATCAATTGCATATGCTCACGTCAATCTTTGCTGAAAAAGTACCTGACAGTAGTTGCTGGCCTAGAAACTGGCCTTTTATTTTTGCCGACAGAGCAGAAAACTGCATGCGCTGAAGTATGTGTTATTTCAGACATTCACATCATGGGTAATTGCATTGTCTAGAAAAATACAACCGGGGCACTTTGTCCGATAAATGCGTGTTATTCCATTAACGGGTCTCCGGCTTGCTATTTTGGTCCGTCTGACCAAGGACTGGCCGCGTAGAGCAGTGCAGAGCTGTAGGGGGCTTGTTAGCAGCGAAAGGCCAGGCCAGCTCTGGAGAGGCTTGTGTCACTGATAAGTAATTAAACTTTTTGTGATGTAGGGGCCAAGATGGATAACCCCCTTCATTCCTTACTTGTCTCTCAAGACGTGCTTGCCGAGCTTATACAGTAGAACCTCTAGCGAACCAATGAAGTGGTGATCCATTTAAAAACGGAATGTTCCGAGATCAATGTGGCTCTCAGCCGCCCTCAGGACTTAAATGTATTGTCAATGAGCAAGTGGAAAAAAAACGTCAAAGATTTTCTCCAGCATGTACCTTTTATAATCAGTTATAATGGGATGTCCAAACTCAGACGCAATTTTGTTCGTTGTTCTAATTTCAAAATAAACTGAAGTGACCTAATTCATTGCAATCATTAGCGCTTTATCTGTACAGGAAATGCATGCATGTAATGTTTTGAATGACCGTAGGGTGATACCATCACCTAGTGATGTATTATAGGTATTGCTATATATTGTGCCACAAAACACCCTCATAAAAGCCAAAGAAAAATCGAATCACAGTTGTCCATCATGGCATCACTCATGATTTTAGTTTGAACTCCTAGACTTGCTTAACTTTTTAACTTACATTCAGGTTAAGCTCTAAATTGTGTCACTTTCAGAGCGTACGACCTAAATTGTCCATATAGGTGTGTGTGTGTGTGTGTGTGTGTGTGTGTGTGTGTGTGTGTGTGTGTGTGTGTGTGTGTGTGTGTGCGTGTGCGCGTGTGCGCGTGTGTGTGTGTGTGTGTGTGTGCGTGTGCATGTGCGCGTGTGCGTGTGTGTGTGTGCATGTGGATATGATATGAGAGGATAGTGCCTTGCAAATTGACTGGCGACAACTCCAGAACGATGATCCAAATTCGTCTGGGATAGGCTCCAGCTCCCCCACAACCCTTCTGAAGAGAAGAGAAAATGGATGGATGGAGCTCTTCCACATGCACCACCCCATAACACTGTGTGACATCTCCGGCAGTGAAAAAGCCACCCCTGTACTTTAAAATATTTTCAAAGATCCACACAATCCCAGTACAACAAACTTAATACATGTTCATTTAATCATCACATTTACCGTATTTTCCGGACTATAAGTCGCAGTTTTATTCATAGTTTTAGTTCATAGGTTTATGGGTGAAATTATTAACACATTATTATATCATTTCACGATTTTATTTTCACATTAAACCACAACAGGCTGCTCTAGACCTGTATTGATAAAACCACGATGAGTCTGACGTAAGCGACGTAGAAGAGGAAGCGCTGCATCTTCTACCTCCGGAGTTGGTGGAGTTGCTTTAAAGTGACACAGAGGATGAAGATTTCATTGGATTTAGTGATTTGGAGTGACATTGATGGTTTGGTGAACTTGTTAGCATGTTCTTTATGCTCGAGTTATCTGAATAACTCTTAGTATGTTACTTGAACATACCAGGCACGTTCTCAGTTCGTCGTTTATGCGTCATGTAACGTTAGCATATCGTACACTAATTCAGCGTGTTGTTTTTTATGTTTATTTTAAATTGTATGTTCTTGGTGTTGGATTTTATCAAATAAATTTCCCCCCAAAATGCGATTTATACCCCAGTGTGACTTATATCTGTTTATTCCTTCTTAATTATGCATTTTTTTGGCTGGTGCGATTTATAATCCGGAGCGACCTCTAATCCGAAAAATACGGTAATACATGTTCAAATATGTTTTGCGTACTGCAGCAATCATTTGATTTCATAATATCTGTTCATTAAACAAAATGTTGACGCCAGTGACCAACATTATGAGTAATGCATACTGCTCATATGTCCAAAATTTTTCTTATTTCTTATTTTATCTGAAGAGTCAACATTTACACCTGTGAGAGAGCGCGCACCCTATTCCTTCATGTCAAGTCATGAACGACCGCTTCTAAATTATCCTTGAGGCAAACATTTGTTTGGCTTTGCATCAGCTCTGTTGACATGGGCATCATTTTTGGTGTTGTGAACAAGCATCCATGGAGTCGCCCATTCATTTTTATACCGATCATGCACCCTGCTGTTCATTCCCAAATAAAAGTGTTCTTCCTCACCGCTCGCTTCAGTGGTACACGGCTTGTAAATTACCTCGCCTTGTTCCGCTTAATTAAACTGACAACCCCCGTATTATTTAATTTTAAAAAACATGGGGGAAATAACCACACTCCTCTTTGTGTAATTTAGAAATATGACAACATTTTAGATTACATCCAGGTATTTGTTGGAGTGAGTTGATGGATAATCCATACAGCACATTGAGTTTAAGGAGATTGTTTGTTCAACGAGAGACTGTATGCTCGTGGCTCCGATGCTGTGGTTGTACACGCTGCTGCCATTGATTCAGACAGCGTGGGTTTGATTCCTCCTCGCACTGCAAATCTGTTGGTGTTAATTCAACACTGGATAGAAATAATCCAGCATTGGCTTGGTCCCTTTTGGACCCGAGCGTTGGTTTGGGAAAACCGCATCAAAACAGGCTGATTTCACGAGGCTTATTTAAAAAAAAAAAAAAAAATACCTCAAGGATGAAAAGAGTCCAGCCAAGTGAAGCATGCCACCGACATTTCAATAACACACTTAAGAACTGTTTTAATTTGTAGGGAATAGAGATGTGCAATATCCGCATGGTATTGCTTCAATAAGATCACATTTGATGTGATATGTGAAAAGGCCCTCCAGAAGTGGTAACCATGAAAAGTCACCTTGGGGCAATTTGGCTTGGAGCGTCAGCAGCCGCCAATTACCTACTGTGACTGCTTGTCAGGAGCCACAATGGCTCCTGTGTCATTGAGCAGCCTCTGAAGAGAAGAGATGAGAAGACCTTATGACACGTTGGCACTCTTTCACCGCGGCTCTCGGCCGTGATCCCTTCTATCTTGTCAGTAGCCACACTTGCTTGAAAGGACGTCGCCCCCGTCTTTCAACCTGTGCTTTTTTCGAACAATGGAGAAGTCCATAAGTGAAAGAAGGGCAGTTGTTCAGCTTTGATTGTTCACACCAGCGTGGCCGAGAACCACGGACACTGTGATGAATGGATGAACGTTCACATAAACTAGAGACACGAAGGTGTTGTATGCAAGTAGCACATGTTTAGCTATTGCTGTACTGTGACATGTCGTTAAATCAAATGTTCTTAATTTTTTGTGTCTATCAAATAAAAATGTAATTCTCTTTTGCTTTTCACATTTGAAATATTAAAATGAGGAAAGATACACACAGAGATTCCACGTGAAATTTTGTCAGATGCTCACGAGTCATTCTTTCACCTCTGTGTCTCTGCATTTCTTGACTCCTCCCCCCTCTGCTTCATCCCGGCCTCCCATTCCTTCTTCTTCTTCGCTGTTGCCTGTAGTCGGATACGGAGTTCTGGGATAAGATGCAGGCAGAGTGGGAGGAACTGGCTCGGCGAAACTGGCTGACGGAGAATGAGCAAGCCCAGATTCCCTCCACGGTCTCTCCTCACGAGAAGGTCATTATTGTCTGTGCATCCACAAAACATTTTTCGTTATGCGGGGACCAAAGCACATTCAATTCATGTATGTTTGAAATTAATAGTAGTATGAAATATTACATTCTATTTTTTTTTTTTGATAAATTATACAAGCACCAAGGAATCTCCCCCTAGAGTTTTTTTGTCATTTACTGAGTCCACGACACAAAAATAATTATCATTTGTGCAAGCAATTATGGTTATGAATTGTGTGCAATACAGCGTGTGCACAGTTCATAACAATAATAGAAGCCAGTGCAAAGTGGGGTCCTCCATGATTAGGAAGCTGTCGCCTGATTTTTTTTTTTTTTTTTTATGTCTTGCATTCATGAAAAACTGTTGATATGTAATCTCATGACATGTGTTCTTCATTTATCGAGGCAAATTTTTGAGATGCATAAAATCAAAAACCTGAGATGACGTCACAAATTGAAATGTCTGCTAAAACATTGAAATGGTTAATATAAGGTTGCCATGGAAATGAAAGTACATTTATTTGAAGATGAAATGATTACCTGTCGCTATTTTATACACGAGAATGAATCATCGCTATTCGAAAGAATTTTCAAAAATCCCCTGCAATTAAAAAAGCAATCAGCAAATCAACCAAACTCAAAAGGTCCAACTATCATGTTTAAATTTAGCAAATCTCATGAGGCTCTGATTAAATCCACGTGTTTTGTTTCTCATTGTCTCACAGTGCTTTAATTTAGTTGTATTATACAGTAGTTAACTTCTTTTGTCACTTGATTATACTATGACAATTAGGAATGTTAATGTTACTTAAAAATATCATCTGTATAGTTAAAGGTGTGATAGGACTACTTAAAATTTTCAATTCATCCAGTACCCTCATAGTTTTAATTTGGTGATCAGATTGTAAAAGCACAGACGCAGCTTTTGTTTGAAGAGAAATACATACGCAGGATTGTCGTCGTGTAAAAGTTGTTTGCTGTGTCTAAAAACTCCATGCCTAAACACTTCTATACTCTTCCTTGACTTATTTTCAAATTCCTTTCATAGAAATCCTTTTTGACCTGTGTGTACTTTCCTCCACTCACGAGTGAACATTGGAGCCTTGAAGCTGAGCAGAAAAATAGACGGGGTAGAGAAAATAACAGACACAGAGCAGTGGTGCGTCATTTGCAAACATCACCCCTTGCTGTCCTTCGGAATATTTTGCAGCCATTCACAGGGCAAAAAAACGTTTTTGTTACAGTGAAGTCAAAATTGATGCCGCATGCCTCACGATGAAAGCTTGGGCTAAGGGAAAACAGCAACCAAAAACATGGGGAAGCAGATAATATATACATAGACAAAGAGTTACATTTAGAAAAAATGTCTGGTGCATCAATTAGTTGGTGATTTCTATGAGTTAAACACACTTGAAAGGTGACATGTTCCTCGAATCCAATTATTATGCTGTATTTTAGGGGGAAAAAAAAAGATGTCATTCAGCGGCCACCCGAGCATCTCGCGGTGTATAGTATACATAATGCAATCGAATATATATGTCGGCAGAGCTCATCACCCATGAGCTGACCTTCCTATACGAGGAAGCCGAAAGAGAGCCGACTTGCGGGCTTCCTGATTGATCCCAGCGCAGAGCAAGCTTTTTCAAAGTCATATTGCGCCGAGACGGCTGTAAACACGCTGCGGTAATCACGGTTCGAAAATTCAAAGTTTAACATTTAAAGAGAACGGGGGGGAGGGGGGGACCCCCCAGGGAGCCCCGTCCAGGGTTGATGTGATGCGGTAACGATCGATTCCTTGCCGCAGCTTTGCATCCGAGGGGCAGTGACGTCACCACTGAACTTGTTTTCTGTTGTTGTTTTTGTTTTTGCTGACAGGGTTACTACTTCCACACAGATAATCCCTATAAGGACTTGCCTAATGCCTTTGAGGAGGGGCTGAAGAAGTCTCGGGAAGGAGACTTGCCAAATGCGGTGCTTATGCTGGAAGCAGCTGTCTTGCAGGACCCTCATGATTCAGAGGTGAATGCGTTCATGAAAGTGCACGCACACACACACTCACACGCTAAAGCTGCCATTTTCAGTTCAGTTCCCTGTCAATTGCTTATAATCAATGAGGTTCGCCACACCGATATGACTTGAGATGCATTTAACGAAATGTGTTCACGATTTTATGATCGCACGGGTCAGCATGACTGTGGCAAGTGCGAACAAAAATCTCCATCCTTGCCGACTCGTGCTGAGAGAAAACCAGAGAGAAAAAATGCCTCAGTGACCACCAGCTGCGCGAGGCAGATTTTGTCCTCAGAGGACACGGGGCTGAACGCTGATTGCCTCGAATTTCTTCCCCCTTTTTCAATTGTTTACTGGAACACAAAGGTCCAACTTGCTCCTACTCTTGATGAGAATTTCCATTCGACCAGTGAGATGAATCTTCGCTCATTTCATTTTATTCCCACTCTTCCCTTCTTAGTCGGGAGTGACCTCTTTGCAGGTTGAAAGAGCAAAGCCTTTGCATAAAGTGCTTCTGGCATCCTTTGGAAAATACGGAAATGTGCCAATTTTTGCAGGGAAAGGATAATCCCTCAGTGTATGGAACTAATACGATTCCAAAATCCCACCTGGGGGCGCTTAGTGGCTCGTACCTTCACTCCGAAGACCTCTGAAATTATTTCTCCCCTTATATTAATAGAGAGGGACAAAAAAAAAAAAGACATACGCAGAGATTAGCTTTGGCATTAACTGGTTTTAACATGGGGCTTTACAGAGACAAAACACAGGGGCGATATTATAATATCACATTATGGATTTAAAATCTGCCCTCTAGTGTTTCTCTGGGAAACTTGCTGTGTTGCACATGCAAATATTCAAAGTTGTATTTAATTACAATTGTTGGGGCAGCAAAATGGAGTTAGCACAGTAGCCTCAGATTGCTCTACTGTTCAGGGTTTGTATGTTCTCAATCTGGGATTTGTGGAAATGTGTTTCTTTACTTCCCCTATTCCAAAACCAGCCACGTGAGGCTCACTGAAGACGAAATCATTCACACGTGTGAATGGTTGTTTATCTACATGTGCCCTATGTGATTGGCTGGCAACCAGTCCAGGATGCACCCCGCCTCTCGCCCTCAAGTCTGCCGCGATAGACTCCTGCTCACCCACAACCCTAATGAGGACACAAGAGAATACAGGTGTCAAACTCTAGTCCTCGAGGGCCACTATCCTGCACGTTTCTCTCTTCCAACACACCTGATCCAAATGATCAGGATCATTGTAAGGCTCCCGCAGCGCTTGCTGATGAGCTGAAACATACAAGGACCGGAGTTTGACACCTGTGCAGTAGAAAATGGATGGATTATAATGTTGTACATGTATGTACTACTTTTCTGAAGAAAGGTTATTGTTAATTAAATTTTAAAAATATATTTAGAAAATCAAAGTGGTTTCAGTTGTTTGTCATCCAACATCAACGAGAGATAGAGCACCTTTGGTTCAAATAATGACAAGAGGAGAGGTTTATTGTCGCCAAGACTCTATCGCGCAATCCCCATTCGCTGTATATCGAACTGTGATGGAGATTGGCCCTCAGGGGCCAAATAAAGAAAGTACTGATGTCCGGCTTCTCCTCACATGGTCTCCTTATTGCGTCTCTGCAGGCTTGGCAAGTGCTGGGGACCACCCAGGCTGAAAATGAGAATGAGCAGGCAGCGATTGTGTCCCTCCAGAGGTAAATCAATGATTCATCTGATAACATCACAAACGACATCGGGGGGCAGGCAGCGTAAAAGAGGTTTAGCTAAACTTTAAGTGTAGTTACATTAATATCCTTTTCATCGAGAGGAGTGGAAAGTCTTCATTGGTAAAATTGTGCTTTGGGGAATATTATTAAAGAATATTACAATTCCTGTCAAGTGAACATGAAATTAAAAAAAACTGAAATGCCCATTATGGAGAGCTAAAGGGTACATTGACGTATGCAACATTGTGGCGCGATCACATGCCAGGAGAAAGTATTGGAATCCCAAAGTCTTCACATAACGCAAGATCTTCGGGGATATGACTGCAGTTCAATTCAAAAGCCTTCTGACCATGATTAACTCTACGATGCTGTCCATGTGTGAATAATAGCATCTATGAATTGTGTTGAATGCAATTACAGTGATATATACACACACACACACACACACACACACACACACACACACACACACACACA
>NW_017805591.1:791840-830106 GCF_001891065.2 Hippocampus comes
CACACACACACACACACACACACACACACACACACACACACACACACACACACACACACACACACACACACGTAAAATATGATCTTATCCACACAAGCCAAGTCTAAAGGAGCAGTGTGGACCACCGATTTGTAGTTTTGTAAGCAGAAATGTCTCTGCAATCCACAGAAATCAACAAGAATTCAACAATTGAAATAATGACAAGACTTTCATTCAGTGTCAACTTTTCTGTGCAATTGAATGCACGGGAAAAAAATTAATCTTTGCTTTTCCAAGCAAATGCGATTACTCGAGAGACCATTTTTGCACTTAATCCTGCAGACAGTTACCAGTCAAATATGAGGCGCTTCAATCCACATTGTGTTGTTGTTGTTATGTAACAGCTGCCATCTGTGTGCACAATGTTTTGGTATGAAGTGAGATGAGATATTTTACCTGGCTTTAGTCCTGTTGGAGCCACACTGGCAACACTTCGGGTGGTCCGCATCCTGTAATTATTCCGTTTGTGTCTGTCCATTTTTAAATAGAACATTTGCTTCGGACTTCAAAGCTGTTGCATTTGTTTCTGCATGATGAAAAAAGAAGAGGGATCATTTTTGCACGCGCTGGGGATTTGAGTGTTGTGACTTTAACTTTATGTAACCCTCACCTTCAATACTCTGGGGTGAAATAATTTATTTGAGATTAACAGAGATTAAGAGTTTGGCACATGTGTTTATCTTGCTAAATCTTATTTTTGGCCCCTCTCTTGCTTTTTAAACTAATCCACGACATTCGTCCAAAACAACTCTGCTTCATCTGTTTTACGGCATCAGAAACAACAACGCTTTCGAAGCACTTTTATCCGAGGACGATAAATTACCACAGTCAACCTCAGCCACTCCCGTCTTCTTTCAGGTGTTTGGAGCTCCACCCGAACAACCTCCCGGCCCTCATGGCCTTGGCGGTGAGCCTGACCAACACGGGGATGCGTTACGACGCCTGCGAGGCTCTGCTGCGCTGGCTTCGACACAATCCGAAATACAAACAGCTCCTGAAGGGCAAAAACCATCTTGTGGGATCCCCAAACTCCCAGCGCAGGATGTCCCATGCACCCAGCAGTGGCAGGCATGAAAGGTATTCAACAAAATGGTGGCTTTTTTTTTTTGTTTGTTTTAGGGTAGGTCTCTCCATTTTTTTCTCCACATCATACATTATGTCACAGGTGTCAAACACAAGGCCTGGGGGCCAGATCTGGCCCGCCACCTCATATTATGTGGCCCGCGAAAGCAGCTCAAACATGTCAACCTCCATGACCCTTTCTAAAATGTCTACCAATATTTAAAATTATCATATGTAATAAATAAGAGATATATTCCAAGTATTTTCTTGTTACCAAACCCCTCATGATAGTAACTTAAACAATAGTTGAATCAACAGTTATGCGTGACCTTTTATATGGTTTCAGTCATAACGGCCTTCCAAGTCAAACGGTAACTAAAATGTGGCCCGGGCCATAAATGAGTTTGACACCCCTACATTATATCATGTGTTCACCAAGCTCATTTGTTTTACTCCCAACATCCGTGAAGTGCGTTAGAGCGCTAGAACGAGCGAGCTCTGTGAACCACAGCTGGTGCTTTCATTCTTTCACTATATCTTGACAACGGTGCCCTCTTCGCCAAGCCACTCTGAAGCCCCGCTTTAAGGAGAGACGCTTCTATCTTAAGCTTTTAAAAATACGGTTTTAAGCTTTGAACATCAGATAGAGAAGGCTTAATTCTTCTGCCGAGAAAAAGGGGCACTCTATCAAATCATTAATCGTCTAGTCAGAGTGAAGAGATGCAGGTACATCCTAATTACAGTGATATTCCCGCTAATCCATGCCGGATCTTCCCTATTCTCTTCTTTCTGCTCCTGCCCTCCATCCTCCTTTTTTTTTATTTTAACCCTTCTGGTTTACTGCT
Organism: Hippocampus comes; assembly: GCF_001891065.2. Taxonomy (NCBI): domain Eukaryota; kingdom Metazoa; phylum Chordata; class Actinopteri; order Syngnathiformes; family Syngnathidae; genus Hippocampus; species Hippocampus comes. The sequence goes on from NW_017805591.1 coordinate 793,787, forward strand.
CTCTGCAATTATCCACTCTATATTTTACCACCATCTTCCATGCATTCGTAATGCCGGGCCTCACGGCAGGGGAAAAGAAAAAAAAAGTCTTTCAACGAGGAAAACCTGATCATTCTCTCTTTGACGAAAGAATAACAACACTCACTGTCCCTGTGGCCCTAATCCTCATCTGAACATGTCGCCAGCTCCATGTTACCCGAGGTCAAGGAACTCTTCCTGGAAGCAGTCCAGCACAACTCGGACACCGTTGACCCAGACTTGCAGACGGGCCTCGGGGTGCTCTACAACCTCAGCAGCGAGTTCAACAAAGCGGTGGATGCTTTCAACACGGCCTTGTCAGTGCGGCCCGAGGTATCGCAGCTACACACTCTCGCTTATTTGCTTGAGGAAAAAGACATTAGATTGTATATTCATCTGCATGGCTACTCTTTGGTTATAACTAGTAGCGAACATTCATCAGGCTCGCTTAAGTAACAATCCGAATTTATTGACAGAGGAAATTGTGTGAATATACAAAGCACGCCATCCCTCTATGAGATGCCGGGTCCCGATTTGTCACCGGTTCGGTTGTCCACTGAGACAATGATATGCAACCCTAAAATAGACCCATAGCTTTTTACCATCAAGGTAAAAGAAGCATAGAAACAGTCTCTCAAATGGATTAAGATGTGCACACTTACTACATGTGGTAAGTAAACAACTTCACTGTCCATGACTAAAGATCTTTTGTTATGAAAAGATGGCATCTTCAGAAATGGTTCATGTTCCAGTCGATTCTGTCATGTGATCACACCAGTATCAAAACAGTGCCAAGATATCTCCCTGTCAAAAACGGTACAAATCCTCTCTATGTCGTCTCTGTATTTTTGTAAGTGGCTGTGTGAAGTTCAACAGAGAACGAGCAACTCAGCTAAGAGGCAAAAAATAATAATAATTGGGTGTCTTTTAACAGTTGAAGTTTACTGTAAAACACTGGCTTATTGCAAAATGTCCTAGATGGGCTCATACAAAATTTGCATGGACGCTACAGTAATTCTAAACACGAAAAAAAAAATGTGGCAGCCCCGAGTCTTACATCCTTATCTTACAGCATGATATCTATGCATCAGGGCACAGGAAACAATTGCACGTCGGCATGTATCTTCCTTCAACGCGATTGCACATCACAACACCTTACACAGGGCAAGGAAATGTGCTTGCGACCTTCTTAAACAACATTTTGCCATTCAGCTCCGTGTTAGAAAACAGCATGTTGTGCAAAAAGTGCTACAGCGCTCAACAACTGGACTTGCGAAGGCCGAATTTCAAAGTTTAGAGAAGGTTTAACTCATTGGAACTGTAAAGGTGACACTGCATTTTAGGCTAATCCCGAGACTTCAGTCGAAAGCCCAAGCCAAAAGAAGTGTGAGCGGAAAGTTGCAGAGGTGCTCGGCGCTCATTCACACAAAACACAACGAAAGCATCAAAATGTGTCCGCATCCGCTTGATGCAAATGAGCGTCTGTCCTCCCCCACCACGTCCCAAGTCGGCATGAACATTACTCACCGTTAAATCCACCCTCCCACATTTGACTTGGTAATATCTGCCCCCCTGCTGCAAAACTAGCTCTGAACACAAAGGAAGATAATTATATCCCCACCGCAAGGCTCAACCTTAGATAAAAGGCCCCTGTACTGTCGTTGACCATGACCTCTATCTGTGCGTGTGTGTGTGTGTGTGTGTGTGTGTGTGTGTGTGTGTGTGTGTGTGTGTGTTTGTGTGTGTGTGTTTGTGTGCGTGCGTGTACGTGCGCAGGCGCCGGCAGGTGGCAAACAAAGCACAAGGACACCTTGAGTGATGTAACTGAGCTCGTCCTAAATTACCCTTGTTAGTTTAGCAAGGAGCTGACGTTGACATTTTCGTCACTTTTTCACAGCAAAAATCAGGCTGCTTGTTTTGTTCCAAAGCAGATCATTCCGCTCTCAGGACTTAAAAAGGTCTTCTATTTCACTCAGGATTACTTGCTGTGGAACCGGCTAGGGGCCACTCTGGCAAACGGAGACCGGAGCCAGGAGGCCGTGGAGGCGTACACGCGAGCTTTGGAGCTGCAGCCGGGATTTATCAGGTCCCGCTACAACCTGGGAATCAGCTGCATTAACCTCGGCGCGCACAGGTGAATGAGTGCGACTGCTTCGGGGCTGGAATTAGGGAGGAAAAAAAAAAACAAGTTTGAGCGAGAGAAAGTTGAATCCTTGGAGCGTTAGGCGAGTCATCGTCCCTGCCAGACAAATCCGACAAAAGTAATAAAATGCTCAGGTCCGCCTTGTCCTTATGAAGAACACACATCACAGACTCGGGAGTGACCACACCGAATCCAACAGAACAATAAAAACAAACGCCAGCATGGTGTTAACGAATATTTGTGAGCATATGCAGTGTCTATTTAGAGATTGTTGTATTTTTGAAACCCTCACGTGAACAGCTAGAGGGAGATAATGAAGTAGCCTTTTTGTGAAAAGTGGACAAAAGATCTCCCAGCTACACCACAAATGCCAATGAGTCAGACATCCATGATGCAGGCATCTCTGTCTGGATGCCATTGCTCACCAAGTAACCAAACCCCAGCAACAATATAATGAGCAACGAAGTCATCAGGGAAGCATCGGGATTCAGGGGCACCATGAAATAAGACTTTTGCTGTTTTAAGTTAGCCTACCATCTAGTTTTAACGAAGGAAACAAAACTCAGTTAGGTCTCACAATCTTCACCGGCTATGAAACAGTTTCCATTCAAATTTGAGCTGTGTGGTGCAATGATTGGCCCTATAAAAAAGAATTGGAGAAATGAAAGCATAATCACCAAAAAATTCGAATGCCTCTTATGGCAGACGATTTGCAAGTTGACAAGAGGCAGTGGGGACATTTTGCAGACTTTCAGTTTGGTGAAAAATATGCTGATCCAAAGTACAAATGGCATACTTGATATTGCCTCCATCATGAGTTAAATTAGAAGATCTAAAACTTTTCCCTGTTTACACAGAATGCCTATTCCTCCCAAATATTGTTCACACAATAAAAGGCCACACGAATCTGTGCAGTTTTATCTGAATGCACAATGCCACAGATGTTGGCATGCCGATTGCAGGAATGCCGACAAAAGCTGTTGGCTGTGAATCGAATGTTCATTTCTCCGTACGCCCTCTCCAAAAGCGTTTCGAGAATTTGATTGTACAGTTAACCATACCAGTCGAAGACCTCCACATCCATCATCTTCACTTCAAAGATTGTCTTGAGACCAGTAACCCTAAAAAGTGGTTTTTTTTTTGTTTTTTTTAATTTATGACAGACCCCACAGAAGTTGGAAAATCGAACGTTTAACAATTTGGATCAGATTGTGTGTGGTCTATCAATCTACAATCTCAATACAAAGCAGCACACACATTAAGATTCTGTCCCACCATCGATCTTGAAGTCCTCTGAGGCAGAAATCTTGTGTGATCACACCCGATCTCTCCAAAACAGAGAAGAATAGACACGCCGTGTTGTGAACCGATGTTTCGCAAGCGTTTCCGATGAAGATCAGAGGCGGGAGTGTTGAATGATGCCATTTGGGGCGAAACGGGGACAAAGAAACAGTCGAACAGCGGCTGCGGCAGTCAGTTTGCATACCCAAATAACTTTTGTCCAAACTGTCAGAAACCATCTCAGGCAAGCTCATCTGCATGCTCGCCGTCCTCGTCGGGGTCTCGACCTGACTGCAGATTGTCGTCAGAGCAGACTCGAGTGAGCAATTGCTCACATTCGATGGCGTCTGGCACTTTGGGGATGTGTTTTTCCTTCACAGATAAATCCTGGTTTTCACTGTCGAGGGCTCATGATGGACATCTTATACGTCGCCGTATGGCTGTCCGTTTTGCTGATGTCAACGTTGTGGTTTGGGCCGTTATAGTGTATTGGACATTAGGGTCAATGCACACAGGTGTATCTCAACCAAGGTAATGTTCTCAATAACAGATTTAGACAGATTTGTGAACAATATCTGGGAGGACTTTAGTGTATATCGACAAAGTTTTAAATCTTTAAATCGGCTCAGGAAAAAAAAAATGCTTTGTAGAAGTGTCGTGACAGTGTGACATAGATGAATTCTATTCCCACTATTTCTTACGACCAAACCCTTTCAAAATCCAAACAAACCCGACGTCAACTGGCATTCGAAACCGGTTTGTGTTCACCCTTCGAGGTTTCCCATTATTAATCCTAACGCTTGGAGGATCAAACTTGACCATGAGGCAGCCCGATTAAAGCAGAGTGAATGCACTTGTTTTCCCAGAGAGGCGGCCAGCAACTTCCTGACGGCTCTCAGCCTTCAGCGGAAAAGCCGGAGTCGGCAGCAGTCCCACCAGGTCATGTCTGGAAACATCTGGGCCGCTCTCAGGATAGCTTTGTCCATGATGGATCAGCCTGAACTCTTCCAGGCCGCAAACATCGGTGACCTGGATCTTCTGATGAGAGCCTTTAACTTAGACATATGAGGAGTATAAGTACGGTAGTGACGATTGCATTTCCTCCTCTCTCTTCTAGCCAATAGCTCAAAGCCCAAAGTGGACACCCTCAGAATGCATCGGATGTAATGCGGGAGATGATTATTCTGTTTCTTTTTATGCACGTTGTCCACCCCAATTAACTCGGAGCGGTTCTGGGGACAGGTTCTTCCAAGTGACTGCTTTGTGACGGATTTGCGCTGCAATTTGCAAGTACCCCGAAGAGCACAAGGACGGGCGAAGATTGTACGAGCAATGCCTTAGAGAATATGTCAATTAAAAACGGGCCCACTCAATGGAACGGAGCAGAACCGGGAGGGATCGAGCGGACGGAACGTCGTGTACAGTTTGCAGTTTGCACACAACCGATGTGGTTTTGGGACAACAAAGCTTTCCCGACAAAGAAAGACTTCTGTGAGCAAATGAAAACAATTGCACCGTATCACCTGAAGTTGATATTTCTTTTCCCGGCTTGGAATAACGCTCCCGCATGACTTTTCAAAAGTTTCCCTTTTGCACTTGAGACAAACCGGTAACCTCCTCCATTCAAGTGGAATGTGCAAGCCAGGTTGTGTAAGCCTTACTCAAAAGCATGCCAACAAGATTTATTGATACTATTTTTATGGCAACACAAAATTACTAAGCCATTGCATCCTATATATTATATTACCAGACTGGTTTCACCTTTTTTTTTTTTTTTAACCGCCATCTGCAAGAACTTGAAATCTTTTTCTCATCTGAGTCTCAATTTTACTTTAAAATGGTTCTAAGAACTTTGCAGCTGAGCATCACATTAAGAGGTTTAAAAAAACCAAAACAAACACAAACCTTTCATTACTCTATACTGTGTTTAAGCTTCGAAACCTTCAGTCTGTCATCAGGCATCATCCAATGTTTCCACCAAGCGGTGCAGTTCAGTTTTGGGTTGGTGCTCTCACAGGAGGACAGAAAAATGTGGTATCTCGATAACCTTTCACAATGAAAATGTAAACATTGACATGGCAAGCTACAATGTACTGCTTGGTGGAAATGAGAGTTTGCTCCCAAAAAAATGTGTAAGAATCCCGAAAAGTCAAATATCCGGTGTTAAGTGTCCTCCGCCGCGCCATTGTCCGAAAGTCACTCTGTGAATTCAGCGACATCCATTCCGATCCTCAAGGACTGGTATCATGCCCGTTTTAGATGTTTCCCTCTTCCAAAGCACCTGATTCAAATGATTAGTATCGTTAGCAGGCTCCTGCAGAGCATGCTGATGAGCTGATGATTTGAATCAGGTGTGTTGAAGGAGGGAAATTTGCAGCCCTTAAAGACCGGAGCATGACACCTGTGTAATAGCTCATCTGCTTTACTTTACGTTAAGCCCAGCGCCTGACCACGTCCCTCCCAGGTTGAAGATGATCCTATGCAAAAGGTCATGTTTTATGTTCAGCGGACCTTTACAAAAATGAGAAGAATGTTATCAGCCTCAACCATTCATCTCCCCTCTCATACGGCTGGTGCGAGACAATAACGAGAGACTAACCCAAATCCGAAGATAAACGCAACACAAGCCATTTTGTAGCCTGTCGTGACACACACCGCGCTATGTGGTTGTGTCATCTTTGTCCTCTTTTGCACCTAAAACATCAGAATATATCGCTGCTCCACTGCAGATCCTGTTTGACTTCATGTGGTCTACCTTTCGAAAAAGAACACCCAAGTAGTCACGGGAAATATGCAACTAATTAGACTTTGGAGGTAGTAAAAAGTGATACGGGCATTTAAATGGCCTCTTTGCTCAATATTGAGTAAACAGTCAAGAACTAAAAAGTCTATTTTAAAATGTTTAGTTTTGCTTCATGTGTGGCTATGCCTCCACTGATGTCCTCGGGCACCGCCCACCGCCACTTAGAAAACCGCTGCAAACTGAATGAAGGGAAAGTATGGATTTGGATTGCTCTTGTAGTCGTAACGCCAATGTGGCAGTTGCACAAAAGGAATGTGTAACCGGATGCAGATGAGAACAGGTATTTCAGTGAAAACTTGCCCTCAAAAACACTCTTCATAAAACCAACCACTGCAGGCCAAAAACAATAAATCAATACCCAGAACTGTCATCAAAATCCACCCAAACAGGAGCCGCGGGAGACAAGCACCACACTAAAATGAACCGGGACAGGAGGCTAAGTAGACAGTGACTAATTACGCAACGAGAGACAGGTGGTGAAGACACAAGGGGGCAAGCCGATTGGCTGAGCGGCATGCAGAGCTGAGGATACCAGGTGATGCTTCTTAAGTAATGAGCACAGACAGGGAAGACACCCAAAAAAAAAAAAAAAGAGGCATGGGAACACAAAGTATACATTTGTAAAAACAAATGAAACACAGCGGGAGCTGTTCAGTCTAAGAACGAATTGTTTAATTTGTTTGGATGTTGTTCTTGTCTATGTGCCGACCCTGTCTTTGCTCTTTGCCAATCTTTATTTCAGTCTTTCCCAGTCTTTATTGAGCCAAGGCATATATTTTACTTGACAAAAATCCCTTGAAAAGACCACCAGGCAAAAATGTCACCGAAAATCTCACAATTTACTTATTTAGTGAGAAATCAGTGCCTGTTTAATTGAGCACAAAGCTGATACATTGCCACTTAATGGTTCTTTTTGTCGTAAATAAATAATGCATTTTGGACCCTTCTTTTACACAAGATCATTTCTTGTGGGACACTAACGTGGCTCCCTGGCTCAGTGGTTGGGAATCACCGCTATGCTTGATTGACACGCAGTCCGTCAGAGGTCACTGATGTGTTCTAATACTGTTGCTCGCATAATTAATATCCAGGAGAGCCCTCAGTTTACAACGGTCCCGGCGTGTGTCATTTTGAGTTTATGAACGGTGTAGAATAAAGCTATTTTGTGCAACGAGGCAAGAATACATCAGCGCGCAGCACAAGAAGGCACGCTGAAGTGCCGCTTGTTTTTCACAGGATTCGTTTCTATTTGTGGCTGCAGGGGTGTTTTTTTAAGAAAAATATCTACTGTAATTATGACTTTACTACTGCGTTAACATCCACTAGGTAAGTGGTGTGAGGACCTGCCGTCTCGTCCGGGCACGCAACTACAGCTTTTACAAGCCAAGACAAGTCAGGTCGGAAACACTTTGTGTCACCAAAAAGTCATGGGCAGGTGAGACCACAAGAGAGAGGTTGATGGTCCCCAAATAATGTTGTTGTTGTTTATTTTGTTTGTTTGGTTTTTACCCCGCCCTCCGTCCTTGTTATTTCAATGTTACACTAAAATGCAGCCACATAAAAATGGCAGAATGGCTTTGGATGAGTCGTTGGTGCCTCTGCGTCACAGCTGGCCAGCAGATCAATTTGTTTTTTTTTTCCCTTCTCGATTGGCCTCACCAACATTGTCCTACATGCTGACATTGTCAAGTACCCGCACAACGGCCAGCCCCGTTGGACCAATACAAGCCTCCGTTCAACTTTCTCTTTCTTCTCACGAACACAGCAATCATTTAGAAACATTTCACCGTCTATCGATGATGTGGGTTTCCAAATGTACAAAATCCAATCTGGTTTTCTGATCAAGGTTTGCAGGCCTTTGCTGTTTTTGCTTAAAATGAAGACATTATTTTATTTTATTTTCAAGAAACCTTCGAGGGCATACTGTATTGCATTGAGTATCAGTAGAAGCGACTTGTTAAAGCCTCTCAGGTGAACAATCATAGAGCATGCTCCTGAGAAACAAAACGAGCTTGAGCGCATGCCAGATCCTTTACACCGAGTTTGTATGCATGGACAACAGGGGAACTGCTTTCTTTTAGTCCCAATAACTTAACATATATTACATTTCATTGCCATATGTTGGCGGTTAAAAAGTGCACCCTCGACAAGAAAGTGCATATACAGTACATGCATCTATATAATGTCAACTGCTTTTGTTTGAATGAGCAGCTGTGCAAGGGAGAAATTAATGGGGGGGACATTAACTCTGAAGCTCTCGAGTACGTTACTACAACACAGCGAGCTGTATTGCTAGGGAATTTTCGAATGACCATATGACTTGACTACTGATAACATTTTCGAATCACCCCAACCATAAGAGTGATAAATTTCCCCAAATGTCTTTTCCTTGGTGGAATTAATCGCGGTTGTCGGATCAGTGAATAAGTTAAAACCACTTTCATAGCAACTAATTAATCACATGGAGTCTTAACATTTTATGAGCGCAAGAATTTAGGGTCACAAAGATTAGGATAGTCATTATTGCTTATTTACATAATATGGAAGTAAAAGCTGGCAAGATGTTATTTTAAGTATGACAATCTAAAAATGTGGAAAGTGTGACAGGGTCAAACTGAATATGAAATTGACGGTCAAAGTAATTACAACCATGAAAGATAATTATTTGGATTTTTTTTTTTAATTAATTTGTCCAATTTGGCGGGAAAGTTTGAATTCGATGAAAACACAAATTACACTGGATATAAGTGGGAATCAGAAAAAAATGGAAGTAAATTAAAAAAAAAACTTTATGAGAACAACATTGAGGAGATATTAGGAAACTATAATTTCAAGAGAATATCATTGCTGTGGTAAGAAAGAAAAAAGTAGGGATTTGAAAATGAAAAAAAAATCATGTAATTAAAGAGAAATAAAATGTACCATTGTTACGTGGAAAAAAAAGTTGTAGAAACAAATATATTAAAATGAGGACTTGGGTTCTTTTGCAGTGTAGTCCAAATACCGTTTTCCTTTCATTGCCATTTGATACCTTTGCAAAAGCAGCAGTACAACACACTAAATTCTGCTCCTCAAACTGTTTTATTTGTCATATTTCTCCATGTGATGAAATAGTCACCGAATTCTAAAATCTTCGGCTAGATTTTATTCAATAATCATTATCTTGCCTGATGACTATCAATCTATAAATGTGCCTAGTCAACTTTCATGACATGTCAACTTGTACTCATTTCAAGTTTTTGGTTCCAAGGTATAAATGGTTGAAGTTGAAAAGAGTTATCAGCAGCCTACTTTTGTCTTCACTCCGGTACACAAAAGGCATTTTGCTGGTTTGTTTAGCCACACATCCGACATAGATGAAGCAAATGCTATTTGGACGGGAGGACGTTGAAATGAGACGCTTTTATACCCATGGCTCCATTTAGTTCCACACTATAATGCATATTACTCTCCCTGTATAATCACAATGAACGCATTAGAACCTTTAAAATGAACATTATGAAAGTAATCTTTTCAAAATAAACAGTTGTTATACATACAAAGGCCATGCGTGTGTGTCTTTCTGTTGTTCTTGAAGGATATATTGCAAGTGCCCTCCTCAAGGGGGTGGGGGGAGGTGGGGGGGGGGTGAACGATGACTGCTTCATTTTCAGGTCGGAACTTCGAAGTTATTTGTGCTGCTTGGGTCCTTGTTGAAGTAATGCGACATATTTTGCAAAGTAGGCGTGGCGTTGTCCAAGTTGCTTTGTTGATCAATCTAAAATCTAAAACTCAGTGTTCTCGAACAAGGAGCGAAGCAAATTCAAAACAGCCGTTTGTTGGATCCGGAGCAATAGGTCTACTGGTTCAATTTAAATTGGGATTTAAAAACAAAAAAGTCTTCTTCAAACGCCTTTTAGTGAACTTTGCCATTCAGCAACTTGCGCAGAAAATAATACGGTAACATTTGCATTCAAATGCCGCAGGTACATTTTAGGTACATACTTCTTGTGAGTAGTGTACAAACTATACCTCCAGTGTCAAGGTCAGGCAGCAAAACCATGAAAGCGAAGAATAATAATTGTAGACAACTCTTAAACTTTGCATTTCCAAATGTCAGATTCCCATCGGATTTTTCCACACTGTAAATCCAGCCTTAATTATGGAAATGCATCTTTGCTAACTTTTCAACAAACTGCAAACAAACGACAAGAGTGGACAAAGTGTTGTTTATTAAATTACCCAAACATGGCAAGTAAACGGTGCCATTAAGCATCCTGTCATGACTCTATTCACATACGGCTAAGCCACATCTGGATAAACGCATACATTTCAAAAGTCAACGTAAAACAATCTCTTGAGCAAAACTAAAAGAATGGGCACAAATCTGTTTCCCAAAAGAAAGGCAACAAAGAACCACTTGAACATTTAGTTACATGAAAAGAAAGCCCAGCCAAGTACGATTTTACAATCCAAATAAATCAAATGTCAACGTTTAGTGCACATGCTGACAGCGGAGACGAACCGAAGCCTATCTTGAACAACAGCTGGAAGGGAAAGCTCAGACGGGAACATACACGCATGAGAATACGATCGGTGCTTGGAGATTAACAGAATATGACACGACAACAGGGGATTAGAAGACATTCATCAGACGACGCCGTGGAGATGACGTCACCGGGCGGCCGCTGATCACATGACAACCACCCATTTGACGCGGTGGACGGCAACAGCCGGCCGAGGCTTGCATAGAGATGTTTGATCATTCCCTCAATGCCCCCCCGGGAATTACACAGATGAGGGGGGCCTTCCGTTGCGATATACTGCATTTAAACTTGCTCGGGGACGTTGTAGGCACGGAAGGTGCTGTTGAAGGGAAGCACTACTGACAATATTACACTCGCCCTCAAGGAGAGACACGTCAGAAACCTGAGGAACTATTCGAACCAATGTTGTGATATGTGGGTGTTTATCTCTCAAGACTTGAATCATAAACGCAGGCTAAAATCAGCAGAACTCCCCTTAAGGATGAGATGACGTACTGTATTTACCCCAAAATATTTACTCAACTGCAGAGTAGCGGAAGGGTAATGTATTTTAAAGCTACACAACATTCCACAGCCATACAGGTGACTGTAACGCAGTAGTACGACATTCCCTTTAACGCAGACGCCGCCCATCTCTGATGGCTTTTATTGAATACTAACGCCAAAGGCGACTTTGAACCACCATTCCATGACCTGGAAAAAGGCGGGATGAGAAAAATTCTCCCCAATCACTTGCCCTACTTGCTTTCTCTTTAAAGTTCAGCTTTACAGATGCCGTTTCTGCTCTGCAGGCGTGTGATGACACATGCTGGTATCAGTCATAATAAAGCTAATTCCAGCTACTTGAATGGAACAAAGGAATTGTCTATTTGAAATGTGGAGGTTTTTTTTTTGTTTTCTTTTTAACTGAGACGGATGCACCAGGTGATAATCCGGGATACGGCGTCTACTTGGAGCAGAGGTCATTATTTGAGGAATTGCGGTTCAGCATTCACAAATTCGCCTCTTTGTAAAGTATGTTACAGTTAGTTGAGGAGTTTCATTTGGCATAAATCATGCTTCACGGCCATTTTTTGGCTTCTATATGCAATTACAGACCTTTTTGGGTAGGTTGGGATTGTCAATTACTTGAGGATACTCAAGCCGCCTTAAAATGGGGCGCACTAAAACCAAAAGATATTTTGAGTTATTGTTGGAGTTCATACATTCAGCGCAGGTCTATACAATCCATGTTTGCTTGTAGTGCAAATTGCTTTGCACATGAACAATGATGATATGCATAGATGAACCAAATCAAAATTAGTTGCGAGTAGAAATTTTTTCTTTTTTTTAAATTTTATTTTATTATTATTATTTTTTTTACACAGCAGAGGTGTTGGCTTTATATGTATTAAAAGACCCAAAGTGTAGTAGCAAGGACCTCAATATCACTTATAACATTGAGTTTATCTCACGGATTTACAGTAGTAGTAGAGTTGACGTTTGAAACATTTACATTCACTTCCGTGTCGCTGGTTTTGACTCTGCTTGCGCGTGAGGTGCAAAATACCGTTGTTGCAAAAAGTGCTTTCAGTGAAGGAAAATACTTCATTGTTGAAAATGCTTGCAGCACTGAGTTTTTGTTCTTAAAAGTGACAAACTAGCACATTAAATTGGATCAGGGTTGAGCTGTTATGAAGCCACCAAAAAAAATAGTATTTGTCCAGTGTCAAAATACTTTCAAAGATTGGGGGGGGGGGGCAATTTCTTCACATCAGAAATAAAACGAAATGAGCTAATTGCAAGTTGGCATTAATGTACTGGCAGTACGTTGTCTTATTACAATACATATACAAAATGTACCCTTTGGAAAATACAGGCAGGCCATCTGAAGGCATCTAAGAGATACCAGTGGGATATGATGTTGCATTACTTTGTGGGCAGAGCACAGCAGACATGACACAGTCCCTCTGGACGGACGATAGACAACAAGCACATTCAACTCAACAAAACAAAAACACAAAAAGAGCACATCGCTTTCCCTTTGTGAACAGAGTTGCTCCTCACGGACCTCATGGTTAAGACACGTAGATGGTATGAGGTGACGTTTCCATGGTTACCACTGAGGCTGTGGGTAACTGTTGGGGGCCATTCTCCCAGGTGGATGACAGTGGTTCATTGGTTAAGGGGGGGTGGAAGGGGGATGGGGTGCTAACTTTAACTGCTTGACAGTCGATGGTAAAAGTAGATGTAGCCCAAGTCTTTTGGAGGCCTCTCTGATAAACAGACTTTGTGGTCGTTGTAGATCACCCACCTGTCGAAAGACAGTCGCGTGTCATCATAATACGCATTGTTTAAGAGGGGACCTTTTGTCGTTGGCAAACAAGTACACAACCAAATGCAGTGGTGCCTTGAGAGAAGTGAGAGGCGGGTATAAAGGTTATAAAATAAAATAAAAAATAATGATGAATAAATACAAGTACATTTGAAAGACTGTATTGTCTTGTCTACTCACCTGCCTTCTTTTTTAATGTGACAAACATAGTGTCCAGACATTGTGGATGCTCCCATGTGACTGATAACTGCGAAGAGCTCATAACCTGAGACAAGAAATGTGGACACTGTTTACAATAAAGGCAAGCAAAATGAATGCATTTGAATAGAGCACATCATTTCTAAGCTGTAACACTGACTTTACAAAGCCCTCGACTCAAACAACTACAATGAACAAATGTTTTGTATGCAGTCTTCCCCTTTTTATCTATTCTTATCATCCCCCAAAAAATCTCTTAATTCTTTTTAAACTTACTGTTGGGATGCAGTATAACATATTGGGATTTTATTGTCTATTTATTTTATTCATACATATTTGCAGAAGTGGCACCCGTAACTCCAATGACGATGAGTCTGATATTGGATGGATGGATCATAATATCTACACAAATATAATAAATGAAATAGACACACACTACGACTCCCATTAGTTCAGTTGGTATAAGTTACTTAATATGAATGTGAAGGTCCATTGAGTTGGTTCTTTTGGAGTGCACTACATCTTGGTTATGCTCAGAGATTCTCCTTTCAAATAATAAAAAGAGAATGAAATGTTTCTTTGTCGTCCTTGCATTCATACAAAATGAATGGCGATGAAAACCTGCAGACAAAAGAAAGTCATTGACTCACGTCCCGGTCCGTCTTTGACGCGCGGTCCCGACGTGTCCCCGTCTGGGGACAATGTGGAGTCACTGTGCGAGTTGCCGTTGGAGAAAGCGTTGTCATTGGGCTCCGTGTCAGCCATGTTGGAAAGGGCGTCGCTCTCCTCCTCCTCCGGGTGGGTGAAGATCCAGTCGAGTGCTCTCTCAAGGTTGTTGTTCTTCAAAATGGAAACACAAAAAATGCAGCGCCTCCATATGTGACTTTTATGGAATTCATTATGTAGCCTGAATGGTCACAACACAAAGTCTGCTTGCACAATATCATGGGATCCAAAACAACAGTTGCAAACTCCACACGGGAAAGCTGTAGCTGAGATGCAAACCCAGAACCTCGGAATGGTGAGGTAGACTCGTTGCATCATCACTGAGCTCTCCTATCATGCTAGTATTCCATCCATCCGTCCATTCATTTTCCAATCCACTTTATCCTCACAAGGGTCGTGGGGGGTGCTGGAGCCTATCACAGCTGTATTTGGGCAGTAGTAGGGGGACACCTGAAACTGGTTGCCAGCCAATCGCAGGGCACACAGAGACGAGCAACCATCCGTGCTCACACTCACACTTAGGGACAATTTGGAGTGTTCAATCAGCCTGCCATGCATGTTTTTTGGAATGTGGGAGGAAACCGGAGTACCCGGAGAAAACCCACGCAGGCCCGGGAAGAACATGCCAATTCCACACAGGAAGGCCGGGATTGAACCCACGACCTCTGCACTGTGATGTCGACGCGCTAACCACTGGAACACCGGGTCGCCCCTTGCTAGTATTTTAACTCAATAATATGTGTGTGTTCTCACCAATCCAAACACTAACCACAATAATAAATATTAACATTGTCGGGCATTATCCATAATTTTTTCCACTGTTTCATTCAATTACGCAGATGAGTCTGATTGAAGTGTTTGTTTCTCCCTTCCATTCCATTGTCCACCTTTAGGTATCGCATCACAAAATCAATTTTTTCTAAATATTTTTGCGGTGGCCCACGTCACTCGCCGCTTAAGCACTTTCCGAGAATGTTTTTCGGGGATCCAAAATAGATGCGTGATTCCTGGAGAATGCGCATCCACATCTCCCTCATGCGCTAAGTGTGATATGGCTTAGTTGGGTCAGTGAGGTTGAGGCGGGGAAGGAAAAATAAATAAATCAATCGTACCTCCTCCTTATTTTGAGCTAATAATAACCTCAGTGGTGAGAGCCCCCCCTCCGGCTTCACATTCATTAAAAGCAATATGTGTTTATTTGTGCGCTCAAACTGCAAGCACTCGATGACAAACAAGGACGCTTTGGCTCTATTTCCATGCTTTAATAACAACCCACTGCAATTATGAAAGCGGAACCTCCAAAGTCGAACCCTTAAAGGTGACACACTATTTCTTGTCCTGCTGAAATCAGCTTATTTGTTTAGCCCGTTCACCAGCAGCCTCTGAAAACACATGTAGCATTGTCTTTTCAAAGTCGCTGATGATGTAGTGGTACACTCGCCTGACTTGTGAGTGGGTAACGTGGGATCGGTTCCCACTCAGTTTGTCTCTATATGTGTCCTGCGACTGACTGGCGACCAGTTTGGGGTGTAGTCTGCCTTCCGCCCAAAGTCAGCTGGGATAAGCGGTGTTGAATTTGGATGGATGGATGGATCATGTATTTTCAAACCCCAATTCAAATGAGTTCGATACTCTGCCAAAAGCAATCACTAGCAATGCCATCAGCTAGCCAGAGGTTGAGCTGCACTGTGTTGACTCCTAATTGGCTATAAGTGTGGGATAGGAAATGAGTCACGCCGTGAGTATGTCATCGCTGTGCCTCCTAAAATGTTCAGTATCGCCATAGATGCCACAAGATGGCAGCAAAGAACTAGATAAAGCTCCTCAACTCACTTCAACAATGCTCCTTCACACCAATAAGTCACAAGACGGTACGAGAGCAACACTTTCATATTAGACAATATTTTGGCAATCATTCAAATGCATTTGTCAGTCTGTGTTGTGACCAGAGAGTGAACGCTTGACCGACCGTGGCTTTGAGCGCCCGGATGGTGTGAGTGCGAGGGAATCCCATTGAAGTGAGGATGGCGATGCTCTCCTCGGGGGGCGAGTTGTCCAGCGGGGTGGCGCCCATGGGACTGTCTGCGATGCTGAAGGGGCCCGGGCCCAACATGGACGGCAGCATGAGAGGCTCGGCAAAGTCTGCAGAGAAGGTGAAGTGATTCGTTGACTACAATTACTTGGGGAGATCAATATCATTATCCCCCTTTCCGTTCCTAAAATAAATTAATCAATACATAGAGAGATCTGTTTTGGCCTATCGTAGTTGATGGCTTGTGCTCTCATTTTGTATTTCAGTGTTTTACTATACTATTCAATAAACAACTAAATGTGCATCCCCCCACCCGCTATGGGCGCGCGCATGCACGCGCACGCACGCACACACGCACGCACGCACACACACACACACACGCACACACACACACACACACACACACAAGTCACACACACACCCAGAGTACTGTACTTAATTCAAGCAGCAGCGTAATGGGAAAACTTACAACTTGCTTGTGAATCAAATTTTGGATGGCCACATAAAGCAAAAAAAAAAAAAAAAAAAGGACTAGGAATGATACAATCCATCTGCTGAATTCATCAAGTGTTTTTGTGTCTACATTTTGTGTTAGCGTTAGGCTATATGCTAGCTAATACGTTTGATGATCCTCATGTAAAGAAGCTTTGTTGGTGTTGAATAATGTAACTACTGAATTGTTGTAACATGGGTTCATAATTGTGTGCATACCAAATGCATGATGTTGAGTCTTTATATTCTATTCCATTTCAATTGATTTGCTGCAATCTTTTGAATTTAATAGAATTACAAACTCCATCCTCCACACAAATAGCATGGGTTCAAGTAAATCGCAAGTTGAGAGTTGGGACTCATAAGTCACAGTTACAACCGTGTACTGTGAAAATCCATTTAAAAATAATCACTAAAAACTGTAAATTCGCCAAACAGCAGGCATATCCGCATTGAAGAAGTGAATGTGTGGCACAAAAAAATCTTTGATATAGCAGGACCGTGGCAGGTGAACTACGATAGTGGGAATACTTTTTAGTACAGTATGTACATTCACGTACTTGAAAATAAAGCATCTTCAAACGTGAAACTGAACTATTCATTAATTAATAAACAAGCCATTTGGGTACTTCTGGGAGACTAAAATCAAAGTGAAGTGGCCCTTCAGCAAGGACACTGCGACTGTAATTACGGATGGCCATAAACAGCCTTCATTAATCTCCCCACCATAAAAGAAAAATGCAAACTCCTTATCTACCCGCTAATGCCTTTATCTCCTTGTTTTGTGTCTTTTCCATCGCCACTCAATGTGTTGTCTAGCCGTCATAAAACTAAAGAGGTGAATAAATAAACGGCACGTTTGCACGTTTGCAAGAGGAGTTAAATGGCTGTTAAAATGCTTGTTTCCACTCCACCTCTAATGGAGCCCTTCTGCCTGGAAGTGCATATCTCACAGCATTGATGACAGTTTATATTGTAGCCAGTTCTTTGGTTAAAATCCTCAAAGCGACAGGTCACCAGTGAAAAGCAACAAAGCAAATCAAGTTCCGTATCAAAAGTGTAGACGAGGCCTTTCTAAATTTATCATTATTGTGTGACAATATCAAACCTCATGGCCGAAAAAAAATCTTTATTTGGTTTGACAAGACGCAAAAATCCACAGCTTCAAACTTATGGACAACGTATGAGGTCGATTGTTCATCAACTTATTACATTTTGGATAGAACTGACATTGGGAATTAGTAAGTAAAAACATATCAAAGTCCAAAATTTATTTTCAACAAACCTCCATAGAGTCGTACTGTACCTCAAATTGAAAGGTTTGGGCCAAGGCTTTATTTCGAGCAACTGTCACGTGTCATCTGATGTCGTTTTTTTGGTAAATGATCTACAAATACCTAAATTGGAAGCCAATGACATTGTGTCATATTTAAAACCCTTTTGATGAGGGATTTTCCAAAAAACGTCATTATTTTCTCAATCATACAATGATGCAATGAAAGTGTCACCAATGTCCACCACTTCTTAAACCTGCAAATGATTACCAAATAACATATTAGACCACTTCCAATGACATTATTTAGTCTTAAAGCAGCAAATTTTGCATCACACACCTTGAAACTTAAAAGCGCTAATTTCTGTGCGCACCTGAGGCCTTTTTTTAACCATGCACCAAGGGTAATAAAAGTGGCACAGGTTAGGGCCTCCCTGGAACACCTTGGCTGCAAAAGACTGACAGACTTGATGGTGTTGTCACGGATACACACACCCTGATGAACGACCAGGGTACACAAAAGCTGTCCTGATCCAGCGAAGATTTGACCCGTCTCTCTCTCTTTGAATTACCTTTGAGTTTAAAAGGCCCCATACCAATAAACATGCCTTGTCTCTGTGTGTTACTTGCTTACGCCTGCAACCTCGAGGAGGTGGAAAAGCTGACAGTTACTGCACAAGCACCTTTGGCAGAATTGTAGAAAGACCCCCACGCCCCCCCCCCACCTCCCATATACAGTACAGTATATAAAAGTATATCAAGAACAGTAAATACAAAACAAAAACAAAAAAATATACGAAAACTAAGAATTGAAAAAAATAAAACATAAACCCGCCATATATATACACATACACACACACACACATACAATACAGTACACACAAACAAATAAAACAAAGATAACATATACTAAAACTAAGCATTTTAAAAAATAATAAAATTAATAAAGCATAAGAAAGCCGCCCTAAAAAAACAAATAACAACTAATTAAATTTCAAAAACAAAACTCAAAACGAAATAAAAACTAACTATATTCCCAAACTATAATAATAACCTTGCTCGCAATTCCTTTGTGAGAGAGATACTTGTAAGAAGTGTCATTTATTCACTCTCATGGAAGCGAGATGATGGAGGCCGTGCCTGCTGACTTAGCAGCGAAACTGCAACATGTTTAGCAGGCAGTAGTAGCCAACTGAAGCTCGTTGCTAAATTTGTTATCACTCGCTGCAGCTGTGTCTCACCTTAACCTGCCGACTACCGGGCTTCATGTAACATAAGCACGCGCGCGCGCGCACACACACACACACACACACACACACACACACACACACACACACACACAATTGTCAGGTCAGATACATTTGAATAGGCCTGTTTTTTTTTTCCAGAACCAATATTTGTAATGTTTCACTGTAGAAGTGGACCCATCAACCACAAAGGTAAATTTGTGCACAAATTAATTTTTGCCGATTGCAATTTCGAGTCATTTTTTTAAATGTGTCATTCATGGCTCTTTTGGGGATTTTGGGAAGATTATGTGACCACAGTTGCCTTCTTAAAGCCTTTTCTCTTGCTTGTTTCTTCAAGCCTTTTCTCATTGTTTGCAAATATTGACCAGTTTGAGTGCCGTGACCTTGCGTTCGACAAGATGCTTACCGGGCTCCTCCATGTGGGCTATGATCCAGTTGAAGGCCATCTCAGGGCCCATGTTGCCAGTGTAGTAGACAGCCTTTCTGCAGGCCTCTAGCGGGAAGCCCATCTCTGCCAGCTGCATTACTGCTGCCTCATCTATTTCCGGAGCTAAGGGACAAAACGGAGAGCACCATCAATAACTTAAAACACACACACGCACACAGTTGCTCATTCACATGTGCTGGCGTCATAGCAACCGGCCTCTCCCTCTCTCTCTTTGGGCCTCATTAGGCAAAGAGACCGGAAGACAATGAGCCCCAGGGATGTTTCTTCAGCGCACAACAATCTATCATGGAGTGCGTACGCAAACAAGAAAGTGTTGTGCACCTGCGCAGGCACGCACGCTCAATGCTTTGGCTCAATGTGTCATCGTGTTAATGAGAAGGCTGGCAATATACTCACAATCTAAGGAGCTCATGGAGTTATCTGGAACAGAGGAAAAAGGGATGAATCACACACCGCTTCCATATATGTATGCGCTCGCATGCCTTTGTGGATCAAGTGATTACATATACATGGATGGAATAAATGAACGTGAACACAATGCTCCATAGCTTCCATTGCTAATATCAGAGTTGAATTAACCGGCTACCCTGAATATCCCGAAGCTCGGATTTCAAGTTGGGTTTGATTTAAGACAATACAATGGCAACTCCAAAGGTCAATTTGCCCCAAAAGGTACTGTCTAGAATTCAACCTAAATATCCTGGAAAACCTTGCAAAACAAGCCAATGTGTTCAAACCATCATCATCATCATCATCAACATCACGTGCGATGCCACACAAGATCTCAGAAAAAAGGGTTTCGACTTTGAGCTCTACAGCAGGGTTGGGCGATCATTTGAACTCCGCCATCCCTCTTTACCTGCACGGAATTTAAAGGGAACGAGGAGAGCCAATTCGATTGGCCGGGAATCAAGTCGGCTGTGTTCACTCCAACGATAGAGCAAATACTTATTTATATGTGCGCCCGTCAAATGCCAAATGAAAAATGCGTACCATGCGCACATTTGGATTGCACTTTGCACTAGACTTGTATATAGTTTGTCGATATAAAGTAAAAAAAAATACAAAAAAAGTTTTTGGGAGAAAAAGTTAGACAGCAGACTTAGATGGTTTGAACACGTCCAGAGGAGAGATAGTGAGCGTATGGGGCTGATGAGGATGGAGCTGCCAGGAAAGAGAGAAAGCGGAAGACCTAAGTGAAGGCTGATGGATGTAGTGTAGAGAGTGACAACATAAGGTGAGTTGGTGTTATTGAGGAGGATACAGAAGATAGATTTCGACGGAAAAAGATGAAATGCGGTGGCGACCCCTTAATGGGACAAGCCGAAAAGAAAAGACGAACAAGAAAATGATTGAAGCTGAAAAAGAAAATGAAGGAGAAGGGAATGAAGAAGATCTTACAGTCCTACGTTAGTGGTGTCGAACTAATTGTCTAATAAAGCTAAAAGAAAGAAAAAAGAAAAAACTGTAATTTAGCAATGACAGACCACCGATGATGGATTAGCCGACGGTCCTAAAATAGCGGTGCCGAAATGTAATTTAGCAGTGATAGAAGTGCGGTTAACAATGACGGAGTGACCGAGGCACATTTGGCGGGCCTGAAATAATGACGGAATGACAATGATGGACAGATGGCACGGCTGCTGGCGAATGATGCTCCGGCTATTTGACACGCTCTTAGTGCGGGTTAGTGTTAAATTAGATTTAAGTATTTTTTGTTTAGCAATCTTAACAACTGAGTGTTCACACTTTGTTGCTCTTACGGTCAGTAGCAATGATGTAATGCAGTTATTGCAAATCTGGGACCCAATTTGCTAAAATGAATTGTACATTCATATTGTAAATGCAGTGAGCAATGGCATACCTGCTTTTTAACAACGTTAGGTTACGGTGTCGATTTTTCGCAACAAAAGAGCCAATTTAAAAATTGACAGTCCCAATAAATGATCCTGTGTGCGTTTTTTGAGAACATTGAGCAATCGATTACATTCTCAAGTTTCAGGAAAAAAAACCTGACTTCCTTTTTTTTCTCAGGAATGAAAGTGAACCATTGATGGTATTTCTTCACAGTACTCTTATGGTAATAATGCGAGGAAAACACGAGGTAGTATTGTCTTACATTTTATGTATGCTTCATGTATAAATTGACTGTTTCAACAAGTGTTACCTTCTTCTTTAACAAATATGATCATGCAACTTCTGTTTTGTTAAAATATCATGACTATGTTAATTATCGTTAGAATGTATTATTATTATTGGCAAGCTAAATCAAATTACTTCACCTTCCTGCTCGTTGCCTTCTGTATGAAGCATGCGATCTAAATAAAGCCGCCGTGCCTTTCCTTAGCCTAGTTTTAAGCGGCCATCACTATGAAGAAAGGTGTATGAAACAGGTTAGAATGCAAACATTTGTGCTCAATGAAGCGCGGGAGTCTTGGGGAGCAGGAGAGACAGTCGGGTCGACGTGATTAATCACTGCTCGTGCCGGTCTAAGGACAATGGGGCCAGTGGATCATTTGCAGCAGCCAAAAGTCATCATACAAAAGGGGATGAAAAAGTGCTGAAAAAGAACATTTGGTTCTTCCTAACACTGTTTCGAGAGCGAGAGAGAGAGAGAGAGAGAGAGAGAGTATAATGCAGCTTTATGAAAGAATGATTTGTTCAATGGTTTGAAATATCAGGGCAATGAAATGAAGTAGAAGTACTGGGCTCACCCGGTTTATAATGCAGCTTTATGAAAGAATGATTTGTTCAATGGTTTGAAATATCAGGGCAATGAAATGAAGTAGAAGTACTGGGCTCACTATTTGGCAAGCTGGGCACGCTTTTAGGGTAATGTGGAAAGAAACCATGTTAACTTTAAGGGAACTTTAAACAAGAAAAAAAAACGTGAACATAGTGAACACATTGTGCCCTCTACAGTTTGTAAAATATTTACCATGTGTGGACGTCGAGCAAGAGATGTCGCTGCACTTTTCAAGTGACTCAAGGAACAATACTGTTTCAAAAATCACAAGCTGTGGAAAACGCCGGGGGCGCCTTTGCAAGCGGACAATGCAACGTCAATTTGGAAACAGACAGTGTGCAACGACATCGCCCACAAAATCTGATAATACAGCGATGACAACAACTATGTCGTCGAGGAAATTCTTACGAGTGGTGTGAAAACACAACAAAAGCTCCGAAGTCGAATGAGGTGAACCAAAATCTCCTGGAAAAATCTGCTTCAAAGTCCCGACAAAAATTGATGTTTGCTCTACAGGTGCAACATTTAAATCGATTGATTGACAACTAATCGATTAGCAAATTGATTGATTATTTCTGATAATCGATGAATCGTTTAGATATCTTTTTTAAATTTAAAATTAACCAAATACTGATAATGTCAGATTCCCAACAGTGAATATTATTCTGTTTATGTCCTCTGTGAAAGTGGACTGATTATTTTTGTGTTGAATCAAAATGAAACGATTGCTTTTAATTTGGAAAACGATGAGCAACATTTTCGGACGAGTTACGGAGCAAAAAGATAACTGAATCCTAATGAATTTATGTTTGTGCACTGTCAATTTAAAATAATAATAAGCATCTTTTTCCAACCCCTCCAGCAACAATTTTTCCAAAAGCGATTAGCCGCAAATCCAAAAACCTTTTGTGATGTCATTGAAGATCTTTGTAGATGACAATTAGGTAACCTTGGCATGTGTGTTTATTTGTGTCATTTCTAGCCATGTTTCCTGTAATGTTAGTGCTAAAGTAAGTGTATGTGCATACCCCTGGTGTCTTCGGGCAGCACAATGGGCGGCATAAGGTCAGGCAGCTCCTCTTCACCTGACTGCAGCCCAGTGGCCCTCAGACGGCTCAGATCCAGGAAGTCTGGAACATCAATGCCCAAATCTACAGAAAAACACAGTTGAAACATTTTTACTGGTATGTAAAGACAGCTTTCTTGTGGATGATGTCAAATATATCTGTATATCCATTCATTTTATAGAGTGCTTTTCCTCATTAGTTGTAGCTGACTGTAGTGTGAGAGGCGGGGTACACCCTGGACACGATGGTGTGTAGACAAATTAGCGTTTGCTTACATTCATTCTAGCAACTTTTATGGAAAATGTAGAATCATCAGTGAACCTAATGTGTGTTTGGGGGATGTGGGAGTAAGACGGATTACCTGAAGAAAACCTGCAAAGGCACAGAGAGAACGTGCAAACTCCATGCAAGAACACCGGAGCCACGACCAGAACTTTTCGACTGTGAGGTAGTTGTGCTAACCTTAAACTCACCGGATTGCTTTTTCTGATGTTATCTACATTTAAAAGTTTACATCAGAACATAAATAGCCGAGCATCTCTTAATTTTCACAGAATTTGTGCCTTATGAAGCCGTGCCTGAGAATCATAGCTCACTGCTGCCCTCTGCTGGATTTACACAAAGCTGTCCTCCTGATTGACAACACGAGGTAGCAACGACTTCTGCCTTTAATGCATTCCACATTTACAACTGCCTATACCATCAAACCATGAACCTTAGCTTCTCCCACAAGGATTCATTTAAATATGACTTTTCGAAATTTTGTTGTGGCAGCACTGTGGCCAGGTACAAGAAGGACCACCTCACGTGTGAGGTTGCGCGATCGAATTCGGGCTACGGCCTTTCTGTGTGGAGTTTGCGTCTTCTCCCCGTGCTTGTGTGACATTTCTTCGAGGAGTCCGACTTCCACCCCCGACATGCCAAAAACATACATGTTAGAAGAACTGAAGACTCTTACAAGGTAGAGTCTACATTGTCCGTAGGTGTGAGTGGCTGTTTGTCTATGTGTGCTTTGTGATGGGCTGGCGACCAGGGCAGGGTGTACCCAAAGTCAGCTGTGATAGACTCCAGATCACTTGCCGGCTGTGACCCTAAGGAGAAAAAGCTAGCACCCTGCAACCTGAAAACATGATAAGCTGTCCACTGGAGTAACCGCTGTCCCTGAAAGGGTTAAAGAGGAACACGGCTGCTACGAACTAGTATAAGTATTAGGAAGGAGGAATACCAATTGTGTCATTGAACCAACTGATTATATGAGGAAAACAAATGAAGCGCGACATTTTACATATGAGAAAATCTCATGGCACACCACCAAACAAAGATGTCACAAGAAGTGGATACACAACTGACATTTCTGCATTCTTGTGGAAGTGCGTTCAATTGTTCTGCCTCTCACTGGCAGAACACAGATGCATACATAGTTGAACAAAGACGGATAATTTGTAGGAAATTTTTCAGACCATTTGATTGAAATGTGAGAATTTTTTGCAGCACACTAATTTACGCTAGCCAATTAATTGGGAAACACTGTGTTGGAACATAGCCTTTGTACACACATTTTTAGAAACAATGCTAAGTCCTAAAGACTTCAGTGAGAGTTCATCCTCACATGAAAGTCAGATCCTTCACAATAAGGCAGTGCGAGTCCAACGACCTGGTCACAAATGAAGCTGGCGGACATAAGAGCACGTACAGACGATAAACCGTGCAACAGTTACCTAGTTTCTTCGGCACCCAGTCAACTCCAAATGTGAATTTCTTGATTTGGACTGCCAGGTATTCCGGAAACGAGGCAAAGCGGGACGTTCTGAACAGAAAAGCGACAAGACATTAAAGCCTATTAAATTGGGGATATAATACGCAGGTGGCTTACTTGACTCCGGCTGACTTGGCCTGCAACGCCGAACTCCAGAAGTCTGGCACGTTCTCTGGCTCAGTGAAGGCCTGCAGGCAGGCCGTGAAAGGGATGCGAGCCCGAACCGGCTCAGGGGGAGCTCTCATGTTTTCCTCGGCTTCCCTTCGCTTGGCGTCGTATGCCAACAACTCCTCTGATGGGAGAAAAAGAAAGTGTATGCTAATACTATAAATACAGAAGGCCGATCGAATTCGGGCTACGGCCTTTCTGTGTGGAGTTTGCGTCTTCTCCCCGTGCTTGTGTGACATTTCTTCGAGGAGTCCGACTTCCACCCCCGACATGCCAAAAACATACATGTTAGAAGAACTGAAGACTCTTACAAGGTAGAGTCTACATTGTCCGTAGGTGTGAGTGGCTGTTTGTCTATGTGTGCTTTGTGATGGGCTGGCGACCAGGGCAGGGTGTACCCAAAGTCAGCTGTGATAGACTCCAGATCACTTGCCGGCTGTGACCCTAAGGAGAAAAAGCTAGCACCCTGCAACCTGAAAACATGATAAGCTGTCCACTGGAGTAACCGCTGTCCCTGAAAGGGTTAAAGAGGAACACGGCTGCTACGAACTAGTATAAGTATTAGGAAGGAGGAATACCAATTGTGTCATTGAACCAACTGATTATATGAGGAAAACAAATGAAGCGCGACATTTTACATATGAGAAAATCTCATGGCACACCACCAAACAAAGATGTCACAAGAAGTGGATACACAACTGACATTTCTGCATTCTTGTGGAAGTGCGTTCAATTGTTCTGCCTCTCACTGGCAGAACACAGATGCATACATAGTTGAACAAAGACGGATAATTTGTAGGAAATTTTTCAGACCATTTGATTGAAATGTGAGAATTTTTTGCAGCACACTAATTTACGCTAGCCAATTAATTGGGAAACACTGTGTTGGAACATAGCCTTTGTACACACATTTTTAGAAACAATGCTAAGTCCTAAAGACTTCAGTGAGAGTTCATCCTCACATGAAAGTCAGATCCTTCACAATAAGGCAGTGCGAGTCCAACGACCTGGTCACAAATGAAGCTGGCAGACATAAGAGCACGTACAGACGATAAACCGTGCAACAGTTACCTAGTTTCTTCGGCACCCAGTCAACTCCAAATGTGAATTTCTTGATTTGGACTGCCAGGTATTCCGGAAACGAGGCAAAGCGGGACGTTCTGAACAGAAAAGCGACAAGACATTAAAGCCTATTAAATTGGGGATATAATACGCAGGTGGCTTACTTGACTCCGGCTGACTTGGCCTGCAACGCCGAACTCCAGAAGTCTGGCACGTTCTCTGGCTCAGTGAAGGCCTGCAGGCAGGCCGTGAAAGGGATGCGAGCCCGAACCGGCTCAGGGGGAGCTCTCATGTTTTCCTCGGCTTCCCTTCGCTTGGCGTCGTATGCCAACAACTCCTCTGATGGGAGAAAAAGAAAGTGTATGCTAATACTATAAATACAGAAGGCACCACAGTTTGTTCAAGTTTCTTTCCAATACGTTTGTGTCGAATAAGTTGTATATTATTTCAATTTACTTTTTAGTTCTCAGTTCATTGTAATTTCTCATATAGTGGTATGCATGATATGCATGTTTTGAGTGGTCATAGAAAAAAAAACAAAGTCGTATCTCAAGGCACCGATGTAGTTGTGTCATTCCGGCCTTTATGGATGTACAATTGAACACACTACAGTACGTGCTGGTCTGGCTTCAAGATGACGGATTTACCTCGATTGGTTGCCGCCTCGACAGGGGCTGGCAGCTGAATGCAATAATCCACCCGCTGAGTATATCGAACCCGGCGTGTCTGGCAGCACTGGACTCGCTCCTCCACCAGGAAGCGGAAGGCGTCACTCGGGTTCTCTGAGCTCGGACTGTTCCTCTGCAGATGCGTACAATCGATGACGTATTAACTTCACCGCCGTCACATTTGCTGATGAAATATTATCGAGGAGGTCCGTTTTAATGTTGAAAGTAGTTTCCAGCAGTTCCATTGACTAATATTGATTCATCATTTTGTCTGCTAACTCATGATGTGAATTTTGTCTTTGACGGATTATAATTGTACATTGTAAAATATGGTAGATTATCATTGTAGTTAGCGATGGGAATCTCACAAAACGTCCTTGATCGACTACTTCGAAGATGATGAGAAAATATCAATCAATCCTTTATTTACAAATAATATCTTTCTATCAGGTGTCTGGTCTGGTTGCTGTATATATGTAGAATGATGATGTTAAATCCTACTCACTTCCACCAAGTTGATCATATGAAGGAAGAACTCTTGCGCATCTTGTTGCCTGTTGGAGGAAAACTCCGGATGACCCCGGCTGACCAGAGCCTTTAGCATCCGGGGGGAGATGCCTTTTTGTTGGTGCTGGAAGAAAAACAATCAGCATTGCCCCCAGTGAATGAACAAGACCACATGTCAAACATGGGTGATTCATCTCAGTGGAACTATACTGACTACGATACACAAACACAAATTAGATAGCCCAGGAATAAAATATTGGATGCAGAATGGGATAATCGGAAGTGGGCAATCACTTACTCTCTTTTAAAAACCTAATGTTAAGATGGAAGAGAATTCATTTTGGGATTGCTGCAAGATGTTCAAAAGAGATTAATCCGAATTTTAAATTTGAATGGCCAACGCTGACATCCGTCTCAGCCAGCCGTCATTACGTGTCCAGGCGTGATCTATACATCATGATCTATACATCATATGTGGATGACCCACACTTTGAATCATCAATTACTGAGGCTGATGAGGCTTAAAGAAAAATTCACTTTCCAGCTCACTGCCTTGCAAAATGCTTCAATGGCTTTTCACATCCTGACAGCCGAGAAGAATGTGTATGGGAAGATAATGATTTCCAGAAGTCTGCTAAAGTAGAGTAGGAGAATTTTTAAACATATGCTTAGCAAGTGTTCCAAATGAAACTGAGTGTATCCTGATGCAATTAGTAGCCATTTTGGGGTGAACTATTAGAACATTTCCAGTGCATATATAAACTCAAGGTATACTGTATACCCTTGACTGGTCGCCAGCCATGGCACGTGATATACAGTGATACCTCACTGATCACGGTTAATGGGGACCGAGACGACCTGCGAAAGACGAAAATCGGCGAAGTAGCCCCCCCGCCCCGTACAGGTATATGTACATGTGTATGCCTATATATAATATTTATAAGGTAATTTTTTAATGGTATACATGCATGTAAAAGTAAATGTTTGTAGTACCGGTAATTAACATTTCATTAAGATGTATAAATTAGGTTAGGTTAGTGTATAAATAACAAAATTCAGTAAACATAAACATGAAATATTCATGTGTACTGTATATGTTGCTCTATGTGACTCACGTTTGTTTCGCTGCCTCTCGCGGAGCTTTTGCGGCATTTTTGCTATTTTTTATTCCATCTTTTTTGTGAATACTTTTGAAAAATCCGCGATGCACTGAAACCGTGATAAGTGAACCGTGAAGTAGCAAGGGATCAATGTATATTACATTCACATTCATACCTATAGACCATTTGTTCTTAACCTGGGTTCGATCGAACCCGAGGGGTTCGGTGAATTGAAAAAAACTATACTTAGGCCATGTAATTTTATTTACTTTTTTCTGTTTTTAATAAATGTGTTTTTTTTAATATCTTGAATTTGTAAAAAAAATATATAGATATTTTTTTTTCACTCATGAAGGGTTCGGTGAATGTGCATATAAACTGGTTGGATTTGGTACCACGAACAAGGTTAAGAACCACTGCGATAGACAATTTAGAGTCTTCGATAAACCTAACACAAATATTTTTGAAAGGTGGGAGGAGAGCAGAGTATCTGCAGAAACCCATGCAGGCACAGGGAGAAGATGCAAACTACACGCGGAAATTCCTACAACAAATATCAGAAGTATAAAGCAGATGTGCTAACCACGGTGAGCCATGCAGCGGGAGAAAAAAAAAAGGTAGGGAATTTGCCACACAGGCGGAAGACGACAAGGCAAGTAGGGGGCTGACAGGGGAAGACGGACTGTTGACAACAAAGTGAAAGAAATGACCAAAGAGCAAAATCAAGAAGGTGGAAAGAAAGAAAAGAAAGCAACAGTGCAAGTGGAACCGTGACAGCTGTCTTCAGAAGCACTTGGAGCTGCAAATGTGGTGCTGCAGCCAACAGCTATTTTCAGACTGAGAGAAAGACGGTCCAAGCACATTCTTAAAAAGCATGCGATGGCTTGCGTCACTTAGCCTTTGCGTTACGAACGGAAACTACACGAAAGCTAATGAGACGGGCTCACACACGTTACTGTACGTAGCATTTCAGTGAAAGTGTTTTGTTTGTTTGTTGGCCGTCACTGGCCAGGAGCATGCTTGTGTGGCCCACACGGCCAGTTGTGGAGCGGAACATACCCGGTTTAATACCTTGTATTCTTCTTTCATCACCTGTTCAATAAGCTCAGATTTCATGGGTGGTTTGGAGTATTGCCCTGAGAGGAGCCCATGGCCCACTTTAGCCCTGTTGGACAAAACACAGTTCAAAATAGGACAGCATGAAATTATTCTTTGTTCTATTTTTACAGGATGTCTTCACTTGTCAGATCACCAGTTTGTTAACTCGTCCTTTTATAAGACCTTAACTCAATTTACCCCAACGTCGATCAACACTTTCGGCATTTATGCACGTCCGACGGGTTCATTGTTATGAGCCTAATCCAAGTTCTGTAAAATTTCAGTTTTACCAATGTAAGTGTTTTTAGTTTCGGGATGAATCCATTTTTCTACCATTAATTCTCACGCGTGTTACCGGTGAGCTGAAGCTTCTCCAAGTGGATTTGTCGCCGGTCAATTGCAGAACACAAACTCTTCAAACAAACATTTATTGACACTCACATGTGAACAATTTAGGGTCTTCAATTTGGCCTCCTAAGAACGGATGTTTTTGAAGGAAGTCGGAGTACGTGGAGAAAACCCACAAGCGCAAACTCAACACAGGAAGGCTGGAAATGTGATTTGAGGCAGGAACCTCACAACTGTAGAAATCATCCTTGGCGCCCAATATAAAAAAGATTTTCAATTAAAACACGGGTCAGCATATTTTGAAAAATGTTTTTAATCAGAGATGCAAGTCAACTTTTCTTGATGAATTTTTTACGCTGATTTTGAATCTGCCCTCATTTTTATCAAGTACATCAATCAGGTTTTCATAACAACAACGTGTAATATAGCAAAATCCATTCATTATCTGAACCACCTCATCCTCACGAGGGTCGCGGGCATGCTGGAGCCTATCCCAGCTGTCATCGGGCAGTAGGCGGGGGACACACTGAGCGGGGTGCCAGCCAATCGCAGGGCACACATCGACGAACAACCACTCACACTCACACCGAAGGACAATTTAGAGTGTTCAGTTAATTTGCCATGCATGTTTTTGGAATGTGGGAGGAAACCACAGTACCAGGAGAAACTGTTGCAACCACTGTTGCAACACATTGGCCGATGCCATAAAAGTACAGCAAGATTTACTCAGACATGCTGTAGGAAAGACTCAACTAAATCCTGCAATACACGTGCGTTATTGCTAAACCGCCAAGTCTTAATAATTGGCCCATAAATCTACATTGTGTAGTGCTGGAGTCACTTACATTTGTGTAGCAAAATCCTGTGTAGGGTCGAGAGGTGAATAGTCAAATATCCTCTGAAGGTTTCCAACATACCTACAGATCCAAATACATGTTACAAACTAACGACAGACATTTTTTTTGCGTGTGACAAAAAGTCAGAAAGTAGTTTGTCATTTTTAGTTTCGATTAATCAACTCAGGCCAGTGTCAAAGAGCAGATTGTGATCGACAATGGAGAGTCCACATTAATAACCCGCAAAGGAATTTCTTATATTGAGGCCTTCTGTGTGTACTCACATCCTCTGGAAGTCTGGGATGCTGAAGAGGACCTGCATGACTGTGCTGAGGTAGCAGCTGTGGCCGAGGTTTTTGATGCCCGTGTAACCAGAACCGTACACCGCTTTCAGTTTCATGCCCGACTCCTGGATCACCTCCCACTCACTGACCCGTGGTCGGGCATTATTGTCTGTGTGGTGGCCATTCTCTGTCTGAAGGGGCAGCAAAGGCACACCTTTCAGAATTTCATATGCAGTCAGAATGTGTGTGTGTGTGTGTGTGTGTGTGTGTGTGTGTGTGTGTGTGTGTGTGTGTGTGTGTGTGTGTGTGGCACATCCTCTGGAAGTCTGGGATGCTGAAGAGGACCTGCATGACTGTGCTGAGGTAGCAGCTGTGGCCGAGGTTTTTGATGCCCGTGTAACCAGAACCGTACACCGCTTTCAGTTTCATGCCCGACTCCTGGATCACCTCCCACTCACTGACCCGTGGTCGGGCATTATTGTCTGTGTGGTGGCCATTCTCTGTCTGAAGGGGCAGCAAAGGCACACCTTTCAGAATTTCATATGCAGTCAGAATGTGTGTGTGTGTGTGTGTGTGTGTGTGTGTGTGTCTGTTGTGTGGGTGTGTAACAAAGCCATGAGGACTTACTTTTTTCTGCATCTGTAGCATGTCTATTCCAAAGTGGGAGAGGTGTTCCGATATGTGCGGGTCTAAAACGGCTTCTTCTTCCTCAAATGAATACACATCTGAAACCAGGAGATCACTTCGTCAATGCGGTGGAACCTCCAAAATCCCAGAATTCAGACGGACCAAGATTTTCTGTAAACTCTGCCATTTTGTGTCAGTGCCGTATAACAGAAGAGCGATTTTTTTTTTCAGGCAGCGTAAAATGGGCTTTTATGTGGGGCAACTCACTTCCTAAACATAATATTCCTCCTTTAATTTCCTGGAAAAAATGGCTCATGTTCGAAATGAGAGGCTCCACTATATTGTCTATTACAGCTAAATTGTGGCATTTTGCCCCTAAAATTTCAGACAGCGCAAGTAAATTTTTTTCTGCTAATTTTAATTTTATTCTCAAATAATTTTTTGTTTCTGACAATCTTCTGCTCCATATTTAAGACCATTTATCAGTAATCTAGTGAAAATAAGCGGAAATGTGAATTTTTACTTTCCGAGTTGATTTATTGCTGACTCTATTTTAATGATGGTCATGACGGTGGTTCTTGGAAAGCTTTGTCATTTTTAGGTGGTACTGTAAAAGGTTTAAGAGGCACTGCAGCTAATGTGTGAGGGTTGTGACGTGCTGAGGGTTGGGGGGGGGGGGGTGTTACACCAAATTAAATAACAGACGAGACACTGTTCTATATTGGATGAGAGAGAGCAAACTGTGACATCAGTAATACCACACCTGCTCCATCTGGGGTGATGGTGTCCAATTTGACAGCCAGCGGGTGTTTGGTCTCTTTGTAGTGGTCCAGAGCGTGTCCGTTCCCACCGCTGCCATCAAAAAACCACTTCC
The DNA here is from genome assembly GCF_001891065.2 of Hippocampus comes. Classification (NCBI taxonomy): domain Eukaryota; kingdom Metazoa; phylum Chordata; class Actinopteri; order Syngnathiformes; family Syngnathidae; genus Hippocampus; species Hippocampus comes. Next base: position 826,432 of record NW_017805591.1, read on the forward strand.
CGCAGAGCATGGTGCCATCCGTCAGGTTCAGCCACAGGTTCTCTCTCATTTCACACTTCTGACACTTCCAGCCACTGCCGACGGGGAATGACATTGCCGTCACTGTTGTGTTGCCATTCAATTAACTAGATTGTTGTTTGTTTAAATTTAAAAAAAAAAATGCGCAAAAACTAATTTCAAAATCCCAACAGACAGGAAATTACCAGTATGTCAATAAAAATGCAAGAATGACGATCCAATGCCATATCCATTTTACTCTGTTTCCATCCAGCAGTCATAGTCAATCTGCCCATTTTTTTTAGCCTTTGTCCTCATTTGGGTTGAAGGTCAGCTCGAGGCTATCCCAGGTAACTTTGGGCGAGAGTTGGGGTACACCCAGGGCCTGGTTGGCAGCCAATCGCAGGGAATCATAGTCACGTTCACACCTATGGACAATTTAGTCTTCAATAAACCTAACATGCATGTTTTGGGGAAGCGGAAGGAAGCCAGAGTACCCGGATAAAATTAATACAACAATGTCAACTCCCCACTGGAATTCAACCACTAATTTTCAGAACTGCAAGGCAGATGTGCATACTTTTGGTGTACTGTGCCATCACAAGACTACAATACACCAATGTAAAAATAAATCAATACAACGGCTCACATAGCAAACTGAGGTAAGAAACTACTGTTATCTTTGGTGTATGGTTACCGACGTGTTGTCGCACACTAAACCTGAGCCGCCCGGTGACCACAAACAATACGGTCATTTGGAACACAGTGTACCGGAATAACCTTGCGCAATGAACCACATGCTGCATCACTATGTCATAAGACAAAGACATGATGTCCTGATCACAAGTAGCAGCAATTTCCGGTAAATTGTTTGAACTCTCGATTTTGGTTTACAATACTTGAAAGGAACTTATATTCTCCACCACTGAAAAGGACAACATTTTTAGAAAATATGAGGGCTCGAAAGATAGACAAGATCCCATGAATCCCTGAATGTGGTTTGGAGGTTGTCCTACCTTGGGGGGATTCGGACTCCATTGTCCAACTGTCTGAGGCTTCTGGCGTGTCTGGATACCTGGATCTCCACCTCCCAGGATTCAGGCTCCTGCTTTTTGTAGGCCGACGGCGCATTGAGCACGGCATCACAGGCGATGGTTACCTGAATGGACCGGAGGAGAGGTGACGCCCCGTTATTAAGTACTGTACACATCACCTTGTTACTTAAACAGGACATATTGCTGCTGTGAAGAACAGCAAAACATAAAAACATGTGCAACGAAAAGATAGATGTGTTGAAGGCTCATAACAGCAAAACCAGATGCGTTCGACCACAAACAAAAACATGCAAGACATTCAAAATCTGACTCCATTCTCCGTGCATGCAAATCACCAAAGCAGGCCACTTCATTAGGTACACGAGTACAATTTCATGTGATCAGTAGTACAAGAGCAATCAAAAAGATTGCCTTTCCAAAGACAAGAATGAGTTTGCAGTATTTCACGTTTATTAACCCCTTCATCGAATTAGTATTAAAAATATCTCCGTATACTGGAGTACACTTGTACGCCGCCGTGAACAACCACAGCAATAAGCACGTTCTTAATAACCCTCAATTAAAACATTTGAAATGAAATCTGTGAAGGCAGAATTATTGCTACAGCTCTTGTATTGGATGCAGTTGCACACAGCAGGTGTACCTAATGTTATGGCAGTTGAGGGCATGCACATTCAGTGTCGTTCCCCCAGTGCTTGTGTTCACATACTGTAACTCAAGGCAGCCGACAAAGCCTGTGATACCATGACACTGTCGACATTTTAGAATAAACACTCACTCAGTGGGGGAAGAAAAAAAAAAGATATCCACTGAGTGCACCCTTCCTGTTGACATGCATGACAACACACATAATTCACTGACCAGAGCGGGTAACTCCTCAATATTTGGTAAGGCGATCTCGAAGTGGTCTGGAAATATAACAAGCTTGGCCTCGTCCTCGTACTCATAGTCCTCACCGTTAAAGTCACGGTTTAGCTCTAAATCTTCAAAAGGAGGAAGCAAATATTCAGTTCAAGCCGCTGTAGTCCCAAATTTACATTGTTCCTTTGAATCATACTTTCTTTGGTTTTATTCTGAAAGATTTTGAAAGAAAAAGATCATCCTTAAACAGACCATCAATAAAGTTTTTAACCTCCAGTGAGTGAATACCTTTATATAATCATGACGTCTGCTTCCAGTTGGACTGCATACTGTATATTTAACCCACATAAGCAACCGGTGAAGAGTTACGGATGGTTTAATCAAATCCGTCCAACCTGGATAATGGGGTGGCCTTCCACTACATTTTAACCCAAAAGACTGTCGGGATTTTTCTGTGTAACGCTTTACTGAACAGTTGGTGGTTCAAGGGCATCTATCAAAAAGACCCCAACCACAACCTTTTATATAACACAAGAAAACATCTTTGGTAACTTTAAATTACGGGTCTCACTCTAAGACAGTAGAATACTGATTTCTACAAGTCAATTAGCGCAAATATGAAAACAATAAAAATTAAATATAATGTGAGGAAATTATTTTCTGAAATTGTGCCAGAATTGATTCTTTACTTACAATCATTTATGTCAGTATTATAGACAGACGGGGCAAGAATTGTTACCGTTTTGCAAAGAGAATGAGACCATTGAACTCTCACCCATTAGCTGTTTCTATTTGTGTGTCCACGTATTTTTGGTTCCTCTCAATAAATTCCCTTTTGGGGTGAATGAAGTATCAATTTGGAAATATACAGAAATTGGCAGCATGGATGAGGAGGGGGGGGGGGCAGGCTTTGATTTGAAGTGAGATCCTTATTTATTTAACTGGATGGTACACTCTGCAATTAAATTGACACATGGCACCTCCCAGAGTGGAGGATATAATTGTATTTGAGGCCATACCGGTATATCATTTATAGGGGGTCACCGGTTAACGACAGCCAGCACCATTGTACGCAAGTCAGAAGTTGAGAACGTGCTGTACTCTTTCATGAACCCAGTGATTTCCAATCACTGTATCATGGCACAATAATTATCCAATTTCACTGAATGGATTTTTTTATTTTTTTTTCACTACAAACAATAATAATGTAGCTTTGTTCATCTTTCTATGCTAAGCTAAGCTTCGTGTTCAACTAAACAATAAGTAAATAGAGACTAAATCAATAGGGCTGGGCAATTCATCAAAAAGGAATCCTGATTTTTGGCTCGTCACAATCTTACAAACAATATAATCAAAGAAAAAGGATGACTGTTCTCATGCCGCTGCGCAAACTGCATCATTGTGCTCCATTTCCAACCTTGAAACACCATATGTTAGGAACCTCCTAAATAGAGGATCCTTTGAGTCATGGTCAACAGAATCATGGAAACTTCTCAGCGAAGCAACAAACGGATGGACTGGCTCAGAGGACTGGTATGGCGCAGACCATTATCATATATACAGAAATAAACTGGATGACAAAATAAATAATTAAAGAAAGCTTTGCTAAGAATGCCTATTTGTGAGGGTGCTGATGAGTTGATGTGTCCCAGTCATAATCAAGGAGATGGAAGCGCAAACTTCTGTCGCCATCGAGGCCTTTGGGGTGAAGTGGAAGGAATTCCTGCTCTGAGGGGCCAGCGCAGAGAAGGGGGGGGGGGGG
>NW_017805591.1:830214-885214 GCF_001891065.2 Hippocampus comes
CTAGACCCCCGGTCCTTGCCAAGCAGCGTCATACGGCAATAGAAGTGTGTCAGCCCAGAGTTGGAAACAGGGTGGGTTGACAGGTGGCGGCAGCTGATGGGCCAGCGACACGGGGCGGCCCCACTGTAAACCAACTACCCTACGGGCCATGGCTGTGCATGTGCCACTTTGATTTAGAACAGTTACTAACCGCACATACACATAAATGGCCTATATTTAGAACACGGGAAGAAGGGGAGGAGGCTGATTAGAGCAAATATCTGACACCTACAGCAACAAACAATGACAGCGGGGGCATTTCTGACCACAGAAATTTTCGAAAAGCTACAAAAAGAATATTTTAAGCCATCATTTCATTCACTGTAAACATACAGTGCAGTACATAGCATGGCAGGGTATTTTCGTAAATCACTAATACGCTGATTTTATCCGGCTTAACCTTATGCTGCTGATTTTCTTTCCTTTTTCACCGTGATGCCTGACAAGGCATGCCTGCCTCACACTTCTGAGACTCGGGGTTTGAAATCTCGGCTCCAGCCGACCTGTGTGTGTTTTTTTCAGCTATTATACTTCTGCTACATCCCACATTCCAAAAGCATACACGTTAACGCGTGAATGTGAGTGCAAATGGTGGTTAACCTCCACACTCGGTGCCCTGCGATTGACTGGCAACCAGTCTAGCCTTACCCCTGGAATCAGCTGGGATAGGTTGCAGCTCATCTGCGTTCCTAATTACAACCACTAGAGAAAATGAATTGAATAGACGGATACTGGGTGAATACAGTATGAACTTCATTTAAAAAATATGAATCAACCAAAGAACACACTCCCAAACAGTCAGAATCTGTGTAAGTGCTCCTGTCACTGAACTATGGATGTTTGAAAACAGAATAAAAATCAAGAATTAAGGATCTTAATTTCGTCTAATTTCTTTTCACAAAATCTGCCTTGAAAATGAATTTAGAATGTTGATTAGGACTTGAAACACTACAGGATCAAAGCTTGAGGTCTCCCCAAGTTCCAGTTCAAATTTGACAATTGTAAAATGTTGGGCACCATTCAGATCTCCAGAAACTCAGCTTTTTAAAGATGTATAACATGTTCACACATGTACTCAGCTGACGACGTACATCAGCGATTTGTTTTGACAGATGACGGAGGGCCCCTCGGTGGGCCGTCCTAACTTCAGAGGGTTTTAAATAATTCTATTGTTCATCTCTTCATATTTTGGTTTAAGGACATATTGGTTCATATATTTAATTGAATATTACTTGAATTGAAGTGACTTGAATAATCATACATTTTGAGTTGTGATAATATTGAAATTATTGGGAGAGTTTATTATTTTGAAATCAAAATTCTTTCGGGCAATTTTTTTCATTTTCCCTTTTTCACATAATCGCATGTACTGTATTTGTGTAGCTTTTTGTAACTAGGTACACCTTTGACATTTGATTCTTTAATAATAATAAAAATACATTTTATTTATAAGCGCCTTTCAAAATACCCAAGGACACTTTACAATCAAAAGAGCAATAAAACCACAGCTAAAATTATAAATAATAAAAGCGATGAGTTTAAACTGTATATGCAATTTTAAATAGGTGGGTTTTAAGATGAGTTTTGAATATAGGAAGAGAGTCAATATTTCGGATGTCGGGTGGGAGTGAGTTCCAGAGTTTGACACTTTGTAAATAGAAATGCCTTAATCAACTCATCAGCAATGGATTCCTCACAATTCACAGAAGTCTGAACCAATTACTGTAACGGAATTGTAATTGATTACTATAACCATGTCGTGAAAATGGAAGAAAATATGAAATTGGTCAACATATTTGCAAAAACTGTCTAGCTCCATACAATTAATTTGCTATGAAACAATGAGCTTCATGACCTCATGATCTACAGTCCTCCATCTCAAGCCAAGTTGGTGACACAAACACAACATACCCAAAAACACTTTTCCGTTCTGTCGCCTGGGGATGGCTCCTCCTGCAGCTCCTGTGGGTTTCTGAGGGAGAAAAAGAAGAGAAACACACATACATACGCGTGTGAATGTGTGTGTGTGTGTGTGTGTGTGTGTGTGTGTGGGGGCGGGGGCGGGGGGGTCCTCATTAAATGAGAGAGTATTGTTTACCAAGCATATGAAGATGTTTGATTTTGACATAAGGTGGACACTTCAAATTGGTAGTTGGAAATAGATGCTGGCTGGTCCAGTAGTGAGGTCATCTTACAATTCAGGGGAAAACCCCAACCACCAAGTAGCAGGGTCACGGTCACAAAGCGAGTAGAGTGTTCCCCCGCTATATCGTGACTATACTATAATGCCCTCACATGGTAAAGGAAAGCCACAATCACTGATGTACTTCTCAGCAAATTACTGAATGCTGGGAGAACTGTAAAACACAATCTGCACACTCACACAAAAGGTGCTGCCCACTCCAATTCATACACTGAGTCACCGACATCATACAACGCTTCACCAACAGCAACGTCTTGAAGACACATGCTTATCTAACACAACACAACACAACACAACACTACATACAATATGCACAGCATTTTCTAAACATTTTATGATTTTTTTTTTTTGTTTTTTTGTTGTTCAAATACATTTTGTTTAAAAAGTGCCTTTTGGTGCCTTCCTGTGTGGAATTTTCATGTTCTCCCCATGCCTGCGTGGGTTTTCCCCTGGTACTCCGATTTCCTCCACCATGCCAAAAACATGCACGGTATGTTTATTGATCACTTTAAATTGTATGTAGGTGTGACTCTGAGTGTGTTTGACTATGTGTGCCCTGTGATTGGCTGGGATCCAGTTTGGGGTATATCCCGCCTACTGCCCGAAGATAGCTGGGATAGGCGCCCGCGACCCTCGTGAGGATAAAGTGGTTCAGATAATGGATGGGTGGATGAAGGCATGTTTTTATATGCTCTCTCTCAAGCATTGATTTTCCCCTACTGCGGGTGAGTCTGAAACAAACCCTCGCGGTAAGTGGTGGTTCACTGTATGAATTGAAATATTAAACTTCATTTTGAAGGGTTTAAACTATGTGTACCATCACAAAGCTACATTTCCATTTTATTTTTATATCGACTTACGAGAGCACCAACGTACAAGGTACAACAGGTTACAAGTCACTTGGTTGATATTTTCATGGAAGCGTGGAACTGTCAACGTGGAGAATATATATATATATAGAGAGAGAGAGAGAGAGAGAGAGAGAGAGAGAGAGAGAGAGAGAGAGAGAGAGAGAGGTCAATACACAGTGGCATTATTTGAAAAAATATCATGTTAGCATTTATTTACTTACATTTTATTCATATATATTCACTGTCTTGTCCTTTGTAAGACTGGAACTATTGGTACATCTTTTAATTATTCAACTACCTGTCCTCTGCAGAGTAGCAGGCAGGCATATTGTTTTTTAATACAGTATTCGGAGAGTTAGTAGTCCAGAGTTGTTGTTTTGTTTTATTGGTTAATATGTGTGAGCCTCAGTGCGTAAATGAAAAAAAACTAAATCAACATGGAACATGAAACATGAGAAAACCCAAGAGGCACCAGCTGGTTTTACCATCAGACCAATACATGTTAAGGTGTCTGTTCATAAGACCGGATGGACACAAACAAACTGAGGGTATGCTGACACACTTGAGACAAAAAAAAAGACAGCAGACACAGGAGCCTGCAGAATGTGAACAGCTGTTACTGTTTTGAGATCCAGGCATGAAAATAGCAGCTCTTTACAAAGCACAGCTTATCTGGGAGCAATTAGAGCCAGTGAGAAAACACAGCGGAAACTAAGGTCTCCAGTGCTCACTACCAACTCATCAAGAGAAACACGAGATGAAAAGTTACAGTTTGGGTCCTAGAGTAATTACATTTAAAACATTTTCACATCAACATACCAACACAAAACTCAGAATTTAACATTGGACAATAATCCGTGAATTCACTTTAAATGGGATATATTTATGAATCTTTTTTTTGAGGGGGAGGAAATATTCGAAATCACATGTAAAGGGCATCAGTAATGTTCACATGAAATGTTTGTTCAAAATGTAAACAAGTAATAAAGCACTTCTGAAGCTTCCTCTTATATTGCAGGTCAAATTGATGTGTGTTAATGTTTTTCTTTTACTGCTGGCCTGTTTTGTTTCTCACTTTTATTACATGCATTATTGTTGCGGGGGGGGTTACCGACATGTATTCCTTATATCGATAAAGGGGGGCAGAAATTTTGGGATGGTTACATTACATGACCCCATGAACAAAATATCAATTAAATATTCCATGTTTATTGAGGTTGATACAAGCTCACGCTACAATTGCTGACCTCTGAGCCACAGGGAATATACCGGTACTCACTTCTTTAACGTGTCGCTTGAGGTGCATGTAAACACTCTGGCCTGTTTTGCGATAGTGTCTCTCCACGTGTTCTCGTCCAAAGCCCAGGAATGTGTTCATGCACACATACAGGCCTCCCTCAGATTCCTACACACACACACACACACACACACACACACACACACACACACACACACACACACACACACACACACACACACACACACACACAAAGGAAGGGAAAAAGCAATCAAAATTAGGGATGTTCATTCGACTCAATTTATCAGTTTATAATTCTGATTAACTCCCTGTAGTTGACATTCGGGGTATAATGAAAACCAATTTGAATCAGAAAATCAGTTTGATTTAAAAGACGTGGATGCATAGAATTGAACGAAATCGTTAAACTCTAAAACATATCGAGATATATCTCAAACCGACTTTTATTAATTGATGCACACCCCTATTGTATCTATATAGAATGCAGTGTACATAATCCCTTTGAAGGAAATGCCACAATTACAGTACTGACAAGTTCATGGATATTGTAAAATGACAAGAAACACATTGCATCAGACCCTCTTGCACTGAGATGTATTGAATCAAATCGTAATCCCACTGTATTCAAACAAATTGAATCGTTCAACTTTAAAATGTACCGTCCTTGAATCGTACAACCCCTCCCCCATGTATCGAGATTTGCATATTTTGATCAAAATAATTTTCCGTGGTTCTGATCTCAATAAGCAAAGGCCCTATTATTGGATTTATTTAAAAGACCATCCTGACTGTGTTGAGTGTGTGTTTAATGCTTCTCTCAAGTTATTCATAATAACAAGGACAAGAGTTTGTGACGTAAAGTTACAAGATAAGCTAACAATTAGCCTAGCTTATTCAATTTATTCTATGGCTACTCTTTCTCGTTCTTTATATTTTAAGACAGTCTGAATACAGTAACTTGTGGAATTTTGCTACCGCTAACAGGTTAGTCTTAGTATTACAGTAAATGACAGACAGCTAGTTTGGGGGAGGAGATTCGTGACTGTCAGTCCAGATATTATCACGTGTATGGTGTACTGTGAGTACACCATTTAAAGATCGATATGCACAAACTTTGGGGTCTTCCACGTTTAAAAAAAGAAAAATAACTAAGGTGTAAAAAAATGTGGTGTGTCGTGCAGCCCACTTTAGACGGCAAATGACTTAACAGTTCCTCTCTTCAGACAAATATAAAATTCAGTTTCAAAATGTATTCATTTATTATATCATGTATTTGGTATTCAATTAACTCATTAAAAATAGTTAAATAAGTTCTTGTAAATACAATTTAAAAACATTGGTAAAATAAACTATTTTGCACATAGATCAAAGAGGAGGTCAACCAAAATCTTTCTTCATCGTACAGTAATATGTTCTATGAAGCCGCACAAGACTAAACACGGCTTTCTGATTAATATCGTGTCTGTGGAAATAAGAATCCAGCAGCAAAATCCTCAATTTTTTATCCATCTCAGGGGCGGGCGGTCATTGCTGTCAACTGAAAATGACATTACAATGACTAAGGGCTCAGTTAACGACCACTCATGACTCAGCTTGCAAATTTCAGAAAACAGATGACTGATAAACTGATAAAATTGTGTCAGTGCAGTTTAAGAAGCTGCGTGAAGTTCAATTGTAGTTGCCATGGCGATGGAAGCCTTTCATATGTTGTTCGAAAATTACCACAGTGCCTCAATTTGTGCATTACAAAAGGCTGCAAATTCAGCGGAGTGTAGAAGAATGTTTAAATATCTACATTAGAAGAAAAAAAGGTACCGGTATGCTAGGAAAAAGCTGAGGTTTCCGGGAAAATAAAAACAAACAAACAAAACAAAAACACAGTTGAAACACCACACTACAGGATAATCACTCTCAATAAACTTTAAGAGACACTCGACAATGGGGCCTTTGCTGACTTTATTCGGGATGGGGGAAATGCTCAAATTCAGCCCTCTTATCGGGATGCATGTATCCCTAGCTTAAGCCAACAAGGCTAAAACTAGCGTCAATCTGACAAGTCATTCATCTCCAAGTACTGCATGCATTTAAGATGAAAACACCATTATTGATTCTCATCCTACTTTTTCAGGTCAAAATAAACACCCCAAATGTGTTCCATGGATGTGATAAACCTTTAAGTGGCCTAGAGTGACATATGAGCTTGAACAGCACAAAGCTAAAAATAAAGCCATCCTCGGGCTAACATGATGAACTCCAGACAGCTGAGTCACCTTTAAAAACAGTTGAGTGAGCTTTGTTGTATTCTCAGCAAGGATGTTTATTCGGAATACACTTCAGTCATTGAGAATTATTGGAAGAAAACAAGTCTACAGTGTCAAATTGAATTGAACAGACATTGGGCAGAAAAAGACACTAAAACAGCGGGTGGGCAACCTACTGCATGGTGCTCCTTGTAATTTTTAGAAACAATTAAACAGTTGTAAACATACATTTAACCCATATAAACATCCACAGAGACCAGATACACCCTGGACAGATCACCAGTCAATCACGGGGCACATATGAGCAAACAACTTGATAAGCTCACATGCACATCTATGGACAATTTAGACTAGAGTCTTCAATTAACCTGTGCTGAGATTCAAACAGCAGACTTTTCATACAGCACCAGATCAACGTGCAGCCTAACTCCATACGTGTACTAGATAAATAGCAGCATCATATTTTCTCATCAGTTTAAAACGAAATGGCCAAAAAATGATTACGTTGCCTGCCCCTTATTTAGACATTCACTGAGCTGAGGTCTCACCACTTTGCTTTAAACCAATCGCAGTCACAATTAACTTGCATTAAACTACTTTTGGGGACACTAGATGTTGACCTACAATGTTGGTTTATGTCACATGGAAGTCACTTACTGTTACTGATATACTAACTGCATTTACAGTAATTTGATTGTTTCATATGTATAGCCTAGAAGTGTTTATCATAGTAATATTCGATATTGATAGACTACAGCACACACTACATTAATCCACGGGATTGAACATTATACTCTGAATAAATGTCACAATTACTTGCCATTACAGCAGAATACTGGCGGTGCTCCGAAAATCTAGATAATAGGTCCACACTTAAGAAATGTAAAAATTACTTTGAGTCCAGCAGGAAAGATTGATGAGACAGATCCTGGTGGTGCTGTTTGTGAAGGTCCCATTGGATAAAAATTGTCAAATTGCGAACAGCATCCAATGTACTAGTTTGTACAGTGGCATTGGAATATGCTGTTACTTAGCACAATTGACACGTTGAGTTACCGCCATACAAACAGTTTATCCATTTATAGCCTGAACGTGTTTCTCTACCCCAATATTTTCTGTAATCTGAGTTTAATGTTACAGATTACATCTTGTTACGATTTATTCGGGCTCGGTCTGCGCTATAGGAATGGAACACTTTTGGAAACCAAGGACACACCTGTAGATAAGATACTCATGGCGTTCCACAAGCCTCTATACTAGGGCCCCTGGTTTGTGACTTAACAGGATAGCTCCATAAATTCCTCGGTCTACATATGACATCTTGATTTTATGAATGGTTATAAAAATGTTGTCACACAGCTCAAAATGTCATGCTCAGTTATCACAGTGCTTATTGTTTTTTATTTGATTATTTTATATTTATGGCTTTGTAGTGTTTTTGTACCAATACTTACTATAATTAAGTCTTTGTGGAATAGACAGACCACTGCTCGTTTTGACTTACGAACAACTTCAAGTAAGGTCATTGTAGAAACTCAATAACCGCGTAAACTGAAGACCGCCACTGCAGTAGGTCCACAGGTTTTACATTTTACAGATTGATAGATAAATGCAGTTTTATATATATATATATATATACTGGATATAGTCACAGAACACAAGGCACACTCAAGTACCACCAGACTTTTAATTTGATGGTTTAATATTTGTGGCTTCCAAATGTTTTGTACTAATATTAAATGTAATTTGTTGTGTGATAGACCGATTAATTCAGATTAGATCACCGTCGTACAAATTTAACTCCGCCGTAAACCGAGGAACCCTGTCTCAATTTAAACGGTAACCATACAGGCAGGTAGTGGCTACTTGCACCAGCCGTGTGGGGCCTGACATAGTCAAGGAAAGCCTCTCCATCCACTCACCTGTCTCCATCTCCTCAAGTGTAAAAATCCATTCAGTTTCAACAATAAATATGTTGCAGGTTCATCTTCGGCCCTGCGCCCCGCAAAGGAATAAAGTGCGCACTTACCGGGGAGTCGAATGAGAAAGCGCACTCGCTCTTGAACACCCTGTCTCCGGTCTTGGGCACTCTGATGGTGGGCATGTACGGGACCAGCAGCTCGCCGAGGTCTGTAGCCATGTTGGCATTCCCACTCCTCGCAGCACAGTGCAGGGCAGCCACCGGAGCCGCGCGCCCTCAGAGACGAGGTTTGCTATTTTTAAAGTGGCCAACCAACACTACATTCCTCCGGCCATTGGAGGGAGGGAGAAAGCAGGGTGCGAAGGGACGGCGGCGGCGGGGGCGTGACGTTGGGAAACATCAAAATACGATAAAAAATGACGAATTAAGAAGACACACGGGAGGCGGGACGGTATGCTACAAACACTGGGGTTCAAGTGTTTGTCAGCGTGAAATGGCATCGCGTGGGAATATTTCTGCACAGGAGCCACTCCCACGTCTGGAGGTGATTCACGCAGACGCCCACGCTTACTACTACGCCGCGTGACGACCAACCCTGCAAGGAAACAACCAAGCATTTTACACCGTGCAACGATGAAAACACCATCACTCCATCTGTGGACACTTGATAAAACAAAATGCTCAAAACATCAATATTTTGCTAACGACATAAATAAAGGAATATTGATGCTTTGTCTTTAAACAGTAAAAATGTATAGTACGCTGATAAATTCATTCAACTCGGCCCTGCCCCACAGTGGCCGTCAGCGTTACTACAACAATAGCTGGTCAGGGCAACTCAACAGCTGAAGATCAGTTTCCCAACCTTATTAAAATGGAAAAATATCACGTCTCTCAGCCCTGGAACCTTCCTTACACTTCATTAATAAAACCACTACAACGAGGCAGTTAAATGGGGCATATCGTCTATAAGCACAGAGACCACTATCTGATGTAACATACCGGTACCTGTTTTATTGTTTTGTTTGGAGGGTTTTTTTCATGGAATTAAACGCAATGAACAAACAATAAAATCAAAATAATTTGTTGGAGTCTGAACGTGATGTAGTGCAGTTCACTCCTCACTGGAGAAAATAAAACATTGTTAAATGAACCCGATTACACCTGCCCCATTATCTTTGTAAAGCATGAAATTATTATGAAATGCTTAACGTTGTGACCTAGATGTGTTTTTTTTTTGTCCTTATAAATGTGAATTTTTCTCTTCATAAAGCAGTGAACAAAGCTTCCCATACAAAAACACACACAAATACACGATAGGTACACTTAAAGATATTTTTATTTAAGGGGGGAAAAATGTACAAACAGCAAGCCACACCAGCACAACGTACTGACAACAATCTGGTTCAGTCATCGGGTGTTGCCTTGGGGGTGGTGTCGATGAGCTCCTTGTTGACGGTCTCAATGTGGAACCAGGGGCCGTCTCCTCTCTGCCGCATGTGTTTCCGCACCTCAAGCTGTGCCAGCCTATTGACCACAGACAGACAGAACACAGACTCAATAAACAGACATTGACAATACAGTGGATCCTCTAAAGCCACATAAAAGGCTTACTATAAGACAAATGGAAAACAGACTGACTGGTCATTGCACTTTAAGTTGTTAACTTATTTGTATAATAGTGCGTGTATTCGTGTTTGTAGTTATATTCTACTGCAAATTATTTAACAAGTCTTACTACTTAACTGTACTACCTCTTAAAATCTGTAAAATTCTATAAAAACAGAACTAGGTGTCTGCCACATTCTAATCCTTTACATTTATAAATTACAATTCTGTAGAGAAGTTACATTATTTCACGCCTATTGTTCAATGAAAAATTGTAGGTCCTGACATAGATTCACTTAACATATTCAGAAATAGTTCCTCATTTAAAATTTTATGATCTTGATAATTACAATTTTTTTTAAAAACTGAGAAACATGAGTATTACATTCAATTCAACAATTCAAATGTTAAAATGCCTGCGACCCTCATGAGGATAAGCAGAACAGAATGCATGGATGGGTGGATGGATTGTATTAACTGAGATTCAGTTGAAAATAGCTACTTGCAAAACAATGAAAAATTGTGGTTCCGCCTACCTCATGTCTGCCTTCTCTTTTTCTATATGGATCGCAGCCATCATCTTTTCGTAGTCCTTCACTGGGGAGTCAAACATGTTTCGAGAAATCCACCTAGTGATGGGGTGCTGTAATAGCAGGGGAAATAATGTTTACATGGCATTAGATCATTACAGCATTCTGTTACATGATATTAAAGAATAACAGTAACTACAGTGACAAATCCCTGCCATGAACAGCAAAATCTACATATAATTGGCGCACCCCCATTTTTTTTGTTGTCAATAATTGCCAATATGAATGCTTAAAGCATAACTATAACCCAAGCTATGATCCCAGAATACTTTAGCTTAATTTCAAACACATGTTACATTAACCTAAAACATAAATGGCTGAGAGATTACCTGATTTTGAAACAACGCAACGCAATCGCAATGACGTTGGCATGTCAAGTGTTCCTATTAGCTGGGCTTTGGTGCCATCTTGTGGCAGGTTAGGGCATTGTAGAAAAAAGCAAAACTATCCAGAAAACCACAAAATAAGCACTGGGTTTTTTTTTGCAAATAAAGGAGAATGGGTCCCAAAATAATTACGTGAACAAGTGAATTTACAAATATTGAACTATGCACATGTGGGGAATTATTGTAAATTGAAAAAAAATAATTTGACTACATTGTACATTATCATGGCTATTTGGGAGTTCAATCTAAGAGTGGTAATACTAACTCCGAGTTAGGGTTTGAGGCTCATAATGTCAGCACACTTTAAAGATATAGAAAAATATTTTTTATGAATTTTGATGAAATAGTGATATACAGTAGTCCCTTGTTCATTGCAGCGATAACAACCCAGAACCCCTTGTGACTGACAATAATTGGCCAAGTCACAAATATATTACTCATACATTATGTTTTAAAGTCATGTTCTGATTACTTTTTCCCACACTCCTGTCAATATTTTATCATAGGACTGGAGCAATCAAATATATTTAGAATCGATTGTTATATCGATCACCTTATCATTTATTGCAGGTATTATTTTCATCCACAAATTATAGGAAGACCGCCACAATGTATTATGTTGCGGAAGCAGCTACATACCTTGTAGTATTCCCAGTGCTCAGGTTCATAACCCTCAGGGGTTTCCACCAGCTCCGCTTCACCTTCACAACACAATCACGCACAATTATAGTCCAGAATGAAAATTGGGTTGAATCCAAGGTGTTGGATCACTCACCAATGAAGAGATTCACAGATGTGACAATTATTGCCACTGGAATACCAGTCAGCAGGACATAGTATTTCTAAGTGGAAAAGAAGAAATTGTCATTTGTGGTCGTCTGTATGAATATGAATTGGAAATTTGCCAATTTGGCAACACTAAGTAGTAGTAAACACATGTTTCGTACAACACTCTGGCTCTGTCATCATGGTAATGAAAGTGTGTGACAAGATGGATATTAAGTGTAAAGTAAATCTTCATTCTCTGTGTGCATTTTGAAACAAGAATGTCAGGGACCTTTCATAAGACACCTTTTAGATGGTGAAAATTACATAAAAGGTCTCCTTTAAACTCACCAATAGACGCAGAAATCTCTTGTCATAGTACTCAGTTGGTTTGATGACAAACATTTTCTTCCCATGACCCCAACGGACAGCCACTGAAAAACACAAGAGTTTAAGTAGTGAACATGGACCTAAGGGCTTAATTATACTGCGTGAGACTAGGCAGGTCAGTGAGTGCTTCAGTGTTCTGAGGCTCAGCGTTTGAATCTCTGCTCCCGCCACTTTATTTGGCTTGTGGATGAACATGGCGTTTCTTAGACTTCTTTTCAAATTCCAAAAACATGAATAATCAGGCCAAGATGTCCCCCTGTTTTCTCCCAAAGTCAGCTGGTGTAGGCTACAGCTCAGTAACAACCTCATTGAAGACAAGCACTATACAGAAAGTGAGTGGATGTGGGAGAATATTTAAAGTGAGCTCGGACATTATCCTTGTTTTATTTTCTTACACAAAACTCTTACTGACATAATGACGTCTAATCAAGTTACATTTTCAAGTCAGTTTTACAGATGTAGAAAACTTGGGCATGAATTATGTCACAAAAATTTTTCAGGTGCATCTACGTATGTAATAAAGATTCAGTTGATTCAAAGTATTATTTCATATTGACTGCATTGCAAATTGTGCCAGCTAGCTATCATTAGCATGCTAACAAAACCTTTCACAAGGTCACAAGAAGAAACGACAAGCTCCTCTCACAAAATTCCAACGGTTGACTGAGTCGTGGTGTCACACACCTTTTTCCGTCCGTGGTATTGTTCGAGCAAGTAAATTTGTCGCCGCATTTCCAGTTTTCAGTGGACTCAGTCTGGCTGCGATTCCAGCAGCAGACCTGAGTAGACTCATACCCACCATGGCTACTGTGGGATGACGCCTCAACAAAACACGCTGTGATTCGCTGTTGAAAGACATTGAAGCGAAAGTCGCCATAATTAGAAAGGGCAAACACTTTTAACAGATTTTAATCCATTTTTAAATGTTGACTGTATTTTCAAATTGTTTTTGAAAGTATAATTAGAGTTTTACCGTATTCACCGTCATGTACCCAAAACTACAATATGTAATAAAATATTATCGTATGGAAATGCATGCTGGGTAATCTGAGGATGACGGATGTGTTGTAAAAATGGCGACGTCCTCTTCAGCAGGACGCGTCTTGAGTCTTTGCAAACAGCTGCAGAATGCTTGTCGAATATCCTCGCAGATAAATATTCAACGATATCCCGCTAGTTTGCCAAATCTCAATCCTTATTTTTGCAGGTAAGAATCGGTTGTATACAGTATTTACGAATTTGGGCTAGTTCATCATTAGCTTCGTGTAACCCAAGATTGTTTCTTCTCTGACCCCAAGACCTATGGCACGTTGAAATTAGTAGTTATCAACTCGGTTAAACTTATAGATTAAACCTTCTGCTCATTTTTCATTGTGGGAGTGTAGCATTATTGACATTTCTCGAGGAAACTGGTTACACCAGCAATCGATACCCAATCATGTGTCCTGAGTACATATGAGAGAAGGGAGACTAAACATGTTTTCACCCCCACCTAGGGACAAGTTGCCACTTGTTGCCCAGTGCTGGTCCAGTCGCTGCATCTCTCTAGTTCAGTGTCACGCCTTTCACACAAGTGTTCACAGAAGGGGACTGGATGAGTTCTTTGACCTCCCAGAGAATTGGGGAGAGAGCAAGGTGAAATCAGGTAAAACAGACAACCAACGCATTCAGATGGTGAACCGTTTGTATTTATCATAATTGTTCTTACTCAATTTTGGGGGTTATTGTATCACAGGTGCACCTTGGACTGCCAAACAACTGAGAACAAAGAGCAACGAGGACTTGCACAAACTCTGGTAACATTATATTGTTCACATTTTATCTAAATGTGCATTTTTTTGGGAGGGAGGCGCAGTGTTTAAAGCTTCTCTCTTTTGTCAGGTATGTGCTGTTGAAAGAAAGGAACATGCTTCTCACACTGGAGCAGGAAGCAAAAAGGCAAAGGGTTCAGATGCCGAGTCCAGAGAGACTACGGAAGGTTGGTATCACGCTTGGATTACTTCAAGGCAGATTGGTCAATGCCCCAGGCTGTCTTTTTTTTATTAATGAAAAAAAAATGCTTTTCTTTCTCCTAGGTTGAGCGGTCAATGATCAGGTTAGAAACGGTGGTGACTGAAAGAGAGACTTCACTGCGTCTGCTCCAAACAGGCCAGGAGAAGGGCAGACCAGGGGCCTGGAGGAGGAACGTGTTTGGATTTACCTATTGGTGAGAGCTTGTGCACAAACACATTCAAAGTATGACCAAAGATTTCCAGAAAAATGTACATAATCACATTCACATATTCATTTTATCAAGTCGATGCTGGTGAAAATG
The DNA here is from genome assembly GCF_001891065.2 of Hippocampus comes. Lineage (NCBI taxonomy): Eukaryota > Metazoa > Chordata > Actinopteri > Syngnathiformes > Syngnathidae > Hippocampus > Hippocampus comes. Next base: position 844,801 of record NW_017805591.1, read on the forward strand.
GTATGTACAGTAATATTTGCGGTTTATCATATGCCTATTGGTAGATTTTTTTTCCCCAGACATCTACTGTTAAGTCACCTTTTAACCAAAAAAACACAACAAAAAAACCCCAGACTTGGCCCGTACTCTTTCGGAGTATATGCTGACTCAGTTTATAGATCATCTCAACGCTTATGAATAACATAACATTGGTCTTTTCCTTAGCACATCTTCCCTGTGCTACACAATTGGGGCGTGACGAGTCAATTTATGCTCAGTCCAACTTACACATTTGTGACAACCTGAAAGAGTGGGCTAATTTGTCTTTCTATCTCTCAACCAGTAAATATATGTTTGTTACCAGTAAAAATATGTTTGTTATTTGTCATTGAAAAAAACGTGCATTACAGTCTTATCTTTTGGCATTTACAGGCAATTATAAACATTTTTGTGTGGGCATCACTAAACTGTGTTCTGAACTGTGTGGGCATCACTAAAAAAATCTGTGTTCTGGGTATCTAGGTATCGATTCAAAGAATATGCCATTCCTTGGTATATGAATAAAAAATACAAGAGAAAGAAGTTTTACACGCCCAAGTTTGTTGAACCGCACATCAGGTAGGATATGGTACACAGACAACATTCATGATGTCTTATAAAACTGTACATTGTACATTAAATGTCCCGTGTCTTTGTGCTACCCGCCTTGCAGGTTACGCATTGAGAAGTTCTTAAGGGAGAAGTACAGGAAAGCAAACATGGAAAAGCAAAAGCTGGCCAAACTTCAAGCAAGGTTCCCCAATATGAAGGTTCCGGCTTCGTAAAAATCTTCATTTATTCTTGTCCAATACAAGTCACTGTCACGTGCTTCATTGAAAATTGAGTGAAAATGAAGACACAACTCATGTGATCATGCACGATAAACTATTACCTTAGAATGCGCATTTGACTTCTTTTCATGCAGTTTTATGATCATTTCACAATAAGATGGAGCCATTGAACAGTAAACAATTAAATAGTTTTATTACTTCAAATGAGGCAATGAGGCCTTTGTCAATGATGATTTCTTTGTACACAGAGGTTTATGCACCAGACAGTCACTTCAATTCCAAGTTTAGACAAAACTCTCACTTATTATTCAAAGTGAACTTTCTCACACAAACACACGCACAAATATGTATGCACTGTGGGAGCCAAGTTTGCTGTTGGGTATGGTAGACTGCTAAAAATGAAGTGGGGAAAAAAAGTAGAAAAATAAGATTTTGATTTAGTTACTGTGAGTTTTCTGTCAACCACTTGTCATCCAAAGATAAAGCACCAGACTGAACATTATGGCAAAGAAATTTAATCTCACTTCAACAAAATATTAGACAAAATTGTGAGTGTGTATGTTGCTACAACACATCCACAAACACGGTGTGTGGACAAACTGCTTAAAAAAAATAATACAAAATGAAATTTATTTGTTGGTTTTCAGTAAATCAAGGGCACTTTCTGTCCACGCACTGCTTTCCTCCCTCCTCATACTCTTGTTTGGAGATCCACATTTGCTGAAAGGTTCCCTGGAAGAGAAGGAAATCATGTATGTGTCTACTCAGATAACATGTCAACAGCACTTCCCGTGTTCTTACAAGTGATGCTAGAATGGAGCCTCCGATCCACGCGCTAAACCTGCGCTCGACTGTGGTGTTGTTGGCGATAAGCTTCAGTCGCATGCTCTGTAAAATCAAAAACAAACATGTTGTCCATGTATTATTTTTGACTTTTTTTTGCCATGGCAATATAATACAGTTGTTGAGCACACACCGGCGGCGTTTTCTGGGACAATTCTCTGTTGAGGCGGTCAGTGAAGCCCTGAATCAGCGTGTTTCCTCCAGTCACCACAACGCTGCCGTACAGACCCTGACACACAAGACAAAGATCTGCCTAAGATGGTGATTTCTAACTTCAAACATTATCTGAAGCTTTCATAGCACCAATAAAACATGATCACGCTGAGGGCATGACTGCTTACTCACCGGCCGAATGTCAATGTCGCACATTCCCACGCTGGTTGTCACTACGTGGCCAACTCCTAACATCGTGTTTCCAGACAAGCCCTGACAGTGGATCATGAGACATTGTGACTACTTCCAAACACAGCACAAAAATTTTAAAGCATTGTGTGTGATGTTTACTGATGTACATGGTCCATGTCCTATAAAATTAGGTCAAGCCTACCTTGGCGTTAGAGGGGTCAAAAAGGCCCTCTGGTATTTTCAACCTCTCCGCCCCAAAGTCACAGTTGTAGCCATTGGGCAGCTCATAGTGCACTGTGGGCATCTGGGCAGCAACCCTGAAGGAAGAGGATTGTATTCATTGTTGTTTGAATCGACTTGAGTGCTTTTTAGCATGAAAAAGAAGGATTCTGCGTTCTTACTGTTCGTCATATGGCGAATCAGACACCTGCAGCACAGACGCCTGGAAGTCTTGGATGACACACTGTAATGCCAAAGCGGAAACATCTTGTATGAATACAAATTGTAGTATCAAGTGGGCTGCCAAGGCTTGCAGCTACTACTGACATTGCACATGTAGTTGTGCCACGAGCGGGTGACTTGAGGTAGTTTCTCCTTTTTCTTCCAGCTGGCCGGCGATCCCTCCCGCACTGGATCCTGGCATGAAAAATAGTGACGTAAATTCCTACTTAAGATTGTGCAATACACTTCAAGTGATCCCCCCCCGCCCCCAAAAAAAGCAAGTTATTAAAATATTAAAAATACTTCTAAAGCATCATACTCAATATGAATGATCAAAGGTGTTTTACCTTTGATGAAATCATATAGGGTGGAATTATTTCAACATTCAACTCTTGGAAGAGTTCTCGACACTGCATGCTCATGAAGTCTCCAGCCAGGGGCGACTTGACGATGCCTGTGCCAGAAAACAAATAACATTTGCAGTCACTTACACAAAACACACATACAGCAGAACTTCCAAAGACAAACGGCCCAAAAAAATTATACAAATAGGGCTTATCCCAAAACCTTCTGGAAAAATGAGCCCCAGAAGTACATTCTTGAAATGTGGGATGAAGTGGGAATAAAACCCACACAAGCCCAGCTCAACATGCAAACTGCATCAATTACATCCATTCAATTCATTTTACCAACCAAATGCTAATGTAGGCCTACAGTTACTTAAATAGTTTTCAGGTATACAAATGAAACCACGACAAAGCTCGGGAACCATTCCAAGCATCAATCCACATGAGTCTCATTGTGGTGGAAGGACAGTTCCAGTTGGTGACGGTAACGCAGCATTAAGACAATAAACCCCACAGACGAACAAGGAAGGACAGCACATTAGGTATGGTCATGGTTTGCATTCACATTTCCTATGTTTGCAGGTTAAACTTTATCAAATAAGATGAGTAAATAAAAAGGAACAATTATGAGTTACCTTGCTGCAAGACGTAGCCGTCATGCACCGGTATGGCTGTGGTGTGTGTCGCCCCACTGTCCAGGACCAAGCCTGTAGACCGCCCGTTGGCAAAGCTTCTCCAAGTAAAGGAATCGTACCAATAAATGTATGACACGCATACGGACATTATGGAGCATCCATTTTCTATAGCACTTGGAGCCTATCCCAGCCGGCTTTGGGCAAGACTCCATCCTGGCCCCCTGGTCGTCTGCAAATCACAGGGTTCACATAGACAAACGACCATTCACACCTGAGGACAATTTAGAATCTTCAATGAACATAACATACATGTTTTTGTAATATGGGGGGGGGGGGGGGTCCGAGTACCTAGACAATTCCCACACAAGCACAAGGACAACATGCAACCTTCACACACGCAGACGTGATAATCCCTTGTCCACAGTGCTGCATGCATTATGGAGTACTCTAGTATTATTTTTAAAACATTTTAAAAAGGCGCAAAGGATACGCAGACAGCACGGCTGATTTGCAAAGAAAGAAGGCTGGTATGTTGTAGTGCTCAAACATCAGTTCGGTCAGTTTCTCTCGTTTTGCCCGTGTGTTCCACTGTAGATACAAAACAAATCATTTGACAAGAGTCAAAAAAGATTCCATATGCACTCAAAATTCCAGCTTGCAGAGAGAGTAACTCACTGATGCTTCAGACATAAGGACTGGATGCAGGCTTGGTTCTGATTTGAAGTGCATCCTGTATGTGTGATCCAAAATGGCTTGGAAACTGTCCCAGTCTTCAACTATGACGGAGGCATGAGGAAAAAAAAAAGCAAGATGAATGTACTACATAAAGAACATGGGTCAGGGATTCATATTTTATGTGGCTCACTTTTAAAAGCCTGCCACAATATTTGATAGAATTCTGCTCAAATCTAGTCGTAAAAATGGCCAAATTCCAGGGTGATTGTGGAATATGATGGGGTGATTCTAATAACAAATAATCAAATTCAAATCGACATTGCTGTTTTCTGAGTTTGGTCATGTGATGTGAGCTGTGAATGGCCGTTACCTCAGCCCTGCAAACTATGATGTCACTTTCAGACAACAGCAAGTGGCAAAATGGCCGCCCCCTGAGATGGCTAAAAACAGGTGAATTTTGCTGCTTTATTCATAGTCCACAAATTCAATATTATTCAGAATCAGAAGATGGTTGTTTCATCATCACCGCCATCACTGGGTCAGTTTCATCAAAATAGAGCAATGGTGAGTTTTTATAGATAGTAATTTCAGCTACGTGCACCGATGTTCCAGGCCAGCTCTCTAAGGCTGTGTCACATTGACACTCTGCTGCAATTAAGATTGGTGTCACAATGGCCTAGAAATAGTTTCATTTCCATGGGTCCTCATCCTGATGAACATCATCAGCTGGGCCAGCGTACTTTACATTTGTGGCCTCTATAATTGAATTTATTGGTGTAGCATAGCTGGATTTATGTCAGGCGATAAAGCCACATTTCCACAAAGTTAACTGGTGCAATTTCGGATAATAAACCCTGAACTTGGAAAGTCAGCTTCCACCGTACTTTGGGAAGGGAAAAAGGTGAGACACAAATACTCACTCATGCCGTTCTTGAGGGGAGACATAACCTCCATGCTCTCCCTCGGGACCCTCAGCTGGTTGGTGTCGATGTAATAAGTGGTGCCACTCTGCTTGCCTTTGTCGCCATCCGTCTCCATGGGAGTGGTGCCATCCTCTCGGTCAAGGGTCACACCGATCACCGTGGGGAAGTCGGCCTTTTGGGGAGGGGGGTGGGGCATACACTCCTTTAGCTTTCAAGATTTCAGTTTATTGACAGCAAAACTAGCTCATTTCACCTTGCCTGTAAAAGGTAGATTATATTGTCACTGTTTCTCAGGTAACTGTTCTTTATTAACAGCACTGACATGTAAAAAAAAAAAAAAAAAAAGCCAGAAATTTCTTCAGCTGGCCTTATTTTTGTGCTGTCCATTTTGTTTTGTATATTCTTTTCTTCAACTGTTTTTATTAACGTTTTTTAAGTGACTGATGGTCACACCAACTCATGTTGTTCCAAAGTTTGAGAGTTATGAATAACATGAGATTTCCGAGGCGCATTATACCATTTGTCATTTGTGACAATTAAGAAATATTACATTTTTAATAAAAAAATGTTGTTATTTATTGAAAGTTAAAACAGAGATTAGTTCTTTTCTTGATTAATATTCACATATATGAAAAACAAGCAAGTTTTCCATAACGATCTGAACTCGATTTACATATGATGTCGGTCTCCTGGGTGACAGACCTCATTTCATCAACATACCCCGGAGAGATGATGAAGACGCAAAGAGGGGGGCGGGGGGAATAGACGTTGAATCAGGTTATTTGAGAGGTCCTCTTACCTTGGGACAGTCTTCTCCTGCATAGCCAGCTCTCACTGTGTATGAACCAATGTCGAACACCAGAGCTCCGACCTCATCTGGAGAAAATACAAGACAATACTGTAATTTCCTTTCAGAATCTATAATTTCTTTTGCCTACTGTGCTGAAATGTACTGACAATCACTGCAAATTTGTCAAAATGTATGCACAAAAATCCATCTTTTTTTTTCTATAACAAATGAGTATGCGCTTGAGATCATCCCATCTGACTTCAGGCAAAAGTCAGACTACATCTTGGACTGGTCACCAGTCAATCTCAGGGTAGAGAGAGACAAACAATTAGTTACACTCACACATACAGCATCCCTGAGTGAAAACTCAAGCCACTGTTACACATGTTTCCTCGATGAAACTCAATCAAGCATATTGTCATTTATGGACGCTGTGTGTCAAACTCATTACTACAATCACAAACTGCTGGTTCATTAATTCACCAATTTATGTCAAGCTTACAAGACTATAAAGACCGACATCATAATTTAACATTATTAGACAGGACAAGCAGCATCTAAAATTACCACATATAAAGAATGATATGAAATACAAACATACACTATTTACCACATTTTTTTCCGTTGTCTCAAATGATGCCAATATGCTCCTATTATTATTCTAAACTGCTACTCACAAGAGTCCAAGCAAAGCAGCATGGAACTATTAGAGCGCAAGGCAATTTTCACAAAAGGTGTTATGAGGGCGTTATAATGGAATACCGGTACGATTTTGATCACGCTGATTGAACGTTGCATTATAGTAATAATATATACCAGCAAAGCATTATTGTTCGATAACACGTGGTCCATTTACTTTAGAAACTACTTGCACTGTTTTAGAAATGATTCTGTTTCGTCCTGCCCACTTTCATTCATTTCGTTGCGCTAAGACGGAATAATTCAAGAACATCTTAACTACGTGGAACTGCTCCAAAAACGTGAGCTTTGCGTAAATTAAGTAAGTGTAAACACTTCTGTTCAATGTGGTGCATATGGTGAGGTGTAATAAATAATAGTATATTCCAGCCATACAGCTAACCGGTAGCATGGCTAGCGCAGTTAGCCAGCTATGCACAAGGCTATAAAGGGGGACAACACGGGAAAGCGATTCTTTTCTGTGACCGCTAAATGCCACTCACCGCCCCCGTACACTCCGCCGCTCATGTTGGAAATGTTCACAGCAGAGCGTTTATGCGATAATGTGTCCTATTAATGCACAATCACAAAAGGTAGACTGCTAATCACAACAAAGGACTGGAGCTGTGGTAGTTAGCATAGATCCGTAACGAAGCGAGCGCCACTTGTGCGTCACAGCGGTCGTCCAATCAGAAAACAGCGCAACGGGGGCGGGCGCGGTGACGAACATATCAAGAGACGACACTGCGACTTGCTCTACAGTGAACGTGGCCCTTCGTGCACACAGGAAAGTAAGTGAAAAGCTGCAAGTTATTTCTTAAAAGGAAAAAAAAGTTTGACATTGATGGGTCAATGAAACGAGTTGCTGCGTCATAGCTGCACGACGGTGGCATTCTGTGACCACTGAATTCAAACCCTCGAGCCACAGTCGATTCGACAGCGTATCACTGACCTCAGGGCAACCATGACACTTGTAGAAAGTGGTCTGCAACAAAACAGTGCGCACTACAGCATTTGGAGTTTGAATGTCGTCGAATGTATTCAAGTTTGGGTACAATTAGACTAAACGAGCTCGAGATTTCCACTTATGCACACAATTTGGGCGTAATTGTGTGCATACCGCGAGGCAAAGTTTTCAAGTGTCATATTAAATAGAAAAGATAATGAGGATATTTGTTGGACATCTAAAATATTATGTATTTAATATTAACGCAAGAAAGAGAAAACCGTGAGATGCTAAACTAAAATGTATTGCGCTAATGCGCTATTCTATTTTTGTAGCGTGTTTAATGTCGTTTGCGACTGACATTTGATGACAAATTCTCATTAATTGGGCACCCACTCGCCACAATATCACGATGACCTGTACAAGTGAATGTGATCCATGACAAGAGCTGTTTGTTTATATTACAAACATTATGATGTTTTTTTTTCCTCGCAAAAATTCAGGAAGAGGTGGTACTATGCTGATCATTCCAGAAGGGGAACTTAGCGGCTGTTTTCTTATTCTTCGCTGGGTTTAGGAGCAAATTTCTGGTTTGGGTACCTAAAATGCAGCAATTGCAGTTCATAATGTCACTAAAGTAGTAAAACACTCAGATAACAACAGGTTTCATGATGTTAGATGTTGTAGCGCCACCAGCGGTTGGAAATGAAGCAGAAAAACGTGGCCCTAAGTTTTGTATGCAATGCAAGTTGTACATCACTGAAAATAACAATCACATTTTCATTTAAGTGTGCAATTTGCTCAAATGTTGTGGTTGGTTACAAATTATAAGTGTGAATAACTATTTTTTGTGTGTTTGTAGGACTCATGCAGCGTTGGCTCAACTTGACCATTGCCCGACACAGCAGGCTCCTCTTGAAGAATAAATTCCCATCTCTTCACCAGTCAGCAGCCATGTCAAGTCTTCTCATTAGTCAACCTAAATATGCTTGGCTGAAGGAGCTGGGTCTCTCTGAGGACAACCCCGGTGTTTACAATGGCAACTGGGGCGGCAGCGGGGAGGTTATCACTTCATACTGCCCCGCCAACAATGAGCCGATTGCCAGAGTAACCCAAGCTACGATGGTGGAGTATGAAGAGACTGTCCAGAAGACAAAGGAAGCTTGGAAAATGTGGGCTGATATTCCTGCTCCAAAAAGAGGGGAGATTGTGCGGCAGATTGGAGATGGACTGAGAAAGAAAATCAAAGCACTCGGGAGCTTGGTGTCTTTAGAGATGGGAAAGATCTATGTTGAAGGGGTGGGAGAAGTTCAGGAATATGTTGATGTGTGTGATTACGCTGTCGGTCTGTCAAGAATGATTGGTGGGCCCGTCTTGCCTTCAGAAAGACCAGGCCATGCCCTGATCGAACAGTGGAACCCAGTTGGTCTAGTTGGTGTCATCACTGCTTTCAACTTTCCTGTGGCCGTCTATGGCTGGAACAACGCCCTCGCTCTTACGTGTGGCAATGTTTGCCTTTGGAAAGGAGCACCGACCACACCTCTTACAAGTGTAGCTGTTACAAAGATTGTAGCTGATGTGCTTGAGCAGAACAATCTGCCGGGTGCTATCTGCTCCATGACCTGTGGAGGTGCTGATATTGGTACGGCCATGGCCAAAGACGAGCGGGTGGATCTCTTGTCTTTTACTGGCAGCACTAATGTTGGCAAGATGGTGGGCATGATGGTCCAAGAACGGTTCGGCCGCAAGCTGCTGGAACTCGGCGGGAACAACGCCATCATCGTGTTTGAGGATGCCGATCTTAATCTGGTGGTGCCCTCTGCGGTGTTCGCATCTGTTGGAACCGCTGGCCAGCGCTGCACGACCACAAGAAGGTTAATGCTGCATGAGAGCGTCCACGATGCAGTGATTGAGAGGGTCGCCAAGGCCTATAAGCAGGTCCGCATTGGAGATCCCTGGGATCCCAGCACTCTGTATGGGCCTCTGCACACCAAACAAGCGGTGGAGCAGTATCTGTCCGCAATTGAGAAGGCCAAGCAGCAAGGCGGCACTGTTGTCTGTGGAGGAAAAGTAATGGACCGTCCTGGAAACTATGTGGAGCCCACCATCATCACCGGGCTGGCTCATGACTCTGCGATCGTCCACACAGAAACCTTTGTCCCCATTCTCTACGTCCTCAAGTTCAAAACCGAAGAGGAGGCATTTGCATGGAACAACGAGGTGAAGCAGGGCCTGTCCAGCAGCATCTTTACCAAAGATCTCGGGCGGATTTTCCGCTGGCTCGGACCTAAAGGGTCCGACTGTGGCATAGTGAATGTCAATATTCCAACAAGCGGTGCTGAAATCGGAGGGGCCTTCGGTGGGGAGAAGCACACAGGAGGAGGCAGAGAGTCTGGAAGTGACTCCTGGAAGCAGTACATGAGGCGCTCAACCTGCACCATCAACTACAGCAAGGATCTTCCTCTTGCACAGGGAATCAAATTTGAGTGAGACTTGGTGCTGTTTGTTGTTTGTTTAGGCACTGAGCAGCACTTAATATGATGACGTCATCCCTTGTCGTTGCTTCCTTGAATTAGAAAAGGTCATTTTGATAAAGATTAACTAATAATCATAGATTATGAAGGTCTATGGTTTGAGTGATAGGCACAGGGATAGAACCAGAGATTTCAAGTTCCTTTACACTTTGCAACCCTGCAATGTTGAGGTTGATTTGCAATTTTGTACAAGCTCTTGCAAGTTGTGCTATGTGAGTCAATCAAATACTTCTCTTAAAATAAAAAAATTAAACTTTTGTTCTGGCAGATACAATGGAATGGACAATGTTATTCATCAATTTCTGTTACATATTAAAGTAGACAACAGTGCATGGGCATCATCACTGTAGTTATTGCCCTTGCACTCCTTAAATGTTGACCTGATCATTTTCAGTCAGTTTTAATGTGTTAATGTAGTTAAGTAACCTTTGGTAAACAATATGTCGGCTGAAATTAAAATCTTAAATCAACATTTCATTGTGTATTCTTAACGTCACAATATCCTAAAAAGCAAGTGGGCGGTCAACACACATGGACACCTGTTGCATGATTTATTATAAAATATCACAAATGAAGTGACTGAATGTGGCTAGCAGGCTGACATATTTTATGAATATTAATGATGCACATGGTAGAGAAATGACAGAGAAACTCGGGGAGAAACAAAGTCAACATGTTTTGCAAAAACAAAAATCTCGAAATGCCCTGAAGGACAAAGATTATGTTTACGCGTGTATTTCACAACGGAGTCATTTATGGGGTGGGGTGGGGGGGACTTTTTAGCCAACACAGCGCCATCTGCTGTATTTTTGCTGCTTTGCCATCTGTCCAATACCCTCGTGCAATATCGCCACTTTTCTAACTTGTAACAGGAAAAAAATCCATCCATCTATTTTCTGATCCGCTTTATCCTCACAAGGGTCGCGGGGCGTGCTTTAGCCTATCCCAGCTGTCTTTGGGCAATAGGTGGAGGACACTCTGAACCGGTTGGCAGTCAATCGCAGGGCACACATGAACAACCATCCGCGCTCACACTCACACCTAGGGAGTGTTCAGTCACCCTGCCATGCATGTTTTTGGAATGTAGGAGGAAACCGGAGTAACCGGAGAAAACAGGAAAAATTATCCAATGAATTGTTCAATGTATGTATTCAACAGAAGTGGTTAATTCAAGAATCCATCAAAAGTTATACAGTAATCAATGTCAGGCAATAATGCAACTTCAGTTACCAAGTTAGATTGCGGAAGAAGGCGTTGAGTTGCACAAATGAGTCACATTATTCAGCACATCGGCATCTTCTGGATCTAGTGCTGCACAACCAGGAACATAAAGGAACTGTTTAGACATTTAATCACAAATAACGTTAACGGTACAAATGTATTCAAGTGTTGCATAAATGTAGTCTGACTCAAATGAAAGAACTGAAACCCCCGATAGCGAAAACATTTCCAACTCTGCCTTCATGCAAAAGCACCACACATAAAGGCATCTACATTGAGATTCCTATCACCTAATGTCACGAATTTAAGGCCAGAATACAATTTAGAACTTTCCCTCCCAACATTGTAGTGCCTGTTGAAATGAAGGCCAACTTCTTCATTAATAACTCTGGGGAGTACTCATTTTTAACAGTCCTTGACCTCCATTATGTGCAAAACACAAGATTCCCTTAACCTTGAGTCACTGGCACTCCCATACGAATATTACTATTACCTGCAACCATCCACCATTGAATTTGTTTGAAATCAATTGTCATTGCGGTAGCAACAGCATGTCAGTCATTGATAACTTCACAACACTGTACCTTTAATGAAAAAAAAAACACTCCATCTCTCATCTTCTGTGCCACCCATATGCTCACTCTCCCACACAGCAGCCTCATACTCCAGCTCGTCTTTGCTCTCTCTCTCTCTCTCTCTCTCTCTCTCTCTCTCTCTCTCTGCATGGAGTGCTCCTCTCCGAAGCTTCTACACGCCGGCAAAAGGAAGAACCAAAATCACTGCACTCTTTCAAGTCCATGCCATTTAGGACCTACGCAGAAAACACCCACTTCCTGTGCTGTTCTTCTTGCAATAGGTAGGAAGCCTCCTAAATTATTGTTTTATTTCCCGTTCATTCAGTACTGCATTTTTGGGCTTGCATTCCATCCAAAGCTTCTTGTAAAGAATAGGGATAATTATTCCAACTCAGTATCTTTCTGGTATGAACCTATAATTGTATTAGAACGTAACCAAGATGGATGGATATCTTTCCTTACTGATCATGTTTATGTATGTGGTTTGAACATGTGCTAAATTCAAATGTCAACTCAAACTAAGAGAGAGATCAAAGTCGTAAAAGCTTTTTTGAAGAGGGTGACATTATTACATCTGCGTTGCTCAATGTTTCCATCAAAAGTGTTCCTGATGTGTGTGATTCACTTCTCTGGAAACGTAAGCGCACGTTGGTTCATGTTTAATGTTTGTTACAACTCTGATAGCAGAAGTGTTGGAAATTCCCCACAAACTGCTCACTTCGCTGAACATTCTCTCTCTCCTGTAGGTAAGAGGAAAGAAATTTCATCTGTGCTCTATGTTGCACATATAGCACATTTGACAATAAAGTTGGCTTGAAACTCAAAACTTGAAACATTGAGTTGAAACAATTCTTCAAGGCCTGGACATGAATGATTTATCAAAGACAGAAGAGTCTTTTGCATATTTGATTCTTGCACTTCACAGTTACCCCTGCACGATTGGTCGGATAACCTAAAGATATATTGTCGGCTAGTATCACCTTTGAGTTAAACGTTCCTAGATTTTATTTCAGTTGTCATCAGTAGGGCTTTGGGTGAGCTGTGCCAATTATAGCTGACTTTGGGCAATAGTAAAGGTGGGGTATACCCTGGACTGGTTGCCAGCAAATTTCAGGGCAAAATTAGACAAACAACCAGTTACGCTGACATTCGATCATATGTTTTCCTGCAGTACAAATTTGAGGCGCAACGTTTGGCCTTCTGCAAACAGTGACCCTGACTTCACAATCAACGTCCGGCTCACCAATCTTGTAATTCCACCACATCACGAGAGACATTATCACAGAAATGATGAGGGCACTTCACTAAACCTTTGCTCCAACAGTCTTTCGTGTGCCAACAATAGAACTGAGATTAGACAAGAAGCTCAAAGGGGGACAACGTACAGCAAGCTGTCATCTCTTCACCCGAATGAATGGCAGCATGAACTCATTCGCTAGAGTAAATTTTCGATTTTTTTTTTTTTTTTTTTTGTCTGACCAGGTTGTGGCAAGCCGGTGTTTCTGCAATCAGCAGCATGTGTTCTGACAATAACAAGGAAGTAAATAATAATGAATGCAAAAGACTATGATCTCAGTGCTGTGTGAACTAAGGTGTCCTCGAGCAATGGTCCACTTGTCCTGTACTGTGCTACAGCCCAGTTTCCCCTCCTTCTACCTTCACACTGTGCTGCGCTCATCCATATAATCAAGGAAGTTTACGAACACTCTCACTTCATGACCACAACACAGCTTTGTTGCAACCTGCCAGACTTCCATCGCTTTTTCCAAGTCGTTTTGGTTGTTTTGATTTTGCAGAGTAGAGCTGCCACACTGGATGAAAAAAACAGCAGAATCTTATGAGAATAAAGTTTTAATTTTTATCAATGAATGTCTAAATTCCCCACAAAAAATAATACAAGTAGCCACTGTCTCTCCAAAGACCTGTCATATGTTGTCAAAATTCTAGTACTTGATTCTTGTACGGTATTTTTTTATCCAGTTTTGTTCAATGCTGCACATTGCTTGCCCGAGCATAAGCAAGCACACTGTGCCCATGTCCGCCTTGTTCGACGGTGCTGAAGTCTGTGAAATATAATGTGGGTGAGTCAGGCATGGAATGCACACAATTCATAATGTTGGTGCCAAGTGTTCTTGAGCACAGTATGATCTACCTAACAAAACAAGGGCAACAATATTCAAGACAGTAACTTTCAGGTTTAGATGACCGGAATCAATAGTTAAATAAAATGAAAACTATTGTAGTTGCAAAGCATGTGACCCCGATATCTGGTTTTAGCACAACTCCGCAATACTCTCATTACCTTTCTCCAAACTCATATTCCACAAAATCTCCAGTGTTTACAAGTTTACGCATTTACTGGAGGCTTGAGGAAATCCTTGTTCTTGGGACTATAAATGGTCAGCAAGATGCAGTGTGTGGATGAAAATGGTTAATTTTGTGTGTTTGTCAGCCAACAAGTTAATGCTTTAAACTGTCAACTTTAATTTACCTCAGAAAGAAGCCGTGAGTCGAACACAACACACATATTTTAAGTCACGTCACACTCTTCAAGGCATTTTTTTTCTTCAATAATCCATTATGCATAGAAGCTCTGGCTCTCCCTGATATTTCTCCTACCTTCTTGACGTCAGTAGCCATTTGTGAGGGTTGCCCTGGCAACGGCCAGCCTCCCCGGGCGATGTCTGGTGGATAAGACAGCCCTGATAAAGCCTTTTAAGGTCTTGCTGTTGCTACACCTTTTAATTGCCTTTGATACAGTGAAAGTATGAAATGGCGGTCATTTGGGTCTGGCACCGCATGTGAAGCAAAAAGAAATTGAGAGTAAAAATTTCATGTTTCATGTTTTTTTTTTAAATATATAATAACAGAAATGTGTAAACCATGTCAACTACACATATGTACATTGATTGGTAGGACACATTCACATTCATTGTATCAGATGTCAAAGTTATTTGCCTTCATACAAACCATGAAGAATACAATAAGAGGAAGTTTACCTGTATATATTATACACACTCACACACAGCCTTCTCAGTTTTTGCTTAGCAAATAGGAGATGTTGTAAAGTCAGTCCATGTTGTTTCATCCAGAGCCATTAAACTGCTACAAATTCAAATCCTTCACTGTTACTCTGCTTGATTTTGCATTGATGCAAAATCCTGACGTACATTATGTGCTTCAGGTGACAATACAATTGAGCTACTGTACAACGTAACCTGTCCAGGCTCCCAGATACTATTTATATCCCAACTGATATGTGTGTCCCCCTCCCCCTTCAGACATTAGAGCTATTAATGTTCTATTTTTATAGTATGAATCGGCCACCTCCCCTTTTGGTTGCCAAGCAAAGGACCAGGGGACCTAATTGGGCAAAGATGTGCCTTTTGGACACTGTCTCTGAATCTCAGCTGGCTAATGCATTCAGCTGCTTTTCACCAGAGATAAATAAATAAAAAAGCAGAAGAGTTAAACTGTAGTATATTCTCTTCCTTGGATTATTTTCTGGCGAAAAATATGTGAGGCTGTTGCGCTGCAATAATTGAATTACTGGCAAACTGAGATTGCATCATATACTTTTTACATCATTCTTGTGTTGAGCAACTTCATGCATGATCTGAAAGAATATGGCACTATAATCTAGAAGGTTTCTTGCTTGGTCTCGCTTGATTTGACCACTGTGCATATCGGCAGGCTTAGTATTAGTGATGACTCATATTGAGGGCGTGCAGATTTTTTTAAAATTGTGTTTTTATTCATCCATAATGATGTTAGTCCATAATTAATCATGTTAATCAATAACAATGATTGTAGAAATAATAAAAAAAAATCCCAGACAGCGTAACAATAAACCAACACAACACAGTATCTCACTAATTCTCATTTTGTGTTTGGAGGCGAATGAGTTTGACACACCTTAACTACTGCTGGGTGTTAATTGAATTAGACTTAATCTGACCCCATGCCACTTCGAAAGGAAACAAAGCGCTGGGCAACTTTCATCTTCCCTCGATTGATTATAGCTCGTGCAGAGATATGGAAAAGCCTACTCCACTGCTCCCTTTCATTGGCCCCATTAAAAATTCATCCGAACCGAAGGGAAAGGGATCCCATTCAATGAGCCAGATGCAGTCCAGGCGTGATGTGTCATTGTGAGACTTGGTACAGCTGTCTCCCAGCACAGTCCAAACCGAGTATCTGACCATAATCTTGATCCAGAATTATTTGGGTGACAAATTGTAATAAGAGCATTTTAGCTGGTAGGTAACTTTGGTCATTCTCGCTCAAAAATCACACACTACAGTACAACTGTTCTGTATTGCTAAAGATGTATCGTAACCACTGTAATGCTGTTTATATTTGTTTAGGGCAATTTAGGTAATTAAAAACAAATTAAAGGTGTAGCACTTTTTTCAGCTCTGATTCAATGATTTAAGTAGCTTGTCGGTATTTAAACAAATCAGTGTTTAAAGTTGACTCAGTGTTGGAACCAGTTTTGTAAATTTAATATTTGCTTCCTGTATCCTGGTCGCTTCCCTTTTCACTAGGGGAGCTAACAGACTGTACCATTTTTGGACAGGGTACACCTCTATTTTTATGCTATTTTCCTGTGTTCTGGGAACTGATATTTCAGAAATTGGCTTTCTCTCAAAGTGTTAAAACTTCAATAAGTGTGAGGAATTCCGATTTATTATGTGTTTTGGTTGTTTGGGAAAATCTCGACACACAATTAAAACCAACGCACCCCTACAGCGTAGGCTGTTGCCATGTTCCCACTTTCATGGGTGTGGTGATTAGCTCGCTTGGAGAAAATTTTGTCATATCTGGCCACAGTGGAGCCAGCTCCAGAAACAGGAAACCCCCAAAATTTGCTGAACAGAACTTCAATCACAGCTAGGACTATGATCGTCGTGTGACCGGTCTGGTACGCACTATAAGGACGGGCAAGACTATAAAGGGGAGGGAAAATACTGTTTTTCAGGTAAGGACGTGATGTCTTGTCTCCCAACGCCGCTGCCTTCGTTGTTTCCTGCTTTTCACTGGAGACACTTTCATCTAGTCATAAAGCGAAACAAAAGGTCTTTTGACCACCGAGCAACTTGACGTAAATGTCCCTACGATGCTATTGCCTCCTTTCTCTGTATTGTGTTTCTTGGCGAATTGGCAAGCGACTCTATCCAGGCGGCCTGATTCCAACCTGTCAAATGACACTCGTGTGGAAGTAAAACGATAGTAGACCTGTATGGACGCATAACGTGCTAGTGACACATAGCAGCTTTTCTTACATGTACCAGCTCAACATACCGCATCTCTCTTTTTTTTTTAATCCAAATCAGTTCAATATACCGGCGAGGCCACCCATCCAAGCCCGCTAGGGTGGCCAAGATTTTTTTTGTGGTTGCACTATGTTTGCTTGGATGAGGAAATTCTGTCATTTCATGGGTAAATCTGCAATACCATCATTTAAATGCATGCTGTTCATGATTCCTTTGATGAAAAAAAAAACCCTTCAAAGTGAATAGTTACTCAACGGGGACATTAAATACTCTGAAGGTACAGTTGGGTCGTTTTGAATTTGTCTGTTATCTAGTGCGGAGATTCTCAACAAGTGGGTTGTGGACAACTGGCAAAAAAAAAAATAGCACGTACAGTGGTACCTTGTAGTGTTGTAGACAACCCGAGACCAAGATATTATCGAGACTAGAGTATCCGAGACAAGACTATATAAATCAAAGAAAAAAAATCCACACAAAAAAATGAATAAAATGACTTAAGTGTCTTTTTTCGCCATTATGTTTGCAGCACAAGCAAATTCTGCTATGTTGTGTTAGAAATAGTTTAATGAAACAAATCTCAAATCCAAGCAAATTTGTTGTTTCACTTCTACTACAAGTTGTGCAATCATACTTATTAAAACAGAATTGTTCTCACAAGCAATGATAAATTTTATTTTACAAAGAAAAAATTAACGTAAAACTCATGAATAATGCTTAAATTATTAAATGATTACTGATCACAGTAGTATTGCCCTGGTCTTGATCACAAATCCAGAGTCCTCCTTGTCAGAGACAAAGACGAGGCAGAGGCAAAAAAGTAGTTCAATACTTCTGTCTTGACTTGCAAGTTGAATTTGTTCCTTGACCATTCTCAACTCAAAACACTTGTAAACATTGTAAAAATTACGTGGAACAATCAAAAGTTGCAAACATCTTATTCATGCTAACATTTTTCGCAAGAATAATAACTCAAGTCACTGTCAATCTTAACTGCGATATGCCATCTAATACTGTTACGGAGAATCAGGAAACCTGGCATTGTGCTTAACTCAAATTAATTAAATAAATAAAAATACCAACCGAGAAAGTTGTTAGCACTAGTACGAAAAGGTGGAAAGTTAATGTAGAACCCTGTTATGCCAAAACCTCATTTCTGCTGTGACTCATTTTGCAATGCCAGGTCACATTTTTGCATTAACATCAATCACTGTCAGCAACACAAAATATATTACAGATTAAATCATAACAACAACAACAACGAGGATTGTCCCAATCCACTCCACGATTGGAAATCAGGGCCGCTCACGTGATTTAAAAACATTTTTTTTTCAGCTGATCGGTATCTGTTGAAAAAGATTAGATTTAAAAAATGTTCTTAAAGTATAAAGTCAACAGTAAAATATTTAAATTCTTTACTCGATTTGAACCACTGTTGATTTGCAGCCATATACGAAGGTATCACCTTGGATAACTATTATTATTATTTAATTTTTAATAAAAGATAATTGAGACAATTTGGATGTGGTCATCTTTTGTCTTCATGGCATTGCAGAAGTATTTGATCGTGACGCAAAATCAAATGATTTGAATTCAGGTGGACAAAAATGTGATAAGGACATCCCTAAGTAATAATACTATCCCAAAAATGATCAGTCAGGTCACACGCCCACAAGTAGATGAAAAACCTATTTGCACTGTCTCAAGCTTTAGCGGTAAAACAGCAGCACCATTTAGGGTGGAAGTCTGCAACTTTGTTAAAGTGAGTTGAGGTGTTTTATCTAGTACTTTGCCTACACCTTGTGGAATCTTTGGCAAATGGGGGTTTGCTTGGATTACTCTTGAAATGCTTCTTAGCCCATTTGTCATTTTGCATTAAGATTGCAGACTTGCATTGTATAATTTTTTTTTTTTACAGTAAAATTCACCTAGGAGTGACAAACAGTTGGAAGAAAGCATATTTCCCTCTTATTTGCAAGTGTTAAATAGCTGTAGAACTGCACACAGTCATTCTCTTGGGCGGAGTAGGGTAGTTTGGATTTGAAAGATCTAGAAAGACTTTATTGTATTGTATCTTTTTTTTTTTTTACTGTGAGGTATTGCAGTACCTTTTGACTACCGGTACACCATGCAGCCCCAGTCTGACAATGACGGTGTTGTTATTGAAAGATAATAAATGGCAGTCTTGTCATAGCAGCTGCCATGCAGTGGTCATTTCACAATGTCGCTATTGTTGGGTGTGTTGGGATTCCTTAAAGATTTTTTGGGGGGGTGATCATAAACATTGAGAATAGTCAGCTTTATTTAGATCATGTTATAATTTTTGTTTGTAACTATACTTGAGGGTAAAACCGAGACAGGAAATGGGCTGCCTTTCTTTTGATTTTATGGTCATTATAAAATAATTGATATATGCTATATAAATGACCATAAACAGTTGGAGGATGCCCAGTGGTCAGTGGTTGTTTACAAGTACCATTTTGGTTTTGACTTTGTGATTTTGAAGTATTTCTGTAATTTGTTTGTCCATTACGGTTAGCAATGTGTGATGGTGGTGTTCATGCTAGATTTTCGTCTATATACTGACTATGCAACACATGCGCACAGGCTTTAATTTGACCGATTTTATTCAATCAGCTTCAGTCAAACAAAAGCAGCCAAAAAAAGAATTTTACAGAGCCAACCTTACCAAAACTCTGTTGGGTGAAGCCGCAACTTTTTAAGCCTATGCTTGTTTTTTTTTTTTTACAAAACAAGACATTTCAATAAGAAAATCATAAATGTCATCACCTCAAAAATTGTCATGAAAAGTCCATCCATCCATTTTCTAATGCGCTTATCCTCACATGAGTCATACTGAAGCCTATCCCAGCTGTCTTTGGCCAGTAGGCCGGGTACACCCTGAACTGGTTGCCAGCCAATCGCAGGGCACACATAAAATAACAACCTTTCAGGCGCACAATCACGCCTCGGGACAATTTAGAATGTTCCAGTTACCTGCCACGCATGCTTTTGCAATGTGGGAGGAAACCGGAGTGCCCGGAGAAAACCCACGCAGGCAAGGGAGAACATGCAAATTCCACACAGGGATGTCGGAGCTGGAATGGAACCCTTCACCTCTGCACTGTGAGGTGTGTGCCGTGCTTACCAGTTGACCCACCGTGCCGCCTCATGAAAAGTCATCAAACGAAAATGATATACAGTATCTGTTTGTTGCACAAATGTCTTATAAGCCAATCAAGCAACAAAAATATATTTATACACTTTTTATGTTTGCTTCATATTTTTACTGAGCACTATTAGTCATCTCATCTCTGACTGAAATGAAAGATATGATTATTTACTATGCATGTATTCTTGTTTTCTGTTTGGAGTGATGAAACCAAAACAACGCACAGTCATAAAATTGGATGTTTGCCAAATAGAGGTGTGTTGACATTAGTCCACAAGCATATAATGGCTTACGAGAAGTGGCAACTGGCCTTTCCGGAAAATTGACTCACTAGAAGCACACCAAGCATTTCTTCCATTCTCTGGATGTTTGAACAAGTCATGAACAGGTTATTTGAACATGCATGTCTACACCCGGTTGATTGAACCTACTGTAACCAGTTTGTAACTGACTCAGCCTTTGCGATTTGTGAACTCCTACTTGGTAGTCGGGACAGACTCAAAAGATCCTGACAAAGAAATTATGTGCTGTTGTTGGACTATGTAAGTTTATGTACAGGCTGCCGGTAAATGTGACCCAAATCAGATTATTTATTTTTGCCCACATGTGACCTGTATCTGATTTTCTTGGGAATAGATGATCATTTTGCTGACTTTGATTGCAAAGGAACAATGCTACACAAGCGTGAGTTGCTGCATCCGTCTTGACTTCCATAAACACGACACTGCGAGTGACGTCCTCTTCTTCTGCGCCTGGGGGTCACCTGGGGGACGCATTTGGTTCACACACCCGATAGGCTGAGATTGCAATTAACATGTAATGTGAATGATAATGCGGAAAAATCGGATTTCACCGCAAAAAATCTGCACCTTTCTTGAATACACTTTATTTGTGAGGCATATTCACAAAAATTGCAATGTACTTATTTTTAACCTGTACAGATGGCAATGCATTCTATTCTATTCTCTGCTCTGAAAGTCGCAATACCGTAATTCATTCATCTAATTCACCTCAATCAGGCACCTAATATTTTTAGGATTTAAGGTTATTTTTTTCCTCATATTTATTTTAGTAAATAAATACCCCAAGCCACTGTCTGAATGTATTCTGTAAAATGCTCTCGAGCGGTGGTTCTTAACCTTGTTAGAGGTACCGAACCCAACCAGTTCATACGCACATTTACCGGACCCTTAGTGAAAAATAAAAGTCTGATTCAAGAAGTGTTTGTTCAGTTTTGCCGGTGCGAGACTAGAGTTGCTCAACTTGGAATGACAAATCATGCAGATAGGATGCTGAGTCCCATCACGTTCCGTGATGCATGTGAATCCATGTGCTACATATTTGTCCGAACACTTTGTTTTCTTTGCTCGACATAGTTAGCATGTATTAAAATATTCTAAAAAAATAAAATAAAATCACACACCGTACTATCACGACAGTCACACGGTGACTACTGAGCGAACTAAATTTCCCGCAGCACTGATTGGACAAGCAATACAATGTGATCATCTGCAGCCAGTGATGGCCAAGCGGGCGTGTCATAACTAATCGACATCTTGAGTCGGGTGTGCCTTTACCTCCATGGCAGAGGTTCTGTCGAACCCCTGAGACCGATTCACGAACCCCCTGGAGTTCGATTGAACCCAGGTTAAGAACCACTGCTCTAAAGTATTTTCAAGTGTGTGAAATAGGCATTATTTCACATGAGCTGGTTTTCCATGGAGACTTTTTGTCATTGTGATCTCTGGTAACCTGTTTACATGTGACGTGATCTCTTCCAGTCTGCCGTTTACAAGCTTCGCTAAATTATTCCCATAAACCATATGACAATTGACATGACATGATTTGACAAGGTGGAGTTCATTCATTGTTTTAACACTTTTATTAAAGCAACATCTTGATAAAAACAGGTTGCAAGTACTTTAAAATTTTTTCTCCTGTTACAGAAGAGCTCCGGTACGCTGCTGCCATCTTCAAGGCCGTATATGACAATGTCACTCCGCGTTTGTCAAGACGGAGCATGCACAGACCAGATGCAGCTTGGCTATTGAACTGTTTACATGGCGCTTGTTCGGACTGGCAAAAGGAATATGAATCCAAATGAAAGACCATTAAGACTCTGCCTTTTTATTCCGATTGAGGTGTTTATATGGAGCATTTTCATTCCGTGTGTTCATTCGTATCCATTCTAATCAAAATGCTTGGCTCCTTGTAAACCTGACTACGGTCAGTGTGCACTCTCAGTACCCCCCCCCCCCCCCCCCCCCCCCCCCCCCCCCCCCCCAAGCGTGGATGCTCGCAATGACTAGCTAGATTCAGGTCTTCTTGCGATTGATGAACCTGCGAGTATAATAGTTCATAAGTATTATGTCTAGATTTTCAGGTTAACTTCTTGCTTGAATTTGATGTATCGGGTACACTAGATTTGTTGAAGGAAGGATAACTCAGCCAAGGTGGAATGACGAAGTATACCTAAATTGACAGTCAAAACCCTATGCCATTTGGGGGCGTAGAAGTTGGTGCCCTTTGGTCACAGGTTACTTTTGTAACCATTGATTCAAGAAGTGATGCACCTATAACTGAATTAATAGACAATTATAGCTTGTTTACAGTATTTCTCACTGTAGCATCCATGTTACAAATCTGTTTCAGTCCGATTCTTGAATGAATTCTAATATTTGTAGAACTGCTTTTCCACTCAGCTTCGAAAAAACTGTTTGCACATTAGTGGCCATTATGTTTATGTAAATATTAGTCTTAGCGAGTGTCTACTGTCTAGCCACCACCATCATAGGGAAGAGATGTTTGAAAGTCTTGAATATTTTCAAGTAGTTTATGTGTTGAAAATTCTGGCCGGTCATTTATCACATCCACCGCAAGGTGTTTTGGATGACACGGTACTTTGAATGACATGCAGGTCTGTTTTATTAAGGTAATGCACGTCACAGGTTAGCCAGCTCCAAGAGCCTCTCTCTCTTCAGGGGAGTTGCGTCAGCCAGGGGGAGAGTGTGACGTCTTTCCTGGGCAGCTGAAACAATTTCATTGCTTGGCCGCAGTAACACGTCATTCCAGTCTGATACCTCCTGAGCTGAGAAAAGCCGGCCATGCGTTGGAAAAGCAAGTTACAGAACTTGAAATGCAGCTTGTGTGACAGTAATTGGGCTCCGTTCAGAGCTAACAGCGGTTTTAATCCAAAGGAATAAACTTCTCACTCTTGACATTTGCTTGATTTCCAGGAAGGAAGAGAAAGGGGATGGATAAGCTGTAATTGTTGAATTATAGAAAGTGGAACTGAAAATTTAATCTCAGAGAGTTGTCTTAAAGTGGGGAAGCACTTTCTAAGTGCTCTGTGACCCACATTCAGGCTCCCCAAGGTAAAGAAGGGGGCTACATGCACACGAATGGACACACACATTCATGTAAAGATGTGTAGTCTGACACCAGAAATATTTTAGATAAAATGACTCACGCTGAGACCTCCATCTTGTCCTAGTCAAAACGAATCTTATTTGGACCAACTCTACTTGTACAACTCCTCATTTAATGGCACTTCTTTGGCCCATGATCATAGTTCACCTCTAAAGTTTCCTGGAAATCAATTACTGTTAAGTAGTCTTTGCATAATCTTGCTTTGTTATGTAACAAACAGCATAAGTCCTCCATAAATGGAGAAAGCTTCAGCTTCGTCACAATCAACTCTAACTTCGATATAGCTGTGCTCCTTTTTCTGGCAGAGATGTTTTCTCTTCTTGGCTTCTTTGAAAAAGCGACCCTTGCCGAAATTTAAAGTGGGACCTTTATTATGGACAAAAACATGAGCAAGGATATGGAAGAACATGTCATTCAAAACTTGCAATTATTAGTGTTCTCACTAATGTGCTGTGTTGAGATACAGGAGATCCCGCAAAACTGTACACTGTTGCATTTTAAACCGGATTTGGTGAAGCAAGACATTTCCACAACTGCGTGTGCTTTCACACTGTGACACAGCATCGTCCCTCAATTAGATGAGCGCAGATGTAAATGCCGGCACCTGGTGTGATGAGTAAAATACTGCAATATGTATTCAACACACCTCTCCCAGCATTAGACTTGACACAGTCGGGATTTTTGCGGCTGATCACCAATCACGACTTTAAATAAACCGATCACTAGATCCGGAAACATGATATGAAAGAGCATTAGGTCCTTTTAAATAGCTCGTTTATTAAGACTGTACAAAACTTGTGAATTGTTTACAGAGGATCAACAAAAGTATTCTCAAGGATTTCTGCCAATGTTTAACAATCTTTGCCATGCCCCAAGGAAGCAAAGGAGGCAGAAAAACAAGTGATTTTGAATAGTAAATATTTATTTAACAGGTCGAACTTGATTTTTTTGGTAACAATGTGTAGCAGCCGTCAAATCATACAATACAAAAGAAACAAAAATACAACAAAATACTCTTCCGAAATGATTTTAATGAAGAATGTAACTTGTGGCTTTATGACTCATAACTTCTGCATGGCAGAATGAAGTGAATTGTGCTGCTGACAAGGGATAGGTACAGAGCCGTGGTACGAAACTGCACCCAGGGGTGAATTTTTAAAAACCTCCTGTATCGATGACCTCTATCCTTAATTGTCTTGGAGAGGGACGGAAGGATGACGTCTTTTGCCAGCTAAACTCAGAAGTTCCTGATGACTACATAGGCTTTGCCCAAATTTTGAGTGATTACTTAGTTTTCACTCCTAAGCGAAAATACACACTAATACACATGAGTAGCACAGAGTGTGCTGTGACGAGATGGCCATAATGCTTGCTGAAATGCCATGGGGGGATCGATACTGGGAAAAAATGGTGATGCCTCTGATACCACTGAAACTGAAGAGGGGAAAAAAAAGACACGTTTGATAGGTACTGCATTTTCAGTATCGTACGGAACAAGAAAGCGGTGGCAGATGCACACAAGCGTTCGAGCGGAATCTCTGCACAACAAAAGAAATTTAATATATGTGGGGAAACACTGCGGATTGGCAAATGAAGACATTATAGCCGATCATAAAATGTGCGTAAATACAAAATATTGGCCCATCTGATATAGCCGATTAATTGGTGGAAGGTTACCCAGCATTGAGGAATGTCCTTCCATTCTCGTGTCACACCGCCTCTTTTACCAACTGTGAGACAGAGAAAATTTATCCAGGTTAGTGCTATTCATACAGACGAGCAAGACGGAAGAAGGGCAGGAAAAAATGCCTACCTTTATGAAATTGTGAAAGGGCTTACTCTTTTGCTGGCCAACTTGTACTGTATGATTGCGGTACAATGCAACAACCCAAAATGCTTAGTGTGTGTTAAAGGTCAGAGTGGGTCTCAGATGGCCTTTTTGAACCATGCTGGGGGTGTTTGAAGAGCCAGACCGCCTGGCAGGCCTCAGCCCTGCTCCACCCTTTGCTGCTCTCCAAACAGGATACAGTACATTTGTTTGATGGAAGGATGAGTAACTCTTTGCATGTGTCTGCTGAATTTAATTGTTACACTCTCTTTTTCTTACAGGTGTCTGCAGGCAAGAGAGTGCGGGTGTCCATCTCTGTCTGTCTTTGTGTGGGTGCGTGTGAGCGTGTATGCGAGAGAGAGTGCGATTTCCTCACGCAGTCAGCATTTAGTGTGTGGCTTGTGACCTGAAGACATCTGCGGCACAATGAGTGAGCTGGAACAGTTGCGGCAGGAGGCAGATCAACTACGCAATCAGATCCGGGTACGACGATATTGTGTGTAGTTCAATGCCTGGGTGCATTTATTTCAACCTCTAGAATGAGCACACCTCAAAAATCATAACTTGCTGAATTTGTTTTTGTTTGTTCAATAGAAAATGTCAAATGATGCTACAATATAATTTAAAAAAAGTCAGTGTGAGTTGAAAGTGTTTTCTTTGCTCAAAAATGTGTACTTTTAAGGAAATAGTTAGCTGAAAACCAGACACCAGTTAACTGCATGAGACCCACATGTATCCAATATTACAGTTAAATGGATTACACATTGTATGAATATGTAATGTTTTACACTGAATAGATTTTTATATACCATATTATACCATTACAAAAGTTATAATCAGATAGCATTAATATAAACCCGAAAGTGCAATGCGGCACGGCACGTGAGAGCATATATTATAATAATAATAATAATTATTGTGAGCTTGAAAATCCTATACACGCTCCTGCCTGAATGTGCATATTCATCACATGTGAGCGACTGTCTTCACTGTACGCTATGACGCAAACACTTTCGTAAGTGACAGTGACACATGCCATGTGTTTGTCTCCCCCCTTTTTTTTTGTAACACATGGTGCACGTGTTGCTGTTTTAAAATGTCGTTTTTGTTTGCTCGCCGCAGGATGCCAGGAAAGCCTGCAGTGACTCTACTTTGTCACAGGTAAGTGGAAGTCAAGAAAAACCACACTGCGCTCCATAATTATTGACACCCCTTGTTAAGATGTGTTTTTTAGCTTCTAATTTATATATATACTGTATATATAAAAAGGACAAAGATTTGAAAAATGAAAGGCAAATCCAACCTTTAATTCAAGTGCATGTATTCAGTGGGGGATCCCACTTTGAGAATGAGAGCAAATTATTTTTAGGGATGTCCCAATTCGATCATATGATCAGAAATCGGGGCTGATCACGTGATTTTCACCTGATCCAGTATCAGGTGAAAAAGATTGGGTTTTATACAAACGCAATTCCAATGAAGTTGGGCTGTTGTTAAACATGAATAAGATTAAATGCAAAGCATATTCAACCTGTATTAAATTGAATACCCTATAAACACAATATATTGAATATTCAAACTGTTTAACTTTGTTTTTGGCAAATAATTTTTCACTTATCAAAAGGTCAATATCACAAAAGTTCAGATTTCCAGCTCTTTTCATGGTATTCACATCTGGATGTGTTAAGCCACTTGGGACAGAGCACCTTTTGTATGAAGTCACCTAGTTTTGAAGTGAGCAAAAGTCTGGGAACGGACATAATTAAGGCGACAAATCGTTTTTCCTCACAAGGGTCACGCACATGTTGGAGCCTAGCCCAACTGCCATGGGCCGGCCACAAGCCCACGCCAAGACATGACCTCCACCATACTTCACAGATGAGCTTGTGTGTTTTGGCTCATAAGCAGACCCATTCTTTCTCCATACTTTGACCTTTCTATCACTTTGGTAGATGTTCATCTTGGTCTAATCAGCCCATAAAATGTCTGTACTTCTTTGCAAAATCTCTTCTGGCCTTACAATTCCTTTTGCTGACGAGTGGTTTGCATCTTGTGGTATGGCCTGTGTATTTCTTTTTTAAAAGAATTGATGATGATGTTGCAGAATGAACATCAAAGAACGCATAGAGTTAACCCTCACTGAGTTTATGTAAGTCTAGCCAGACATGGCGCATGATTCCGGTTTAACTTGATTACGAATATTTTGCTGACTCCTGAGGCACAATTTTCCCAGTGAACTTTGGTCTGTATCTAAATGTACAAACTGTGGGAAGTTTGAATTTTGGGGCTCATAAATTTACTGTCAAGAGGCATTCCGAGGTATCCACAATAATGAACTTGCAACTTAAGAACATGACAGCATGTGGCACAAAAAGGCATGCGCAGTTGCTGTATTGTGATTTGATTTATTTATCGACATGGACTCAAAAGTGTTAAAAAATATGCAACTGATTCTGATTCCTGATGGGCTGTTCACATCCATTGTTGACAGATCCTGTTTTGAACGCAGCTTTACGGTAGAATCCAGTGGTGTGCGTTTTCAGTGATAAGTGCGTGTAACTACTGACACTCCTTCCTGTGTTTTGGCAGATCACAGCTGGTCTGGACTCAGTGGGCCGGATACAGATGCGGACGCGACGCACTCTCAGGGGCCACCTGGCCAAGATCTATGCAATGCACTGGGGGAGTGACTCCAGGTAGTGTAGTTCTTCCTCAGACAAAGCAGATACTGTCGTAGCTTTATCCAACCTCTTGTGTTTATGTACAGCACATTTGAACCCAAGTATATTATGTGGATGTCTTGGGTGTGTGTAATCAAGTGATACAATACAGTATATGTTTGAGTATCAGTATTTTTGTGTCTTTGTACAGTATGTGTCTTAAACCGTGTCTTTGTCTTAAACTCTGTCTCTGTCCATCTCTCTCCCAACGCGATGCACTGGGCCAGTGACGGCAGTCCCAGGTGTGGGGCTATGTAGAGCTGCTACCACTACTTCTACTAATAAGACTAATACCACCATAAGTGAATGACACTGGCACCTCCACTTTTACTTATTAGCACAGATTTAGCTTCCCATTCCTATCACACGGGTGGTGTTTGCAGTGCACGGACAGCGGCATCAAACACAGCTTGTTGAATACCACCTTACAGATGCAGTTTGAGAACTTTTCCAATACTTGAATGATTCAGAAATAGTCACAGTCTAAACTGGTGGTCCAACTGTGTTTGTGCACATGGACTTTCCACATCATAAAAAGCATACAAACTGCGTTTTTAACTCTTGCACTAAGAATGATTATTTTTTACATGTGCATGTAGTCCCTGCAGTGGCTTTCTATTTTTATGATGTGCATTCTGGGGGAATTCTACAACCTTAACCTTTTTATCAAAGGCAAATGTACTAACCATTTTTTAACATTATGTGGATGATTGAGATGGCAGTTTATCCAGCATGTGTGCACACTCTGTGTGATCCAGCAGGGAGTTTATTTTGTACACAGCTACTGACATTTGTGCTCGGTGGATCCCCGCTTGATTGTAGCACATCCCCATCAAGCCACTTCCTGTCCCGAGAGAGCAGGAAACATGCGGTCGGGGTGTTTCCACATTTGCACTACTTGGGCATTGCTCTGTCTCCTCCAGTACTCTCCGCCCCTTCTCATTTTCTTCCTCCTCTAGATTTCTCATATTTGCAGTTTCTTTTTTTTTTTTGGTTGTTTTTTTTTTTTTCCTCACTCATCAAGATTCCATTGTGACTAATATTACATGAAGCAGGACTGAGATAGAAGGGAGCACAAGATTGATGCATTCTGCCAATACACCTTAAATTTTGTCTACACAGAGCACGCACGGTGTCTGCCTGTCATCGCTTTGAAAGCACCAGATGCATGCACCATAGTACAATGTATGTACAATGCATGCACACAATGCCTCTTTGTTTTTTCTGTTATTCTTTTTAGGCTTCTTGTCAGTGCCTCGCAAGATGGAAAGCTTATCATCTGGGACAGTTACACCACAAATAAGGTCAGAAAACTGCCAGGCGGCAGTTAACTAAGATAGAACACCCTTAAAATGTATTTAACAGTTCACACCTTTAATAATTTCTCGGCAGTGTTAATATAAAAAGGCGGTTGGTATCCACAGATGCATGCTATCCCCCTGCGCTCTTCCTGGGTGATGACATGCGCCTATGCTCCCTCTGGGAACTATGTGGCCTGTGGTGGCCTGGACAACATCTGCTCCATATACAGCCTGAAGACCCGCGAGGGCAGTGTGCGTGTCACCCGGGAGCTACCGGGTCATACAGGTGGGCAGAACAATGGTCTTGCATTCTTGTGGAAGAGCGTCGGAAAGCACTCCGTATAAGATGATTGAGGGTAAAAAAAGCTAAATACAAATTCTCTTTGGAGGTCAGTGAGAGAGACTTCCTGAGTTACTGATCTATTGTTTGATGAGGTAAACAAGTCTTTCTATACTTATGTCATGTCTTTGTTTATCGTAGTTGCTTATTATTGCAATACAGCGCGGCCTATATTACCGTAGACAAATTCTTTGTGTTTTTTACATGCTTGGACAATAAACATGATTCTGAGACAGCGGAAATGTTAACATCTGGGTCCATTGTCGTTGTCTACTGTATGTTGCGCCTAGTTTTACACACACACACACACACATTGTGCTGGATGAGTTTGCAGAAGTGTAGTCAGAGTAATGTAATCATGAGTCATGTTAAATAGTTCATGTCTCTTCTTTCAGGTTATTTGTCCTGTTGTCGTTTCTTGGATGACAACCAGATACTGACCAGCTCTGGAGACACCACCTGGTGAGTGTGCATTTACCTCCTAATGTTCCATGCATAAATCTAGTTTTCATGAAAGGGTGCACAAAATAGCACTTTGGTTTATGGTGTAAGACTGCCACTCTATATTCCATATTACAAAGTGTTTGATAACGGTCTAGCATTATATGGAAATGAAGCAGCCATGTCTGTTGTCTAATACTTTACACCAGTTACGGCTATATGGACAGGTTCTTTTGAAAGAAATTATGGTGTAAAGGTATTTACTTGAATATATTTATGTATGTTAAATATTAGTACAAAAGAAGGGGGAATAACAGAAGATATCCTTGAATTTAAATCGACTTTTCGGGCCTTTTTAATGTGTGGGACCCCAGAGGCAGCTAACAGATACTGGCTGGCTAAGCGGTCGCTGAAGCAAAAACCATGGTGTGGGAGGGGTTTAGAAAGGCCATGAAAAATTCTGGTCCACTATCCGGCGTCTCAGGAGGGAGAAGCAGTTCACCATTAGCACTGTGTATGGTGGAGATGGGGCGCTGCAGACCTCGACTCGGGACGGTGGGGAGAATACTTAGAAAACCTCCGCAATTCCACTGACATGCTTTCCAGTGAGGAAACAGCCTGGAGGCTCTGAGGTGGACTCTCCCATCTCTGGGGCTGAAGTAACTGAGGTGGTCAAAAAGCTCCTTGGTGGGAAAACCCCTGGGGTGGATGAGATCCGCCCGGAGTTCCTAAAGGCTCTGCATGTTGTGGGGCTGTCCTGGTTGACACGCCTCTACAACATCGCATGGACATCGGGTGTAGTGCCTCTGTAAGAAGGGGGATCGAAGGGTGTGTTCCAATTACAGAGGAATCACACTCCTCGGCCTCCCTGGTAATATCTCTCCGTTAGAGAAGCTCAGTCATCCGGAGGTTCGGGTTGTGGGTTCTCACCGTAGGAATGAAAACCGAGAACACATGTATTGATGCAAAATACAGTGTGTAACTTTCAATTTTTTTTCCTTTTTTATTTTTATTGCTGAAGAATTGACCAAATGTTCAGCCCACTCACGGTCACATAAATCCAAGATGAAATTCAATTTCACAATTGAAACTAAAACTGGGATCCGCTATAAACATTCACTCATCCCATACCTCTTATGGAAAATGGGAGTTAATAAAGATTCAGTGCTCAATCAGCATGAACACTCTTTCCCTTCCAGCGCATTGTGGGACATAGAGACAGGCCAGCAGGCCACAACATTCACCGGCCACACGGGGGATGTGATGAGCTTGTCTCTCAGCCCAGACTACAAGACCTTTGTGTCTGGAGCCTGTGACGCCACCTCCAAGCTGTGGGACATTCGTGACGCCATGTGCAGGCAGTCTTTCACTGGCCATGTGTCCGACATCAATGCTGTCACTGTGAGTCACACACACGTACACACCCACACAGACACACACGTGAAGGAAATTCTTTACTAAAATGGTTGATGTGGCATTTTCTTTTTTTGATTGCCTGAGATTACCTTTAGGTGTCAGACTGATAAATTATTTATAGTTTTAGTACTTCCTATCCCAGGATGGCCAGATTATTCTCTGGCGCGTCCACTTTTTGTAATAACGTCACAGTATTGTACTTTATGCAACCATAAAGTAATGACATAATTAAATACAATAAAGAATAAAGGTTTGTGCATCATGATAATTCACTAGACATTGTGCTTGATGCTCTATCTGGAGTAAGCACTTGGCCACCTTGGGGTGTACCATTGTAACAACATCACTGATTTGTCATGATGCAGTCATAATTTATCCGGTAATCTGTCAGAACGACAGTCGTGAATTACATTTAAAAAAAAGAAGAAAAAACTGGGTTTGAGCTGGGCATAATGTAAAATGTAAACTCCCCTGCAGCAAAAGTGATACAGTAACATCATGTGGACATGGGTTCCGTCAGGGGGAGAATCATGACTCACGGGGCCCTTATAAAATGTTGTTTAATTTGAGGTATTGAAGTGGTGAGGAACCAAGAGACATTTTTTTCCCACGTGGCACCAAATCCCTAATCCCCCCCCCTCCCCCCATGTAGATAAACAGCCACTGAAGATGCAGATTAAGAGAATTAGTCAATCCTGCACAAAAACTCTTCTGGTGCCACATTGAGGGGACTTTAAACTTGGATAGAACCAAGTGTCCTGTAATCTAATGTGATTGAAGTAAAAAAATCTACAAATCATTTGATTTGCCTGTTTTCGTCCTTGCTGCAGTTTTTCCCCAATGGCAATGCCTTTGGCACCGGCTCAGATGACGCCACCTGCAGGCTGTTTGACCTGCGTGCTGACCAGGAGCTGATGATGTACAGCCATGACAACATCAACTGCGGCATCACATCCGTGGCTTTCTCAAAGAGCGGCCGTTTGCTGCTGGCCGGCTATGACGACTTCAACTGCAACGTCTGGGACACTCTGAAAGGCGAACGGGCAGGTATGTGGAGCCTTTTCATGGGCTAGACCCCACTAGAATGCACAACTACTATATGACGTGCGGAATTTGCAGTGAATAATCCCACAACAAGAAAAATACAATCGTGAAGCTAAGTATGGGTGGTGTTTTTTGTACGTTGATAGTTCTAAGATTTTGTACTATAAAAAGTACTGCCTAAATATTACTGGAGAAATGATTGTTATGCTCTATGTAGTATCACGAATGAGTCACAGGACGGCAGCAAACGACCACAAAATGGATGTGTGTTTATTGTGGCTTCACATAAGATGCATTTTTTTTATTTTTTTGTTATACAAGAAATCGACTTGTATCCGACTTGTGTGCTGGACCTGGTATAAAATTTCAACTTTAAAGGAAACGCTAAGTATTTTTCATTCAAAGTTTTTTTGGAGGCGTTTTAATAAAAAAAAAAAAAACGGTTTCTGACATTTTTTTTGTGGTGGTGTTGAAGACTTCTGGTGACCGAGAAAGCTTGACTGACTTATTGTTTGTCACACAGGCGTGCTCGCCGGCCACGACAACAGGGTGAGCTGCTTGGGCGTCACGGAGGACGGCATGGCTGTGGGCACCGGGTCCTGGGACAGTTTCCTGCGGATCTGGAACTAAATGAAGCCAACCTCCTCTGGGCTGTCCTCCATCAGCACCTGAATTACCCCCCACCCCCTTCCCTGCCATCCCCCACACCACCCTTCACGCAACCTAACCTGACTCATGCAGGGCTAGAGCTGAAGGAGTCATCCACGGTGTAGCCCTTGAAACAATCTTTTCGCCTTTTGTTCCCCCTACACAGCAACCTGAATATTTTCAAGCAGCCCAATCAAAAACAGTCAAGGGATAAATTGCTAAAACAAACAAAAAGCATCATCTTCTCTAATGCGTGTAATTTGTAAATTTATATATAAAAAGACAGTATATATGTAAAGGTGTGTGCGTGTGTGTATATATGCATCATGTATGCATATATATAATGTTTATAATTTTCATTTCCAATATTTTTTTTTCTTAATCACTTTAGGCTTTCGTGTTTTCTTTCTACTTATTGCCATTATGACACAGCCGCATGGCATCAAACTCTCGGCCTGTGCTCCGGGCAAAAGCGCTCCCCAGAAAACACGATAATCAGTGACATTGGGCATCGCAAGTGTCCCTGCAAATGTCCGATGATATTTAGTGGAAGAGGAACTCTGGCATTCATCAGCACAGGAAGGAGATTGCCGCGCATGTTTAGAGGGAGTTTGCCAGCTAGTCAATGGAGAGCTGAGGTGGATCCGTAAGACTCCAAATGTGCCACAACAAACCAAGTGACGTCGATCGCTTCTCATTAATCACACTGTACATGTCAAGTACAGTAAATTTACTGTACGGACTAGTGAGTGATGATGCAAAAATAAAAATTAAAATGGAGCAAAAGTAATTTGTTAGTACTGTAGAGACAAATTGGCTCCAGCACAGCTGAAAACAGAAGAGTGTCCAGTAAAAAGCAAAATGCCAATCAGTTGTCTTCACAAATGGCTAATAATTTCCCTCAGCACCCCTCATGATCTCTCCCATCACAACAGTGTACCACGGCACACTGGCTGGGATTCACCGTCCCGGTACTGCACCGCAAGAGAAAGCAATTTGTCACAGAGCTGTGAGAGAATTCGCTGCACCAAATTCCTACCCTCTCCCCACCTTCCAAAAAAATGGTTCCACTTCGAGCATTCTTTCTGCCAATTTAAATGGAATTGTAGGCCATTTTGGGCTCGGTTTGAGAAAGCCTGCCACGTGAAATGGTGCTTTTGCCACTCAAGTCCACACCAACCGACATCCGAGAAAAGTTAGGCTGTGTTTGGGGAAAGCTCTGCCTGTGGAGCACACAAGTGATGTGGACCACCACCTACAAGGACTGCAGTGACTCTTGGACTTTTTCAAAGAAAACAAATGAAGGAATATCAAGTCCCAGTGTGAACTGCAAGGACCTGAAGTAAGGTGCCACTCGCCCCCCCCCCCCCCCCCCCCCCCCAAAAAAAAACAAGTCTAGGAACATTTTCTGTATTTTATGTTGAGTTTCTGAACCCATTTTTTGTGAACTGTTAATACTGCTCGTGGACATCGTGTCAAAGAGAAATGCTAGGGAATGCACTCACAAACTGGAGTTCAACAACTGAGCACATACAACTTCACTTCCAACAGGGTTGGGGAACCTCTCTGCTATAGTATATATAATAATTGTCACGATAACAGAATTTCATCATAAATTATCATTGGTATGACACTCACAGCACTATGATTGGAAGGAGGTTCCCCACCCGTGATTTACACACAACCTTGCCCCCTTTTTGCTTCTTCAGTGGCTCGTCCCAAGCAGAGCTTCTCAACTGGTCTCCCCCAGTTTTTATATGGCCATTAAGTCACCACCCACTTTTATACTTACCGAACCCAGGACATATAGCCATCCACCACACCCCCTCCACCCCAAGTCAATTTGGGAAAAAAAAAATCTCACAGCACACCAACGCATGAAAAAAAGTCACAAAAAGTATACGGTGTATATACACACTGAAATAATTATGCCATCTCAATTTTTTCCCAAATGCTCAGAGTGAAATCTTGTAGTTAAAGTTAAATGAGGCCACACTTATAAAATATAAAAGCTGCGCACATTACATTGAGCCACGCTTGACCGGAGTGTTGTCAATTTTTAAATTAATGTACAAAAATCCCCTCCGTCATTTATCTTGCCTCCAATCCAGAGCGCTGATGAATTTAACATGCTTAATGCATATACCTGTATGAATTTTATATAAATATCTATCTTATCAATGTAGTTTTTCAACCACTAGTTGAGAAGCACTGCAGTCTTAAAAAAAAACAAGCTTAACATTGAGTTGTTGGACCTATCATGTGTCATCTCAGGTGCCTGTGTCCAAACATTGGACACTTTCTGCCTTACATCCGCCTCCACCATCACCACAAATCAAAGTCTTGAATAGAGGCACTTGTACCTTTCCACTGGCCCACTTGAAGCACACGGTTACACTCGTGAACACTAAGGCGCACTTGTAGTCAACAAACACGAGCCTGTGTATAATTAATTCGACTTCAAATTTTTGGTACAATATTCAGCTTTACACTTTGTGACAATTCATTAAGGTTCAGTCAATGAACATACAAGGATTCTATAGCCACCGTGTGTGTGTGTGTGTGTGTGTGTGTGTGTGTGTGTGTGTGTGTGTGTGTGTGTGTGTGTGTGTGTGTGTGTGTGTGTGTGTGTGCGTGCGCGCATTAATGCAATGGTTCTCAAACTTTATTTCACTATCACCTAAAATAAAGCGTAGTTGGTAATCAGGTTTTGTTCCTAAAAAGTATTTAAATTTTAAGTACAACTGAGTCCTGTGTATGAAATGTGCAACATCAATAAAGCTGCCTTGTCTTGTAGTTGGGCAGTGACTCACGTCTGCTACGTTTTGAGGATCACTGCATTTTTATTGTGTTGGAATAGAATATGAACTTAATAGTTATCTTGGGAATCTCTGAGGTGTTGAATGTGATGTGTGAGTGCGTATGTGTATGTATGCGCTTAACTTGTTGATTGATTAATTTTGTGCCAATGTCATTCATGGACCTTGAGCTGTGCCAATTGCTGCAGGATGCTAACTTGCAACGGTTTAAAGCAGTGTTTCCCAACCTTGATTGAGCCAAGGACATATTTTACATGAGAAAAAATGTAAAAAGTGGACATGCAGATTCAATTCACCTTCTGCCATTTAGTGGAAGTTTAGTTATTCTGCCTGCCGTGCGTGGTACAGTACGTCAGTAGCCTAGATAGTTTT
The DNA here is from genome assembly GCF_001891065.2 of Hippocampus comes. Classification (NCBI taxonomy): domain Eukaryota; kingdom Metazoa; phylum Chordata; class Actinopteri; order Syngnathiformes; family Syngnathidae; genus Hippocampus; species Hippocampus comes. The sequence continues at coordinate 881,366 of NW_017805591.1, forward strand.
GCAAAGATGCATTTCAACAGTGTGCATCTTTATTTTATTTATTTTTTTGCGAACTTGCGACACACTGGTTGGGAATCACTGGTTTAAAACGTTTTTTGGGGGAAACACGGTATGTTACTGCTGTTAGCTTGTAGCCAGTTAGCCAGTTTTGTTTAGCACAAAACAGCCTTTCACCCCTGCGCCTCTAAAGCTAACAAATGAATGTCTCACAGTGAAACCTTAACAATTGCTGAAGTTGTTCCCATTTCAAAATCATTTGTTTTAATAAAACCAAAATTAAAATTACTCATTTAAAAAACATGTAACCGAGAGAACAAGAAGAGCTGCTTCTTGCTAATCATAAGCCTTCAGACCTTTTCTGACCTCACAATTCGTTCCATTACCTGCTCTATGGTTATCAAATGTACTTGTTTTGGTAGCACTTTGTGGGCATTGGACTTTGGAGGTAAATTGTTTAATTTTGGTTTTTAATGAGTGACAATTTCTTTCCTGGCACAGCTCGCTAGCTAACCTAACCAGCTAATTTACGGTGATGGCGACAACACCATGAAAATATTCAGGAGCTTAAAATGTTTCTCAGTTAATTTCTTTTCCAGCTTTACTTTCACCTTGGACTTTGACTTGAATGAAATTGGACTTTCTGAGCAACGCACCAAATGTAAATGGGCTCATTTGTTCCGTTTCCAGTGATGATTTAGCAAGCTGACTGCCATTCGAGTAAACTGCTTGTACTCATGAAAAGTCAATAACAAAAGGTGCTTGGTTTGATTTAATTTCATACTTTTGTATGTTCTCTGTGTTTCAGTACAGATTTTGCTTATGAAGCTGTTGCAACAGCTTTTTTGGGTGGGATGGGAGTACCACAGCCTAAACAACAATACTGTAGTTTTCTACGTGGACACGTGTCAACCTCAGTGCCAACATAAAATAGAACGTTCGAGTTATTCAACATGACAAACGCATGCAGACAGTGCCATTACCCGCTACACCCATGGCCACCGTACTATCACGAACAATGCACTGCCTTTTTGATTCTACGTTGCTTTGTTATCTCCTGTCTATTGTTTCCTGTTCTAAGCCAGTAATGACCAGGGACTTGGTGCCATGATCATTCTCTTACAGTGCTAGTGTGTGAAATAATTACAAATAGAATAATTTTTATAGTCTTTTTCACACCAGATCTTTTTTTTTTGTATTTGTACAGTGGCTTGGTGATACTGATATGTTGCCATGAGTTATTGTCATCAATAATAATAATTAAAAAAAGCTTTTGACAAAGAATTTAATACTTGGGATTTTTGACTGATAGTGTGACTTGTGGCAGAATATGGCTGCAGCATTGTGATGAGAGGCAGCAGGGAAATGTACCAAAAAAGTGTGAAGTGGATGAGAGTGAGTTAAAGCTTGAAATCACAAAAAAACACAAGCAAGTTGTGCATGCAGGTGACTTGAACAGTTCGAGTTTTGTATCATAAAATTGTGACAAAAATCTGAAGATTAAGTTCTGTGGAAATAAGTGTAGATTTTTTTTCCAGTAACTTTAATATATTACAATACTATATAATGCTATTTTTATTTTTAAAAAGTACAACATTTTGAGGGGATTTTGGCGGAGTGGAATGGATTAATTACATTTCCATTCATTCAAATGGCTTAAGTCAATTGATATGAGTGATTTCAATGTACATGTTTTTTTTTCAAACTTTCAATTGCAAGAAAATAGTAACTTGTAGTGACTTTTTTCAAACTTTCAATTTCCACAAACTATAGTACTGTAGTTCCTGAAATAGTGTCAGTGCTCCTATTCGTGCATAATCCACTTGACCAAATGCCATACTCTAGCCTAGGCATCATAATCACACAAGTACTGAGCAGATGTGGCATCGATAAAGTTGAAGTTTAGGTTTGGAGTTTATACACAAAGCGCTATGTGCCAAGGAGCATTCAGGAGTGGGAAATATAAAATGGCACTCAGTGCAGTTGCCTAAATAAGCAACTCTTGGTCAACCTTTCGAGGAAATAGCTTTCATCAAGTGATGTATTTATACAATAAATGTGAACTAGATCACCAATATCTTTCATATTAAATGTATTTATTTTTTTTCTTGCTAAAACGCATGTACAGTCTGACAGACACAAAGAGAATTGGTTTCACAAAAGTTTGTCAAAAAAAGGCATATTCACAGTTTGTAGCACATTAGTGTACAATAATAGCACCCCATTAGTTAGTTGGTTAGTTCGTATTCTTTTTTTAATACTACCGTTAGACATGGAGTGGACAAGTTCAGACTTAAACAATAATAAAAATCAATTTATAATGCAAAACAGACAACAGAATCATATATAACCTTTATGGTTGTAAAGATTTGGAAAAATGCTTTTCTTGATGGATTGTTTGTGCCTTTCAGTGGAAAAAAAGGTTGAGAGGATTGACTTCACTGTTGAGGCTGCAGGTACTGCTTCGTAAATGACTCCAACTGTTTCTCCAGCTCACTGGCTTTGTGCCTGAAGTCCACACACACAACAGATGAGCGAGAGAAAAATGTCATCGAACTATAAGAATCAAGTTGGAAGAAAAGGTTTTTGAATTTGAATGAGAATAAGGCCATGGTATGAAGACAAAATGTAATGAGAAAAAAAAACATTTTTTGAGAACAAAGAAGTGAAGTCCTAATTTTACAAAAATGCAATTGTATAGTAATAAGGTATAAAGTTGCAATACTTGAATAGTAAAGTTTTATGGAAAATGTATGGTGATCAAAGAGTTAAGATATTACAAGCAAAAAGATTAAATTAGATGAAAAGATAATTTTACAATTATTTTAAGATAAAAGTATAAAAAGTAAAGCTATGATGAAAAATAAAAGGAAGTTGAAATTTACAAGAAAACGTCACTAAATTGTAAAAGTCCAAATTTACCTCATGACAAGAAAAATGTAGTACTATGACAAGAACCCAGTTTTCAAAGAAGGAAATTGTAATAAGAGAATTCGTAAAAAGTATTTTTTTTAATTTAATTTTTTTAAGGGTTAAAATGAATTTTAAAAAATCTTGGGAATGCTACCAAAAAGAAAAAAAAATTTAAGCCTTAATTTCGCAAGACTTCAAATATCCACTGCTTATTGAATTATAACTCAGGCTCCACTGATTAATTGACAGGCTGATTTTTGTTTTGTTGATTAGACAATTAAAAAAAATTATTAGACATTAACAAATTACAACATAAGACAAAGATAATGATATATGAAATTCACGCATTCTCCCCCCAAAAATCATCTATTTTTCTCTCTGCTGTAATGACGAATATGTAAGGATATAGTACTGAAAAAACGACAAAGGGACCAAACCAAATGTTATTTTAATCATTATGTATTTTAAATTAATTGGCTCATTAATTATTGGAATTTTATCCTGCCAAATATTAGAAATGCATGGGCCTGAAAAAGATCCACATTTGCCAGGCCCCACTTATATACCTACCACAACACCAATGCTAGTTTTGTTAACCATCTGTAGCATTTTGCATTGTGTGTTAACATTAAGCTTTTCGTGAGGCAAAGTTTGATGGTTTGGTTAAATGCACAATGTCTAATTCTCTTTATTTAATGTTTAGTTTTACAGTAAAACAGCTTGAACCCTCTTTGTTCTCCTTATATTGTGACTTTTTTTTCTTGTAAGGATCCAATTTTACTGTTTTAAGTTAATATATTAAATTACATATAGTCACAGATTTACCGCAGGCTCTTGGAGCGCCTCTGGACGCTCTCCAGCTCATCAATGTTGGCGCTCAGCCGGCGGATTTCTGCCTCGAGCTCCTCCTGAGTCTGCTCCACCTCATGACATAGGCGA
>NW_017805591.1:890214-901666 GCF_001891065.2 Hippocampus comes
AAAAAAAAAAAGGTAGAAGAAGAGCAAATCAGCCATTTGCAGCTTTCAGGTGAATTTCTGGGCGGCCCGGTGGTCCAGTGGTTAGCACGTCAACCTCACAGCGCAGAGGTACTGGGTTCAATTCCAGCTCTGGCCTCCCTGTGTGGAGTTTGCAAGTTCTCCCCGGGCCTGCATGGGTTTTCTCCGGGTACTCCGATTTCCTCCCACATTCCAAAAACATGCATGACAGGCTGATTAAACACTCCAAATTGTCCCTAGGTGTGCATGTGAGCGCAGATGGTTGTTCATCTCTGTGTGCCCTGCAATTGGCTGGCAACCGGTTCAGGGTGTCCCCCGCCTACCGCCCGAAGACAGCTGGAATAGGCTCCAGCACACCTCGCGACCCTTGTAAGGATAAAGCGGTTCAGAAAATGGATGGATGTATGGAAGGTGAATTTCTGTAATCTCTTTCTCACCTTCCAAAATGCCACAAAGCCCTGGGTATTGGGAACGTAGTAAAAGTGTCAACTGTCAGAGATGCATTATGCTGAAGTTGTTCATCTCGACAGTTATGCTGTTTTATGTCGGGGAGGAATTAAGTTTAGACCAGTTTGTTAGCAATTAGCAATAACTATTTCTACAGGGGCATCAATTATCCCGGTATTACAATTAGGTTGTTTTTTTGTTTGTTTGTTTGTTTGTTTGTTTTTGGTGTGATCCAGTTCTGTATTGTGAACCGAAGCGATAAAAATGTTGAGCAGGGGTCATTAGAGCCAAAGCCTCACCTGTCTCGGGCATGCCCTGTGCCCGTTGCATGCGGGAGTTGAGCACCTCTTTGGCGGAGACAAAGAAAATGCGGTTGGGTGCCTGGTCGCGGTCCACGACCTTCAGCTCTTCCACAAGGAAGTTCACACAACGATCTGTGTGCTGCTTTCTCACCTGCAGCATGAGGGCAGAGGGAAAAGATTCAAACACAGCAGAAGTATAACAAAAAAGCATTATAATGTGTCAGATCCATCTTTCATCTGACTTATCCTCACGAATCTCGTGGGTGTGCTGGAGCATATCCCAGCTGATTTCTGCAAAAGGCAGGGTGCAGCGTGGACTGGACAGGACTCAAATAAACAAAATACCATTTGCATTCACACCAAAGGAAATTTTAGAGAATTTAATTAATATAACATGCATGTTTTTGGAACGTGGGAGGAAGCTTGAGTACCCAGGGAAAACCCGTGCAAGCACAGGAAGAGCATGCAAGTTCGCCTCAAGAAGGCCAGAGCCTGCATTTGAACCATCAACCTCAGTACCGTGAGGCAGATGTGCTAAGCACCATGCCGCCCATGTGTCACATGACCCTCTTGTAAGATACAAACGTAACTCACATCTTCCATGTATTCTGGTTCATTTGCTGAAGCGTCCCAGCGATTGTTGAGGATGAAGATGTTGGGCTTTGACAACCGTTCGTTGACTTTGTGGAAAAAGTGCTTTTCCTAAAAGATGACAATGGAAATAAGGTGAAATGGTCACTTTTTATAAGTCCTATTTACTCTATCAATGTTTCTATTTTTGTTGTTGATTTATAGGTCAAACTTAAATTTGTAAAAATGAAAATATTGCAAAAACCTTGTGTGCTAGAAAAAAAAAGAGACATTTTTAAAATTAGTACCAAAAATATGTTTAGGGGACACATAAAGATTAACCTCATTAAAATTTGTTGATGACCAGTGTTATTGCAGGTGCCACCAATAAAAGAAAAAAAATAATGTGGGAGAATAACTAAATATAATAAATGGTTTGATAACTAACTCCATGCAAAACAAAAAGGTGTCATTGGAAGTTATATGGATGCCCGGATTGCAAGTGGGCTATTAAGAGCTACAGAGCTATTTAGTAGAAGGAATGGATTGTGTGTTCACTCCTCCAACCCATGTGCAGATTATTTGTGCATGGACTTAATGAAATCATTTACATCTCATGATTTCCTGCATACTAGCACAGTATAATTCTTTCTATTATTTTCATTATGCTCTGTGCGATATCAACCCGAAAAAAGATTCTTTTGGTGCATCAAACTCGCGTTTGACGATGGCAAGTCCTTCCAGTCGGTGCACTTGTGTGTGAGTTTATTATGACTCTCATCTTTCCCACAGGATGGCAAGAGGGAGTAAGGTCACATTTACTCACGGTTACAGACATAAACCTGAACGCAGCCACAGCGCCATTACCGTGTTCATGAGCGTGGATTCAGAGTTGGCAACCAGCACGAAGACGTCAGCATCCAGGCAAAACTTGTCTATCCAGCTGTCCAACTCTGATGTGACATCTGTCCCCGGGCTGGTGAATATCACAGCAGTTATTTGATCGACCATTTTGATTGAATTGTTGAAAGTGTGTATTCATATAAGCGGTGCATGAAGTTGTCATAGTGGCGATGGAGGGGGTAGACTTGTTTTCCGTGATGCCTGTAATTGCCACATATACACAGTGCAGCATAAAAATGCTGGGCTTTGCTCTCGGAGGCAAACAAAAGCCAGACTTGCCATTGGCCGAAATAAATTATTGAGTCACTCAGTTGCAAGAGGAGAACCTGCGGTTAATTTCGGGGGAGACAAAAATGGGGTGTGTAAAGTTTGCGATAAGTCTTGGAGAGTCTAATGAAAGCATGTGAGCCATGTGATTCAAACACATTGGAACTGCTTTAAATTGTGAGAAAAAGGCATAATTTGCGTCCTTTTACTTTGAGATTTTGAAGTAAAGCAATATCTGACTACTATTTATACCTGTCTACAAGGACCAGGTCATCCCGAAGGAGGGCACACTTGGTCTTTGGCCAAAATACACGAACGAGGCAGCCGGCATCCAAACTCTCATCCATGTGGAGAGCGTGAGCCAGCTGGTTTACTGTCTGCAGGGTTTGTAAACACACATCAACTGTCAGCACTGGGATCCTCTTTCCGTGATTAAATTTCATTTGAAGAAATGTTCCAACATACATGCATGATTTGGGAATGTGTAAGTGAATTAAATGAAAACTTTAATAACATTCATCCCAGTTCTAATCATCCGGGATAAGGAACCGTGACAAACTACTTCATCGCTCAAATAAAAACCTAATATTACTGAGATTTATTTGTGTGTTTGTGCAGGATTAAACGCATTTAAATGTTTGGGAACAAAATACCACAACTACATAAAGGCACTGCTGACCTTGATACTTTTCTCCTCCTCTGAGCCCTCAGTCTTGAGGTAGGCCTTGTCCTCATCAGTCCCCTCCACACTCAGGAAGCAGTTGGTGGTGTGGCCGATACCACTGGGCAGCACACGGTCCCTCAGCATGGCGTTAACCACTGTGCTTTTACCGTTACTTGTCCTACAAGCACACACCAATAAATATCAAAACAGCAAAACTCTGAGAGAATTCCCCAAACTGACAGGGGAGGTTTTATGATCATATTTGTTTACCTTCCAAAAAATGCCACTTTCATGTGTCTGCGAGCCAGCACCTCCTTGATGACCGCAAGTTTATCTGCATACGCTTGAATCTCCAACTTTTGATCCAGACTTGCAATTTTACCAATGGCTTTATTCCCACATGTATCTGTTCAACAACCACAATTACGCAACATCAAATCTATAAGCATTGATTAAATGTGTGTCACCTGCATCTGTCCCCCCCAAAAAAATCTAGGTCTATTATCTATTCTAGAATAAGATTCTACAAAAGCACAACGATGTACTCCTCTATCAAATGTCATTACTTAAGATAAAACAACTGGTTATCAAACATTTTATCAGATTGGGATTCAAACATGGCAAACAAGGTTGAACAAAAACATGCTTCTATGAATACCGCTGCTATTGCTACGATCGCAAACTGATTTAATCACGAAGTTTATGCTACATGCTCAACTGAACTGTTTACATATTTTTTGGAGGAACTACAGTTGGCAGATGATGAACAGTAAACAACCCATCCTACCTTCCACAAATTCGGAGGTCTCCGTGACGTAATTGAGAAGCTGCTCAAATAGGACACTTATGGTCTTCTTGGCCACCACAAAGTGTTTCAGGGGAGAAAACTCCCCCCTGGCTGAATCGGTGCGTCGAAGTGGGACAGCCGCGGCCATGGCGACTGCAAACACACAGTGGTCTGGTCACAAAAGGTCAAAATAAGTACACAATAACAGTTAGCCAGGATAGCAACGTGGAGGCCATCGTGTTACGTGTGTAATCCAATTCTCAAATTTTCGGGAATCGTGTATGCAGATCATTAATGACGTTAACCCACGTGTTGAGAATGCGAGCGACCTGTTACTTTATTTAGATCCGTTACTGTAAGGGGCACCCGGTGGATGTAAACAAGAGCAGCTCATACAAACCCGATCGTGTTACATCGGATGTTTAAAACACAAGATATGTACGTGTCAAGCATCGATCAATGGAATACACGTATTAAAAAAACGTTTACACGATCTGACACCTGCGCACTTGAGCTTGCTAGCCGGTTAGCAAGCGAAAGCAAAGTGCTGCACTCAAGCAGTTAGTCGTCAAAGCATTACGTACCAAACCTTGTGCTAATTATGATATTACCACGGTACTAAAACATCCGGTGTCTTCTTCTCATATCATAAACACATAAATTGCTCCTCTATTACAGTATTGTTAATCCCTGCGTGCGTTGGATGATCATTTACTGCTACTCTATTTAACCTTCTGTTGTCTTCACGTATTGTCAACGACATTTTAACAAGAAATAAGGACAAAAATATTCACAATAAAAGAAAATCACTCAGGCAAATGTTGATATCATAAAAAATGCTTTAAACAATGTATAAACCGAACAAAATTTAAAACTAACTCACCATACACTATTTATTCACACCGTCTCTTAATAAACTTACCTTGAAGGGATTCGGTTACACACACACCAGAATTATTGTGAAAATTCTAACAACTTCTGGTCATGGTCTCGCTAAAGTGAGCTTGATGCAGCTCAGAACGCGACACAGAGGCAACCGCCAATCCGACAGCAAAGAATTTATCCAACCCCCTTGTGTGCTGGAATGTGGAGGAGCAAAAGGTTCAAACTTGTTACAACACATGCCAAACTAAAAGGATGGATCACCTCTATGCATAATAGTAAAAGTGTTTTATATTTTGTAGTTATTTATGACTGCATGTGCCTGTGTGTGTGTGCGTGCGTGTGTGTGTGTGTGTGTGTGTGTGTGTGTGCGTGTGTGTGTGTGTGCGTGTGTGAGTGTGTGTGTGTGTGTGTGTGTGTGTGTGTGTGTGTGTGTGTGTGTGTGTGTGTGTGTTCACTAGTTGCCCATCTCTGGTCTGCACTGTAATCAGAATCAGAATCATCTTTTTTGGCCAAGTATGTAAAACACACAAGGAATTTGTCTCCGTAGTGTAGCCTACCCGACTACAGTACAGTATTGCAATAACAAGCAACTACGATAGACATGACATATAAGTATGTAAGATGGCAGAACCATCACAGACAAATGACACGCCTGATTCACTTATTGTAGTTTGCATTCGGGCTAGGCTATGTTTTTTTTAACCAACAATTGATATCTGATTCTAATTGTAGATGAATGCTACTTTTGCAAGGTAGAAATTGGCAAAAAAATTTCTTTGACAATGTTTATTGCAATTGACTCTGATTGTCTTCCACCAGGCTCCTTTTTTTGTCATATGGAAAACAATGTGAAAATGATTCCAATGGTGGTGTTTGTTTCTTTATGCGAATTAAAGAAGCTAGTAGCTATTTTGATACAAACATCCCCGATTGGGTGACTTCTATGTGGCAGCCATGTCTTTACTGAAGCTGCTTAAAAATTCCAATTTAAAATAACAATATAATACCCTGAGCAATAAAATGAAATGAATCCATCATTAAATCAGGTAATTTTTGAGCGCTACTTTCCATTTTGTTTTTATTGAGTGTGTTCATGTCACCGTCAGTGGATGGAACCACTGACGGTGACATGAACAATACAGGGGAGGAAACACTTCTTTGTGCCTACGTGTGTGTGCTTTGTATGTGTGTGTTTGTCAGTGTGTGGGTCATGAATGCACCACTGTTATCAGCTAGAGACATTGAACACATCCACCGTGACCTCCAGCTTCTGCTTCGGCTTTGGGACCTTGAGTAAACTTCAAACTTGCCATCAGAGAAACGTGGGATTAATATCTTTCTGTTTTGTCTTTCTGCTTGTTTTTTATGTTATGGTCATTCGTGGACTTATAATGGAGAATTAAAATGGTGAGAAAGAAAAAACTGCTTGTGTTTGAGTAAGTATTGCTCCGGTTTTGTTCTTTGATGCCACTGTGCTGCCTTTGACAGCGGGGTTTTCCAAACATTTCCTACTCAAAAGACCACAGTTCAAAAAAAATTGTTCCTCAGCGCCTAAATTCATGATAAAGACAATAATCCTGATTCAGAAAGCTATTTGGCATGAAACTGTGTGCCTAATAGACAACTGAGGAAAAAACTCTGACATTTTCGACGAGTGTTTGGGAAACTTCACTGCTGAGATTTGAAGTGTGATATTTATTGATTTATATTTATTGTCTTTTGTGATGGGAGACATGAATTACAGGGTGTTTTGATGCCAGTAATATGCACCCTTAATATGTTATTAGCTTCACCATTCATCAAAATAACAAGCTTTCTCCTTTCAACATGGCCTCATCATCACATATTCATTAATAATGAAGCTGCTACCCAGCAAATGTGACACTATTATCCACCGGAAGTGTTTTTTTTTTTGTTTGTTTGTTTGTTTGTTTTTTTAAGATGAAGTTTACATTTTTTTGTTTTTAATATCGTCACTGTCCTGTGGAAAACATTTTAACAGTCATGGGGTGTCCATGTTTCAGACAGCCTGCACAGCGACAGTATGGAAGTGTTTATCATGTAACATAAAATGGACTCAAAAGTATTTTTCTGCCGGCTTCCCCATTGTGTCAGTGTTATTGTTGCAGCGAGGTGTGTGTATTGTGTGCGTCTGTTTTTTTGTATGTGTGAGCGCTGAGTGGTATTGTGTGGTGCGTATGTACGAGTGACCTTTACATGGTGTGCAATCCCATCTAGCATTCTCGATCCACTATTTCTTAGAAGCCCACTCTTAGACACTGTAGTACAATGCAAAAGTCTTGGGCCACTAGATTTGTTTTAGATTTGTCCCTCCTTTGAAAACACCTCATGTAAACGATCAGCTCATCAGACAGCTTTTCAGAACCCTGAGTACAGTCCTGATTATTTGAATCAGGTGTGTTCACTGAAAAAATGATTTTTAGTCACACACGTTTAAAATATGAGAAACTAATACATGTCATTTGTTTATTTTTGAGGAAAACACGGGAAAATTACATAGCTTCACCACATTGGAATCATGTGCAACCGATGTACTTGTTTCAATTAAGTAAATCCAGAGGATCTTTTTTTTCACTTTTGGAGGAGGGAAACATAAAAAAAATGGACGAGGGGCTCTTGAGGACCGGAATAGTTCCAACTGGAGAAAAATAGCCCGAAGCATCATAATATGGAGTTCTTTTGGTAATGAGAGGGGTTGGGTTTGCGCCAAACATACGTTTTGGAAATTGTTGCAAAAAAATTTAACTTTGGTTGAAAACATTCAAACGTTTAAAAAAAAATTCCAATCTCCCAAACATATGTGGGTAAAGTTGTTTTGGTCCGATAAAAACCAAGGTTTAGCTATTTGTCACTAATTCCAAATCGTATGTTTTTTTTTTAAAATATCCATTATATCAGTCAAGACAGTGGTAAACAGATAAACTTCGTCGTAAACTTGCTAAAACAACACATCTAAAGTACTTCTTAATGTGATAATGACCTTGCAACATAGTATTTATTCAAATGGACTCATGGTGTAATTTTCGAGGGCTCCACAGTTAGCACGTCCGCCTCACAGTGCATAGGTACAGGGTTCAATTCCGACTCCGGCCTTCCTGTATGACGTTTACATGTTCTCCCTGTGCCTCCATGGGTTTTCTCTGGGTATTGTGGTTTCCTCCCACATTCTAAAAACATGCGTGGCAATTTAATGGAACACTCATAAATTGTCTCTGGGTGTGAGTGTGAGTGCGGGTGAATTTCCGTCTATATGTGCCCTGTGATTAGCTCGCGGCCAGTTCAGGGTGTACCCCACCTACTGGCCGAAGAAGCTGGGATAGGCTACAGCACACCCAGGACCCTTGTGAGGATAAGCGGATTAGAAAATGGATGGATGGATGGATGGATGAATTTTTCGAGGATCATTTGATAGTGAAGTCTGTTTTTATTTCCTTATTAGGACTTGTGGAAGCATGTTGTGGGATGGCTAAACATCAACAAAGCTCTAGTGTAAGTTGCAATTCATGTGAAATGTCTTTGAACGTGATGTGAAACATCTCCAACAACTATTTAAAGGTGCATCGTAATAAATTTGAATTCATTCAACTTGTAGGAACATTCCTTTCAGAGCACCAGTAACCAATCACTTACTGTATTATGAAAAAAAAAATATTTTGGTTTGTTTCTTATTTCGTGTTCTAATTTCTTGAGATGGTGAATTTCTGTATATGTATAATTATCAAAATTAGAGAATAGATTTTGAAAAATACGCAATGTTTAGTGAATCTATGTAATGAGGTTGTTGTTTTTCTTTTAGCTGAAATAATGTTTTCCGCAGTATTCAGACTACAGTATGTACTGAGATACACCTGTAATTGAACAGCTATCAATTTAATCAAAAGTGAGCTATTGCTGTATCACGTGTTTTTTAAAGTACCGTGTTTCAGGTCTGCTGTGAAATGCAAATGCACAACTGTCTAAATTGTGTGTGTAGATGGCCTCGAATGACCCTGCTGATCCCTCTGGCGACCCCCAGCCTGGGGATCTCATTGAGATCTTCAGACCAGCCTATCAGCATTGGGCACTCTACCTGGGAGATGGTTACATCATCAACTTGACTCCTGTTGGTCAGTGCCAATCTTTGACAACATACACTGTAACTGTTTTCTGTTTTTTTTCTCTCTATCTTTCCCCTGTCAAACATCAATCTGTCTGACCGTATTTCCAATAAATATCAAGAGTATATCACACTCTCATATAGAACAAAACTGTACCAGCATGAAAAGGGTTTACCGATCCACCGCACTGCAGCTGAACATGACAGGTTAAAAAAAAAGAATAAATCCTGAATCCCCAAAGTTCAGCTTTTAAATCATCCCTAACGTCAAAAAATATGACTCGAACCCTCTGAAGAATGTCATTTTGTTGTTTCTCATCTCATCAGCCATTGATGCTTGTCTCCAGACGAGAGCCAGGCCGCCGCCATGTCCAGCGTGAAGTCGGTCTTCAGCCGGAAGGCGGTGGTGCGCATGCAGCTGCTGAAGGAGGTGGTGGGAAGTGACTCGTACCGTGTCAACAATAAGTACGATCACAACCACACGCCCCTGCCCGTCTGTGAGATCATCCAGCGAGCGCAAATCCTGATTGGCCAGGAGGTGTCCTATGACCTACTGGGCAGTAACTGCGAGCATTTTGTCACCTTGCTGCGTTACGGGGAAGGAGTGTCTGAACAGGTGGCTTACACTCAATTTATTAGCAATCCATCTTTTCTCATGCTTGTCCTCATGCGTGTCGCAAGTCATCTGCTGCCTTCCTCAGATGAATTTGCGTGAGATGGCGTTGATCCAGCAGGACTGATTCGTGATGGAAATGTGCAAACCACACCACCACTGTGCTGCAAAATTCATCTTTTTGGGGGGCAACTAACAAGCTCACATTCAACAAACATTATATGGATGGAAGAATTTGGACATATGGCCATTGGATATGAAAATGTCATGTGACTAATGTTGGGTGTGAGATAGCACCAGGCTCACAATCTCAGACAAACGGGTGTTAAAGCATTTTATGGTCAGCATTCTCAAGTTCCGCCACTCCATATACTGTTCATTCAACCATGCCTTGAAGAATTTGATGGGTAATCATGCTGGAACAGAAAAGCACCTAACAGCACAGTTGGATCAACAGAAAAAAATACAAATGGGAACCGGCCCAAGCACTCACTGATTAAATGATGAAAGGAGGAATATCCCAAGACTGTTGTGCAGATGGCAGGTGAAGCAAAAATATCACCAGAAATGTTGTCATCTTCTACTATGCAGGCGTATTTTCAAATAATCCGATAATGAAAATAGATGCACATATATGCCATATGGTTGACACCAGCGGCAGCATTGGAACTGATGTATACAATATTGGTTGTATGATGACATCACTAACAACAAAGTGGGAGAAATGAGAGCCAGGAGCTGAATCTTCACACCAAGATCCCATTGCGTAATAACATTTATCTTGCTGGGTCATTCTTGTTTTTGTGTTGGTGCTTTTTATACCCGACAGCACCCTAGAAAAAAAAGCATAGAGATGCTGGCTTGGTGTTTTTTTTTTTTAAATTAGACTCCCTCTGCTTTCTTTCTTTTGTTGGCAGGCTACAAGGGCCATTGGAGCCATCAGTTTGGTCACAGCAGCAGCAAGTGCATTCTCTGTCCTGGGACTGATTAACACTCGATCCAGAAACAGGCCCTTCTGACAGCTTCTGTGCAGCTGCTGCGGTTCAAGATATTTGCTCCAGAAAGTCAGCAGCCGTTCTAGGTTGATGGTGAAAGGAATCATGAATAAAAACAAACGTATTACAGGACTGCTTGTGAGATCTTTTAAACCAGTCTGGTACACTTGTTATTGTTCTGTTCAACACATTTTGAAGTAGCTTTGGGCAAAAGCAACTGAGCTTTGTAACTGGTGGGTTATGGTTCGAATGCTGTTGGGGATATCATACAGTAAATGTAAAACTAGTTGCTGGATAGATGCTAGTCTACTTCCTGACTACTATTGATGTGCTCTTGAGCACAGAATTATTATAATAAATCGAAAGTATAATAAATCAAAATTGAAATACAGATTTGGGTGAGAGACAAGGTGCACCCTGGACTGGATCGAATGACTGAATTAATGACTGAGATCCTACAGACTTAGAATGTGGGGAAAAAAACAGGCACAGCAGGAACATGAACCTGGAAGCATGAACGGGACATCAGACAATGCAACAAATTCAGAAAAGCAAGATTATCCCCTTTCAATGCCTTACTTAAGAGAATTGTTTAATGTTGTTTGCTCCAAGAATGATTTGTGGTGAACGCTTTGTGTCTTGTGCCAGCCTAAAAAACATGGGCTTCTGGCGTTTAAAAAAATCCCATCTCGTTCTAACATGAAGAAACGTGTGTATCAATCATTAGCATTTTTGGGTTTGTCAGTTCACAACGTTACCATGGTGATGGAATCACATTGTTTTGATGAGATGAAAGCCTGAACCAATGAAAGCCTGAACCAATGACACTTACCGGTAGCTTTTTGTCTTCTGACCATTTATGATTTTTTATATATATATATATA
>NW_017805591.1:903257-919893 GCF_001891065.2 Hippocampus comes
TTTTTTTTTACTCGTGTACTGAGGTACAGCTCTATTGTTCCTTTTTTGTTTTTACTTTTACCAAAGAAAGATAGCTGAATACGTACTTCTACTTTTATCCACGTCTTCTTTACAATAGCATGTGCACTTCTACTTCAGTATAAAATATGAGTAATTTTTCTAATTGCCACCTCTGTTTATTCCTGTAATGGAAAAAGATGAAAGTTGGGACTTTGGAGCTTTTTGTCCTGGAAATGTTGACGCGAAGAGCAAGTGCAGCCAGCAAGTGACGCTATTCTGCCTCCGTCCGGCTAATCATCGGCAGACGAAGAAGACGAGACGCGTGACGTCCAATATATGCGCACCAAGGCTCACACGTGTTGTTTTCATCATATGCTAGTGATTTTATTTTTGTTACTCCTTGGAAGTGTAGTTGTGTTAATTTCCAGCGTAAAGCTGCTGTCAACACAAAAATGGGGAAGAAGCTCAAAGTAGGAAAGACCCGAAAAGATAAATTCTACCACTTAGCCAAAGAAACAGGTAGCGAAACGATCTTACAGAAATATATCATTTTAATTTTAGCAATAGCAATGTACCCATGCCAGCCGGTGACCAAGAGTGCAGCATGAAAGATGTTTCCTATTCTTAATTATCGTGTCCTTTACAGGTTATCGGTCTCGTTCATCATTCAAACTCATCCAACTAAACCGTAAATATCAGTTTCTTCAAAAAGCTAGAGCTTTGGTGGACCTGTGCGCTGCTCCCGGAGGATGGTTAGTCACATTTACACAAATGAAATCAAGTCATCTTTCTTAAAATGTTATTCAGAATTTAGGATGTTTATTTGTCATCTCTGCTGTAGGATTGAGCAATGAAATCATTACTTTGCCAGTCTCCATCCAAGTACCAAAAAATATGTATGGTGCAAGAACGAGTTTAAATAATGTTAAATACTAGAAATAAGTAAATGGGGGGGGGAGGGGGGGCAAGGTGTATAAGAACAATTTAAAAAATATGACAATTAAAAAAAAAGACATGATGATAAATGGTGTAGTGGTACACTTGCCTAACTTGTGTGCGGGCAGTATGGGATCGGTTATAGTGTGTGTGTGTTCCCTGCGACCAGTTCAATGTGTAGTTCGCTTTTTGCCAGAAGTCTGCTGGGATTGGCTCCAGCACCCCCCGCGACCCTGTGAGGATAAGCGGTGCCAAAAATGGCAAATGACAGGAAAATGTGATATTATTGACTGGTTTTGGCTGAATGATTTTGTATTCACAGGTTACAAGTGGCGTCCAAATTTATGCCTGTTTCAAGCCTTGTTATTGGTATGTGCACCTTTGATCTGACCCAGTAAATTTCTGTTTTTTTTTTTTCTTTTTCTAATTGTACACATTCTTCTTGCAGGTGTTGACCTGGTGCCCATTAAACCCATCCCCAATGTAGTGACCCTTCAAGAAGACATCACCACTGAGAAATGCAGACAGGTAAGTCCTCCTTGGACAGTGAAATTGTGAATGCTGAAAAGATTTTTTTTCCTCACAAAATAAGATTTCTGATTATAACTCAATTCTACCATTCGCTTGAAGAAACAATGGATGGCACTGACATTCTATTCAGCCTATTCAGAAACATCTTCTGATACAAGCTAGAACTTTCCCTCGTGTTATCTTGCATCAGCGTACCCAGGAAAAATAATTGAACTATGTATAATATATAGACTATCAATAAATAAACACCGAGTCTCAAGGAATCAGACTGACTACATGGCTGACTTGCACTAGGCATCTTTATTGTTGAACAACAGGAAAATGATTCCGCTCATGTTGTCTTTCTTCTCAAGAATTAAACTCCGAAGTCACTTTTTTAAAAAAACAATCAAAGAGGGATTGGAAAAATCACTAAGTTGACAAACATGACTGCGCTTTTGTAAACTAACTCCTCTCCATTTGAAGCCAGGTTTTTAGTGCAAGCAATCCATGTCAGATTTTAACAACAGAAACCACGAACAAACAAATCCTTATAAATTGTTTTGGAAGAAACTCAAATTAATTGTTAAAATCGACTGTGAGGAAAACAACTTATTTTTCCTGCATTCGAATGAATTGATCTTCTATTCATTGATAATTTTATATTGTACGTGCAGGCCCTCAGAAAGGAGCTGCAGACCTGGAAGGTTGATGTTGTGCTAAATGATGGTGCTCCAAACGTAGGAGCCAACTGGCAACATGATGCTTTCTCCCAAGGTATGTGACACTTGTCTAAATCAGCAGTGTTGGACAAATTGCCTTATAAAACTTATAGTTAGTTACCTGTTAGTTTCCAAAATAGTAATTCAATTAGTCACTTAACTCCTTCATACCCTTTAAAAGTTATTATGCATTATGTAAAAAATGTATGTAGCAAGTTTTTTTCAGTTGTGTAAATTATCTTTTGTTGACCATCAGCCAACCTCTCAAGAGCTGTTCGTTTCTTTTGCTACCAGCCCACCTGACCCTGATGGCCTTGAAGCTGGCCTCTGAGTTCTTGACGAAAGGGGGCACGTTTGTCACCAAGGTCTTCCGCTCGAAAGACTACCAGCCGCTGCTCTGGATCTTCCAGCAGTTCTTCAAGAAAGTTCAAGCCACCAAGCCCCAAGCGTCTAGGAATGAGTCGGCGGAAATCTTTGTTATTTGCCAGGGTCAGTAGCAGATTTGGATGCAACTATAGTGCCTGCATTTGTAACGGTAAACAAATTATTCTACTCATTCATCCGCAGGTTTTCTCGCGCCAGACAAAATTGACGCCAAGTTCTTCGACCCCAAATATGCATTTAAAGAGGTGGAAGTACAGGCCAAAACTGTGAAAGAACTGGTTCCGGAAAAAAAGCCAAAGGTACAGTGTGTGTGGGTTGGTTCAGTACAACAATAATGAATGCGGTTTACCCAGAATGAGTTTTTAGTCTATACGCATTATTTTTACAGTATGTTTTGTCTTCATAGAAACACTGTTTTGGGGGCCTGAATACAATCATATTTTTAAAAGACTGACTTGGGTTATATCACTTGGGAATCTCATGAACACAAACAGAACACTGGTCCACCTCCAGTTTGCCCTGCATTGGAAATATTTTGACCGTAGATAGACTTTTAATATCAAAACGTTTAAGCAAAAAAGAGTCAATCTTGGCTGATAAGCATAAATGTGAAATGAAAAAAAAAAACACTAAATTGAAAGCCAATTACAGTGTAAAGCCTTGAAACTGACGTCTTGTGAAGTACACTGAGGGCATTCTTTTTTCTGAGAGATTGGTCAGTTTTACCCAGTACCTGAATTGTGTTCAACTAATAATTCACCTTATAATTAACGCAAAGTCATGTTATTGTCAATTATCCATGGCCTGTCCTTGTACTCTGTGCTCCTTGTGTATTTTGTCACAATGTAAGTCACTGCTGCTGTCTTTTGGTGGCATGATAATGGCTGTGCTCACAATTTACTGTGGTTTTGTTGTATTGTGGTGCTATACTTACTGGTAGAACTTTTTCGGGATATGAGTCGACATTCGGCTGATTTGGCTTGGATTTGCGAGCCAAAATGAGCAGTTTGAGTGCTGTTTGGTGGCAGTCAACTCACCTTACTTCACAAAAAGCAGGTTGTGAACAATTACTCAGAAAAGAGACCTCGGTGTGTTCATTTCCGCTCCTAGTTAAGGTTTTCTGTCAACCTAAAGATGAGTCTAAAGAGAATTACATGTTTACATAGCTTTAAGTACATTCAGTTTAACTCTTTCATTCCACAAGACGTACTTGTACGTCTTTTTAAAATTAGGCCCCACCTACCAAGGATGTACGTCTTTTTTTTTTTTTTTTTGCATCATGGAGAGGAGGGTCTGATGCAATCTGTGAATGAGAATAAGCCGTTTACATTGTAAATCATGTAAAAAAGCGACCAGTAGGTGGCAGTGGTGCCTCACACGCTTGAAATGCATGCTTTTACAAAAAGCTCTTTTTCTCCGTTTTTTTTGCCCAGGAATCGCCATTTTCATGAAATTTAGCCATTTTGTAATGACCATTGCTGAAGAATGGAAAAAGATAGAAACAAATTTTTTTCTGCTGAAAGATGAGAGTCCAAACTTTATGTTTATATAGCATTAGAAACAAATATTCTGTGGGCCTTGAAAGATCAGTCAAAATCCAGTAAAACGCTGGGATTGAGGGGGTTGCTCCCGTGAGAATGGCCGGGATTGAATGAGTTAATGCTAACCAAACAGTGCAAAACTCTGTGGTTCTAATGGCTGGAGAGGTCTTCTACTGACCCAGATTATCTTCTTGTACCTCAGGCCGAGGGATACACTGATGGCGACCTGACCCTTTTCCACAGTTGCACTGTTACAACCTTTGTCAAAGCTGAAAACCCCGTGGACTTTTTGGGCAAAGCCAGTGAGGTGAGGAGTCAGACTATACCGTATCCAACTACACATTGATCTTTTGCGTGGTCTGCAAGCCAACGTGAAGCGTTCCTCGTAGACTGATGATATTTCACCCCGTTGTTTATTTCTAGATCACCTTTGACAACCCAGACCTGGAGACTCACAGCTCCACTACTGATGAGATAAAGGAGTGTTGTCGTGACATTAAAGTTTTGGGCCGCAAAGAACTCCGGTAAAACCTTTGTCCCCTGGTACCATTCCTTACAACTTTACATGTTTCTACTTCCAAGGTGGTGTAATGTTTGCTCTCGCTATTGTTCAAACCCAGCGCTTTGCTGAACTGGAGGACCAAGCTGAGGCGATACCTAGCTAAGAAATTGAAGGAGGAGGCCAAGAACCTTGATGGGGAAATCAGGTACAAGATGCCGGGCTGATGCGCCGTGTCTGCCCAAGTGTCTTAACTGCCAATCGTGTCTCTTTGCTCTTTAGGCTGAGTTCTGAGGAAGAGGGGGATGAATCAGATGCCGAGCCAAAGAAGAACAAAGAGGTAGCAGAGGTGGAGGGTGATGACGACGAAGAAGAAGAAATGGAGAAGAAATTGGCCGAGCTGAAAGCAGAGGAGGTGGCTGATCTCAAGAGGTACGGCGTTACCGCTTCAATGCTCTCGTCCTAAGATTTCAAGTGAAACCTCACTATTTGCCGTCAGGAAAAAGAGGAAGCTGCTGAAAGAGCGTAGAAAGCAGAGGGAGAGGGTGGAGCTCAAGATGGATCTGCCAGGTGTCTCCATTGCTGACAACAATGATGTCTGCTTGTTCTCCCTCCACACCATCAAGAAGAAAGAGGTAAGGGTCATAACATGCATGCGCACAAACGCACGCACACACATGCACACACATGCACAATACAGTGTTACCTTCACTTAACAGTGCCCTGACTTAGGATTCATTTTTTGTAATCAGCTGTCACTTGGTCGCCTTTTATCTTTAATTATGAGTGTATTTCAAAGTAATTCATCAATGCATACATGAACTACGGGCATGCATGGACAAATTAGGACAGAACAACACACACTTTGATGCAATTAATACCCACCAACACAACAAATACTTATGTTATATATACAGGTATGTTAGAATACATTTTTTGTTGATCATTGAAGCACTGTTGCAATACAATGTGATTTGAATTATTTTTAGTTTTATTGCTGAGTGTGAATGTCGATGGCTCTCAGTAAATTCTAAGAAATAAACGACATTTTCCATCCCCTTTTGGTTTAATATTCAGTTTTTTCATTTAAATTTTTTTTTCGCTGAACCCATTGTAATATTGAGATATCTGGCAAAAAAATTGACATATTATATTTTGGCTGTATCGCACAGCCCTACTTCAAACCAATTACATTTTCTGAGGTAATAAGGTGGGAGGTGGGCATTATCTTTTGCAAATCAGAATTATCTGATGCAGCTCGTGCAGAGGATGTCATTATATTGTAGTAAGTAGCAATACTTTTTTTAAATTTTTTTATATTTCACAATACACTTGGGGGGGAGGCTCCTGCAAAAATCTCGTTGTAACAAGTGTGCAATGACAATAAAGTATTCATTCATTCATTCATTCATTCATAATGTTACAGTTGGTCGGTGTACACAAACGGGTTTTTGGGTGATTCATTTGAGGTGCATTCTGATCATTCTTCTTCCACTCGTCAGGTGCTGGATGATCTTTCCAAGGGGGACATGAAAGCAGCAGACTTCCTAGCGGAGGGAGAGGATGACCTCGACCTGTCTGATACTGAGGAGGAGGAGGACCAAGCAGATAACATGTCCCTGGCCTCTGATTTGGATGACGATGAACTGGAGGAGGTGGAACGCAGACAGAAGGGGCTGGAGAAGAAAAAGAAGAAGAAGAAGTGAGTGAGAGATATGAGCAAAATGGAACGATTCTGCACTGAACTGTGGTATATTATGATACGCCTAGAAATGACGACGAAAATCCGACCTACACTATTGCGTACTCTGCTTGTCTTCAGAGTGACATTCACCGAGGAAGATGAGGCGGACGACAACGAAGAGGAGGGCGGCGTACTCGTGGAACTTGAAGGAATAGATGAGAAGAAAAAGCGTGAAACCAACTTGTGGTTCAGTAAGGTTTGTCCCACAACACAATTCATTAAATGACCCTTTCTTTCCCACCTGTAGATGAGCTTTTTTTTTTGTTGAGTGAATTGTTTGGTTTTTGTAGGACATTTTTTCTGAGATTGAGCTAGAAGGAGACGCTGAGAGCGAGCTCAGACAGACGCAGTGGATCCAAAACCAGCACCCAGGTAAATATTGTTGCTAGTTTTAAGAAAGAATCGTAGAAGTGCTGTAGAAATTCTAGAAAATGCCTAATGTTGGTATAAGTAAGCATTTTTAATATTTGGAAAGTGCTTGTATTTTGGATAAAGTGCTTCAAATTGTAACTAGCATATCCTGTATGCAGACATGGGAGATTTTCTACAAAATTTTTTTTGTTAATTGTATTGTCCATCCAAAGACAAAGCTTCTTGTCCTGCTATAACAAAAAAACGACTATAATATTTATTTATGTATGTTTTTAAACCTATATTTTTGTAACGCTCGTGAGAGCAAGTCCCTTTTAAGTCTGAAATCAGATTTTCCGAAATTAAGGTCTTTGGTTAAAAATGTTAAATCTAAAGAGATCTTAAAATATCCATGGACACAAACAAACAAATAATGCTGCTGTGTTTTCTTTGAAAAGCTTTGTAAAGTATATTGTTGTTTTGTGTGATCTGAAAATAAGGGCATATTGGTGGCTGTATTTAATGAGACCGCTCTAATTTGATCAAAGTGGTGTTAAAAAGGTCTTACATTTGGCTAAATGTGACAAAAACGTGAAATTTGCTATGAACGTGCTCATAGCATGTTCATGAACTTAAAACATTGAAAAAGAAACATCATAACATTTGGGAATCATGTACAAAGCTTTGAACATAAAAGTGCTCAGTAATGCTTAATTTGACCTTGGTTATGATAGTAGGAGTTATGATCAGAGATTCTGATATTACACCACACTTGGGTATTGACCACATTTTTTAAAATATGTCTTAGGAAAAGGCAAAAAGAGGAAAGCTGAGAAAGTAGAGAAATATGAGGAGGCTGCTCCAAATGTAAAAGAAGAGGCGGAGACTTCAAAGGAAGCGGTGGAAGACGGTGACAGCGACTCAGATGACAGTGACGATGAAGAGTAATTCAATTCATTTCTATTTTATTTATGTGCCGCTGGGGTTGCAAAGAGATGGAATATTTTCTGGTAAAGTATCCAGGAAATTTCCACGAGCGGTAAAGCTGGGGCATTTTTTAAATATCAGTTTCGTGTGTGTGTGTGTGTGTGTGTGTGTGTTTGGTTGGTTGGTTGGTTGGTTGGTTGGTTGGTTGGTTGGTTGGTTGGTTGGTTGGTTGGTTGGTTGGTTGGTTGGTTGGTTGGTTGGTTGGTTGGTTGGTTGGTTGGTTGGTTGGTTGGTTGGTTGGTTGGTTGGTTGGTTGGTTGGTTGGTTGGTTGGTTGGTTGGTTGGTTGGTTGGTTGGTTGGTTGGTTGGTTGGTTGGTTGGTTGGTTGGTTGGTTGGTTGGTTGGTTGGTTGGTTGGTTGGTTGGTTGGTTGGTTGGTTGGTTGGTTGGTTGGTTGGTTGGTTGGTTGGTTGGTTGGTTGGTTGGTTGGTTGGTTGGTTGGTTGGTTGGTTGGTTGGTTGGTTGGTTCCAAAAAGGCCCCAGTTTTACTGCTCATGGAAACGTACTGTGCATACAGTTTTGTCATAGAAGACATCCATGCCAAATATTATAAAGCATGACATTTCAACAGAATCACATGTACCGGTTCGTATAACGTTATCAATTTTGGAATATTTTAATACAGATTTACATGTATTCATAAGTAGAACTGAATCAAGTTTTAACACATTTTAATAAACATTCAGTTCCGGAAAACAGCGATAAGGATCTTTATTCACAATAAGTAGAGTTAGTTGTCATAGAAAGTCATGGGATCATTAAACGAATCAATAACAAGTCTGTTGTTTCTTCTAGATTCATATCCAAGTTGAAACAGGCAAATGGCAGCACCGGGACAAGTGGTAGCACCGGGGCAGGTCTCGGTGATGACGATGACGACTTCCAGGTCGTTCCAGTTGAAAGCACCAGTGAGTTAATTTGGGCTACATAAAAACAACATGTGTGAAACAATCAGATTTTGAGTCATCAGTTTCCTGTTGGAAGTATACATGTTATTGTGCTCTGCGTGAAGGTAAGAAAGCTCGCATCCTGGATGCCGAAGGCCTCGCCCTTGGCTGCCAGATTGCCACATCTAAGAAGAAAGCCAGAGACCTGGTGGACAACTCCTTCCACAGGTGCGTGTGGACACGGTGTGCAAATGGCCAGTGAGGCCAGCCAGCTGATAGTTTTGTTTTGCCTATTAGCATTAAGATATCACACTTGTGGGGGTAGTTTTAAAATCACAATATCTAATTCTCTTTTTGTGTTTAATTGACAACAAGCAAACTGAAACTGTCAATCTCTAATCTTTACTCAAGCAAGAATGTCGTAGAAAAACTGACAAGACAATGTACCAATTTACTCTTTTAAAATTTAGAAAGTTACTCTTGCAGAATTATGGATTTATCTGTAATACTCATACTTTGTGAGTTTATAATATTAAGACTTTTAATTCCACATGTATCTTATAGTACCATAATATAGCTTACCATTCCTGGTGTTTTGGATGCCTGGTACTTTATGTATTTTCACTAAGTAAATAAAATGAAATAAATAAATAAATGCCCCCTGCCGTTTTAGCTAAAGTCACAAATTGCAACAAAAATAAAGTACACAACCGACATGAATTTTAAAAAAAGTCAACTTTTATTCTGAGCATCAGCAACCCAAAAGAAACAGATGTAGGAGCCAAATGTTTGGGAAAGGTAGGCTGAAGATAAAAGGAGGAGGGCGGATAAGCGAGAACATGTTTATGCTTTCGCAGGTTTGCATCGTCTGACGAGCCTTGGGAAGTACCTGAATGGTTCCTGAATGACGAGAATAAGCACAGGAAGAAGCCAGTGCCGGTCACCAAGGAGATGGTGGAGGAGTATAAACAGAAGTGGAAGGAGATCAATGCCCGGCCAATTAAGAGAGTCGCCGAAGCCAAGGCCAGGAAGAAGAGGAGGGTAAGGACATTGATTTGGTTCTTTGACGAGACTACAGATTTATGGGGTTCTAGATTGTGGGGGAAAAAAAGATTTGTTGGTTTTTCACTAGATGCTGAAGAAGATGGAACAGGCTAAGAAGAAAGCAGAGGCTGTTGTGAACACAGTGGACATTTCTGAGAGGGAGAAGATGGCTCAACTCAAGAGGTTTGGTTTCTCATCACAAGGGAAAAATGCAACAATGCCCACTTGACTGTCTTATCATTGTTATTAATTCTTTCAGTATCTACAAGAAAGCCGGTGTGGGAAAAGAGAAGCGAGAAGTGACGTATGTTGTTGCCAAAAAGGGAGCTGGGAGGAAAGTGAGGCGGCCTGCTGGTGTCAAAGGCGCCTTCAGAGTGGTGGACGGTCGCATGAAGAAAGACGTGCGTGGGATGCAAAGGAAAGAGCAGAAAGCAAAGGGTGGCAAAGGAAAAGGAAGACAGGCAAAAGGTGGCAAAAAGGGAGTGAAGACTAGCAAAGGGCGAAAAGGAAGGTAGATCGGAAATGGGTCCATGAACAGTTTGTCTTCAAATTGATTGAAAGAGCCCAAATCTGTTGCAACCATTTTCCTTTGGAGGACTTCAATGCTCTTGGGAACAGTAAAAATGAATATTATGTGCTTGTCTTTCTAAGAACAGAGTCGTTTGTCTGAACTCTCAATTGCAAAAAGTTGGGGATGTCTGTCATTGAGAAATGTAGGCATTCATTTTTTGTAAATAAGATTGCAATAAATTGGTTCTGATGTCCTTTTGGAGTGCTGGAATGTGTGTAATATATTTCATGACCTTTGATGCCACATACTGTACTGTAATACGTGCAACTATGACACAAGGTTCCAAAAGGACAAATAAGCGACAGAAGTTGCTTGGTTCACAATTAATGAATGAATTCAGTGGCTTTTAGTTTACAGTCACTTGTGAATAGAAAAAAAAAATTACAAGATTGTGAGCATTTGTTTATCTTTATTAATTATGAATTGGAAATAACGTCACATAACACAACTTGATTATTTCTGACTGCATGCTATCTTCCTGCAGGAAGTTATTCGGTGAAGTGTATAAAACATTTAGATAATATACTCCTTTCTCTAAATAAATAAAGGAAATTACGAAGAAAGATTTACTGGGCGTACGAATGTCATGTGATGAACCAGAACAACAATAACCTAAAAGTTATCAGAACCGGCCTTGTTTAAGTTCGCCTGGAGCGCTTTGACGTCGCAACTGGTACGACCCGAGTGGGATAATTCCGAATTCCCAGTTTCCCGTGACGCAATTTTGTCGGCGCCCCATAACGCCCGCCGCACGTACATATCCGGCGCTGGTGGGTTGCGTAAGATGACGTAATTAAACCGCGACAATTGTTGATTTCAGAACTCCGATAGTCCTCCGACGCGACGCTCTTTGGTACGTTTGGCTGAACAGTAATCGCGCCGAACTACAATTTGATTTGGATTTGGAAGTTTCCGTGAGGTGGAAGCTTGTGCACGATGTTCCTCGTGATCCTGGTCGGCTACTTGACGCTGGCCTCTGGTCAGCAGCAGGATGAAGACTGGATTGACCCGTATGATTTGCTCAACTACGACTCTAGCACTAAAACCATGAGGAAGCCCACTGAGGTTGAGAGCCTTAATATACTGACATGACAAAAATGCAAATGAAACACGATGGCGTAGTTGTTGAAATACATTTATTTAACCACGTTCGTTGTAGAAGCCGGCAAGGGATTTAAACGTCCCAACCTCTCGAAGAGGGCACATCGACTGTAACCAAGCTGAGCTGATCGCCTGCAAAGAACGGCTGTCTGATTTACTAACTCAGGTGGGTGTGTTCCCACTGTTGTGATATCGCTGTATTCGGACATTGACACAATTTTCATCTTTCCCGCTCTGTATAACACAAAAATTGATTCGAACTATGTTGTGTATGTAAGTGCAATATTTGAGTTTTTATTTGACGATATTTTCATCCAAGTGAGGTGAATAGTGGGGGGAATTGCAACACATTTTATACGTGCCTTTTTCTTTTTACGTTACCAAAAATAATTTGACAAGCTAACATAATCAGAAATACTTTTTTTTGCAAACGCTTGGCAATCAAGGACAGTCTGAAGTCTTGAACCCATGAACATCACCAGATGCTCTGTTGTTTATGGCAGGGGTCCCCAACCGCCGGTGGTCCGCGGGGCATTTGGTACCGGGCCGCACAATAAGAACTTACATTAACTCCGTTGTATTTATTTTGGAATACGAAATATATTTTATTTTGAAAAATTACTCGATTCTCCGTTACATCCGTCTGTGTCACTCTTGATGCACGTCAAACCACGCTTCTCCGTCACGTGACAGATGACGCTAAAAACAAAACGCCGAAGCTTACTAAATGAGTAAAATAAACTGCTGGTGATCACAAATAACGGCGGCCTTAAAAGTACGTTCGAGACAGCAACTCTGCCGGTGTTCTGGATTCAAGTTATGGCTGAATACTCTGAGATCGTCACAATAGCACTGTTGCTATTTCCGACATGCTACCTGTGTGAGGCGGGGGTTTTGTGCCGCAATGGCGACTAAAACAAAATTAGGAAGTAGACTCGACGTAAATGACCCCGAGATGGGACCGCCCGGTTGCAGAAAATCAAGCTCGGGGCTCGCACTGATTCAGCGTTGTGGTGAGTTGACATTTTCATGCACTTTGAATTTGCGTTGTATCGTATTTTGAAGACATTAAACATTACCATAGCGATCAGAGTGTTGCGGCCAGATTAGACGCTCCTCGTGTTTATTATTATCTCTCGAAAACACCACGGTGTTCATGCAGCTCTTACCATATTATTTTGTAGTATTTATCCGCCACACCTTGAATGCCGGTCCGTGAAAATATTGTCTGACATAAACCGGTCCGTGGGGCAAAAAAGGTTGGGGACCCCTGGTTTATGGTGATGCTCTGCCAGACCTCTTTTGTAGCTGTCTTCAATTCTTTTTGGTCCTTCAAAAGGTGTAGGCACATATAAAACGTGTTGTAATTGCTACACCGTTCACCTGATTTGGATGTAAATACCCTCAAATTAGAGATCAGAGATTGCATGTAAAGCACACTTTGATTGCATCATTTCAAATCCATTGTGGTGTTGCACAGAGGTGGAAATTGTGTTTATGTCCAAATATTTATGGAGCTTACTTGTATGCACAGACTGCTTGGAGTGTCTGACCAGCCTTCAAGTGCGAAATTAAACACCCTTTGAAGTCCTGCACCACTTGAGAGACAAGACATTTAATAAAAATTGATAGAATCTACTGTATGATCTGCATCTCAAACATTAGATTGCACTTTGCGTCTCTTCAGGTTGAAACCCAAAAGAAGAGTATGAAGCATATCCCACAGCAGGTCACATGCAATCCTGTTTTTAAAAGATTCCTGAGCAGACTCCTGAAGGACACGCAAAGAATTGGAGTGGTACGTTGCCGTTGCATATTGTTGACGTAGGGCAAAGTGGTTTGACCCATCTTCATTCGTCCCACCTTTCACAAATATAGCCCAAAGACCCTGCATACTATGATGCCACCATCCGACTGTCCAGACAAGCCGTGGCAGAGATTCAGACCTTTCTCGATGGTGAAGAAGGCTGTAGAACAGGCGCTCTGGACAATGCCGTCAGTCAGATACTGGTGGACCTTCGACCACATGACTACGAGGCCTGGAGATGGCGCTTTGAAGACACCTTTGGCGTAGAGCTGGACACACTTTTCAAGGTAAGAAGGGGGAAGTCCTGAGGAATCATTCAAGCCTAACTCTTGCGTCATTATCACACACTCGAGTCTCATGATGTCGTCAATGCATTCTTTGTGAACAAACTGGAATTTAAACAGGTAAAATGCCTGAGGACCATGATAAGATTGATAAGATAAGATTCTTTTTATATTTTGTTTGATAACTTGGTGCAGAGAGGGAATTGCAGTTAAGTCCACACCGGGGAGGAGCAATTTAAATGATGCAAGGTGCCACCATTTTTCATCAGCGTTACCTGGGAGCCACATCAGACCGCATGTTTCTCAACTAGATGTTTGACAAAAATGCCATTTATGCTCTCGGTAGTTTGTTGAATGTGCGTTATTTAATTTTCAGAGTATATTCACGTTGCACTTTGTTTTCATGAAACCTTGACTGTGAGTTGTGTGCCTTGCAATGACCTTTTTGCTCAGTCAGTTAATAATCCTCAAATCATTTAGAGCCCTTGTTTGATTTAAAATTGTCCAAAGCTTCTCAACACTAAATATTCTCAGATTTCTGTACTCCTCCTCGAAAGCATACTTATCTTTCTGTTGAATCAAAATACAGCATATGCAGACATCTGCTTTTACTTTGGAAAACAATGATCAACATTTTTGCCTTTTTTCTGACGTTACAGACCAAACCAGTAACATCATCTTAATTAATGTTTTTGTGCATTTTCTGCAATCTCAATTTGAGATAATGTCTGGTTTTTAAGTTTACGGATGGAAACAACTTTTAAAAAATCAAATTCATTGAATTATTGACATATTAATACGATCATAAAAAAAACGATTGTTATTTGCAGCCCGCGTCGACCTCACAGTGCAGAGGTACCGGGTTCAATTCCAGCTCCGGCCTCCCTGTGTGGAGTTTGCATGTCCTCCCCGGTCCTGCGTGGGTTTTCTCCAGTTACTCCAGGTTCCTCCCACATTCCAAAAACATGCATGGCAGGCTGATTGTGCACTCTGAATTGTCCCTAGGTGTGAGTGTGAGTGCAGATGTTTGTTCGTCTCTGTGTGCCCTGCGATTGGCTGGCAACTGGTTTGGGTGTCCCCCGACAGGTTGGGAAAGGCTCCCGCCCACCACCAGACCCTTGTGAGGATAAATCGGATCAGAAAATGGGAGATGAATATTTGCAGCTCTGCGTGAAGACCTAGCGTTGCTTGAAAGTGGCTCTGGATCTTCATCCGACATGTAGCAGATCATATCATAGAAACTGTGTGGAATCGGTTATGTAAATTTACCCCGTTGTTATGTACCGGCAAAAGTTAAAAATGCTTCCATCTAAAGTCACTGACACTGTCAAGCATGATAAATCATTCATTCATTCATCTCATCTCCACTTGTCATCCACTAGTTGGCTCTGTGTACTTTGGTCTTCGTGGTCATTATCTGCACTGAGCTGTGGTGTGCCATCTCCTGGCTAGTGCAGTTTAAACGGCTGTTTACCATCTGCTTCTTCGTCAGTATTGTTTGGAACTGGTTGTATCTGTATCAGGTGAGTTGGAATACTTTCTGTACATATTTTGAAAAATAACCTTCTTTTTTGGACACCGATTCTAAGACTTTATTCTGTCAGACTGCTTTTGCTGAACACCAAAACAACATTGTGAAGATGAACAGCATCAATGACAAATGCATTGGAGTGAAGACGATTGACTGGCGCGATAGTTTGAAAGGTATGTTGAAACAACAACAGAGCATGCTACTTAGAAAAAGGATATTTGGCTTTTGGATGTAATTCCAGGGTGAATCTAAAATGCACTAACATTTACAAGATAACTTAATTTGATCTTTTATAACCCTTTAGTTGTTGTTATCCAGCTTTTCAATGTTTCAGTATTTGTTGCACAATTTTGTCTTCTCTAACAAGCAGCTGAAAATAGACAACAGGTGTTTTATCCATCAATCAACCAACATGTTTCCTGGTTTGATCGCAATCTGTATCCAAATAGTCCTCAATAGACATCATGAGACAACATTGAGAGGCTTTAAACAAGATATTCTCAGAAGGGAGTGCCCATTGAGCCCAAAGTGTTCCAGTGAGACTAGAAGAGGCACAGAAAACATTAAATCCTTGGAAACTTATTCAGAGATCAAACACCTTCTGTGAACTTGTTAATGGCATTTTTTAATGGACTTTACCTTAAACATCCTCTCTAATGGTCTGGACATTGGTTCTTATTTCATAGGTGTGTCCAGAAAAATATGTCCCCAGAAAAAAAAAAGATCTCCCCCAAAACAGGCTTAGTAGTAATTTCAGTCTTGTTTTCTGGTATGCTAATGACCGCTCGGCTCCAAACATGAGTTTAGACATGTTTGTATTCTGATTAAATTATTTTAGAACAAGTTATTAAATACAATCTGCAAATACACATGCTCCTCCAAAGTTGCCCCTTAGATGATGTCACTGGTGAGGATTACTATCATTTCTGAATCCAGCGTGCGAGTTAATTTCACGTTTAAAGTGTGACCTATTTTGGATTAATGGATTTTATGTCTCATGAAAACTCGACAATCCATAAATTAGGACTAACCTTACATTTTATTGACTTTACAGATTTTGGTGTGTGTGCGCGTCACACGTCTGGACGGGAGAGGCCGGGCACGTAAAAAAAATGCGAACGGAATGTAAACAGTGTTACAGAAGAGATTATCCTCGCCTTGAGGTTTGATCTTGGATCCATCTGCGGCGTTCTAATCTTGTTGGCCTTCGGACCCCGTTTTGCTACTGAGAAATGATAATCATATGAATGTCATTTCCTCCGGTCGCTCATCCAGCCACGCTAGTTGTGCTTACCAAAAGTGGTCCACCAGGCGGCTCGAACTCCACGGCTAAACAATAAGCAACACAATTGTTGGAGCAGCCCTCAACGCAAAAATTCCCCCGGAAGAATAAGAGCGTACTAACAATCGATCACCAGATCAAGCCCTTTTCAACACGAGATTTGCATCCCTGCAGAGTGGTTCAGGAGCACATGGACTCTGCAGGATGATCCTTGCAAGAGATACTATGAAGTCCTCATGGTCAACCCTATTCTGCTGGTACCTCCCACCAAGGTACATCCTGCGTAACATTCAATATGAATCAAATTGTCATGAAAATTTGACCTAAAGAGCAAGTTGGAGTTTCAACAACTGCTTAATATGTGTGTGTGTGTGTGTGTGTGTGTGTGTGTGTGTGTGTGCGTGTGTGTGTGTGTGTGTGTGTGTGTGTGTGTGTGTGTGTGTGTGTGGTGGGGGG
>NW_017805591.1:921017-926430 GCF_001891065.2 Hippocampus comes
GTGTGTGTGTGTGTGTGTGTGTGTGTGTGTGTGTGTGTGTGTGTGTGTGTGTGTGTGTGTGTGTGGTGGGGGGGGGACAACTAAGTCCCAGTTATGATATGTGAACGTGCCTCATACAAAGTGTTTCCTCCTATTAAGGCAATCTCCGTTACAATCACGACCCTCATCACAGAGCCACTGAAGCATGTCGGCCTGGGGATCAGCGAGTTTCTCAGAGCGCTCCTCAAAGACCTCCCGATCACTCTCCAGATCCCCGTACTCCTCACGATTGTGCTTGCCATTGTGGTAAAGGCGCTTGAATTGTCATATTTAGTTGGGCGTTATCCTCCATGTATCGCACTCTGAGAGGTTCATCGAGTGAAGAGGAATCCCGGTTAAGACAAATCTATTGTTCTTTTCAGGTATTCATGTATGGAAGTGTGCAGGCAGTTTTCCAGTATGGCATCACTGCACCTCTACGCCGCCATAGAAGGGATCCGACACTTCCACCACCGGACCAGCCTCGTCTCCAAGAAATTGAGGACCGTGGCCACATGGAACGAGGGGACATGCCGGAGTCTCGTCCACGGCGCAGTTTAGAGGATGCCCGATCGCACGGGGATCAGTTGTGCCGCTCGCGGCCCAACAAAGCCGGAGATGAGCCAGCTCGGATGTTTGTGGAGACCTTGCGCACCGCAGCTTCTTCCCACACGGAGCACGAGTTAGACGGGAAACGACCCCTGAGGCGCGTCGAGGTTGGGCAGGGGGACGAGACTGACCTTCAGTCAGACTCTGACAGCCATGCAGAGGCAGAGGCGGACCAAAGAGGCGGCATTGATGTTATATCCCAGCTTGATGCCAAAACTAAAACAAAAGCCAGTGACTGCGACTCCTCTCTGTCAGAACACCCTAAAGACGGCAACAGCAGAGAGAAGACGACATCTGGACTCCCACAGCCGCAGCCTAAAAAGAATGTGCAGGTAAGAGCCTCTTATGAACGTGTCAACGGAAATACTTCTTTGTCTTCATCATCACTGCTATCCTGGCTGCATCACAAATAAGCTGCAGACAAAGCAGAACAGACTCTGGTGGGGGTTAAACCTTGACAGGCTCACTGATCAGAAGTCTCAGATGACATTGTGTGCTAATGCTGCCTGGAAAGGTTTCCTTTGACCTCTGACAAATACCGTATTGGGCCGAATATAAGACGGTGTTTTTTGCATTGAAATAAGACTGAAAAAGTGGGGGTCGTCTTATATTCGGGGTCTAGACATTATACCCATTCACGACACTAGATGGCGCCAGATATAATTGAAGTGAATGCTGAACTAGATTCCCCAGGCCAAAATGAACACGTCACGAAGAATAAAAATAAAAAAATAGCAGTAAGAAAGAAAAGAGAAGAAAATAATAGAAGAGATAACAGAAAATGGAGAAACGTAGTGACAATCTGGAGAAAAGTGGGTCGAAGATCGGCCAGGTTAACTGGCAGCAGCGGAGAAATTATGATGTAATTTACATTTCAAAAACCAGAAGCCATTCATTTACGAATGTGATTGCACTTTAGTTTACATATTTAAATGTTCAGATATTAAGATTTGAATGAGGCAAAATAACATGCTTTTTCTCTCAAATATATTGTTATAATCTTTTGTTTCAGATGTACTGTAATTATTTTCGTCTCCTTTGGGACAAAATATCGAAACGGATAGGAAGGAATTTTACGACCCTGTAATTTTACGTTGCAATATTTGCATCCGCAGGACCTGAAGGCCTCAGCTGGAAACTCGATGCCCTCTGCCTCTCTGAAAAACGTGGAAACAGTCGGCAGCCCCATTCAGGAAACGTTACAATGAAACGGCGCACAGAGCTTGTGGCTTCACCGATGACGTCACAGTGCCAAAAATATGTCATCTCGACAGAGTTGAGGGCTGAGCATCTCTAGCCCATAACAGATCTTCACTGTTGGACGAATTAGTCTCTAAGTAGAGACGTCAATAATACAGTATGAACTGTATGAATATGATCATTGACAGCAGCCGACCAACACTTACGTACATTAAGCACCTTCAGTGATTGCTGATGTAGGACGTGTTAGTGACGGCAATTTTCAAGCGAAATTAAGGTTGTCGAGGAATGCTGCTACGTGTTTATTTTTTTTTACTTGAATATTTTTTTTCCAAGATTTTAGAATCATTGTATTTTGAGAGCGTTCAAGGCGGACGATCAAGCATATTTTATTCTTTTCTTGTATACATATCTGGGTTCAAACATGCAGAGTCTACAAGTACTGTTCTGAGAAAAAAAACCTGCAAGAAACACTTGATGCCACGTGAAGGGTAATTTAAAGTTAATCTCTATTGTCACCATGTAACTCTGTCACAAGGGAAGGTCTCATAAGACCTACAGTTAATTTAACCAGATACTTGAAATCACAGGTGATCAGGCACTGTAATAGTAAGAGGACAAACCAAAAAAATTAGGATTGGAATTCGTGCTCGGACCTACCTGAGGGAACACACTGCAACATACAGTGCCACGCAAATATATTTCCACCCTTTCAGATTTTTGATTTACATGTTCATCACACTTCAAGTGTTTAAGCAATTGCCTCCAAATCCTAATTACTGGTTGCACTTGTGCCACCTTTGGCAGTAATAACTGACCTCAAGCATTTGCATTGATGACAGAAGAAATCGCAATGGCATTCAAATTTGGTCTTTGAGGTGGTAACTGTCAAACCTTATTTTTAAGCAATTCAGAGGTGGACTTTGGGCGTTATTCTGTTCTTTGTCTCAGATGTAATTGCCCACCCGTATTTCTTTTGAGTTCAACTTTTCTTGTCAGTCCAAATCAGTGATGGATAGTGCCTCTGCTACCTGGAGCTTCACCGAGGACTTACTCAATGACTTAGTTCACCTCCTAAGACAATATTACTCAATGATTGTGGCTAATACTGTTTTACTGTTTGTTTTAATTTTTTTTAACTATTGGGCATTAAATTGTTTTGAGACGTGTGCTTTACTCTTGTTGTTATTATCTAAGTGGCGGTTGCGCACTTTTAATGTATGTTCCCCTCGGAATGGTTATGTGTAAAACCAGTAGAGATCAGGAGTGTCATGAATGCATTTGTTTTTTTAAATGATTGTACTTAACATTTAAGCACCTTCAAAGTGTCACACCTGAATGACACTTTGTCTATATTCAAAAAAATATCTGATCACAGAGGAAGTGATGGCAGAGATTTCTATTCTGTGGCTGGAGCAACTCAGGTGGACCACATTTTCATTTTCTCCCTGAAAAGAAAAACAGCTCCAGAGATCCAACGACATTGACAGACCTCCAGACATAACACTGTATTTTTCTCATCAATGCCCTGCAACCCTAACTTTTCAGAATGCTTGTTCCCAGACTAAAAGAAAAAGCAATCTGATTACCGTATTCCTGATTACCGTATTCCTGTCCAGGCCACTGTCTCTACATTTACCATTTGCCATTTCCATCAAGAAAAGGTCTCCATTTACTTACCAAACAGTGAAAAGGAAGCTACAAATTTGTATGAAATGGCCACAAATTAGTGTTTTGTGATTGTGGTGTATAGTTTCCACAAGAACAAGTTCCATGATGCGCCCCTTGACAACTTGGAGCGCCTTGCTCTTGGCGTATTTTTGTGCCTTCTATATATTGCCCTTAGACGCCACAAGAGGGCGCCACAGCCCAAACAAAAGGAAAGATCTTTGAGAGGCTGACCCAGATGCAGCAACCTGTGATACATTTTTTTATTCCCCCAGAATCAAGTCATGTCTTTTATAAATTGTTTCCTGAGTGCACTCTTGTAAAATAATTTAAGAATTATATTACAATATTTTGGGATGACTGCCAGTGGTGTATTTAATGTTAAAACTATGAATATAAGCAATTATAAACATTTTAAGGGGCATGAAATAGGCAACTCACCGATTACAGGGAGGGATCAGTCCCTATCCCCAATTGAGGTCATGGAAACACTGCTGTGAATAGCGATATCTGCAAGTATTTAAAAGGCTTTATAATTTCAACAAAATAGTAACAACATCGGAACGAAAGGACAAAAGGTCTGTCGCTCTGACGTCTGTGATCATGAAGTACCTAACACGCCTTGTCCTGGGGCAACTAAAGAACATCACCGCACTCCTGCTGGACCCCCTGCAGTTTGCCTACATGACAGGTTAGTGGACGCCGCAGTCAGTTTGGGGCTGCACTATATCCTGGAACACCAGACCATGATTCAGTTGTCATCTGACTGGTTGCCATGTATGTCAATCAAGTAAAGGGATTGATGATAGACTGACGTAAGTTCTGCTGGATATAGCACCGTTGTTTGAATGTCAGCGCCACCGTGGAGGCGTTTTCGACGCTTGTCAAGTGAAAGCCAGGGAGCCGCAATGAACCAGCCAAAGAGCTATATGCGGCCCACGAGCCGCGGGTTGAACACCATTCTATAGAGGGTCGTTTTTTTCCGGCTAAAACACCTGACCATACATGATAGTGTATGGTAAAAACCGGTCGGAAAAACCGACCATGTATAGTAAGGCGGGTTTTTTTAACCAAAAAATCAACCATGTAAAAGTAAAGCATTTTCAGCAGAAAAAAATGACCATATAGTAAGGCGTTTTTTGCCGAAAAAAAACGACCATCCATAGTAGGGCGTTTTTAGTCGAAAAAAACGACCATGTACGGAGACGTTTTTAGCCGAAAAAACGACCATGTATAGTAAGGCGTTTTTTTTTTTAACCCAAAAAAATCGACCATGTAAATTAAGGCGTTTTTAGCCGAAAAACAGACCATGTATAGTAAGGCGATTTTTAACCAAAAAAACAACCATGTAAACTTTACATGGTTGGTCTTTTTTCGGCCCAAAAAACAATAACCATGTATACTAAGGCGTTTTTGGCCGAAAATAGTAAGGCGTTTTTGGCCCAAAAAAAATAACCATGTATACTAAGGCGTTTTTGGCCGAAAAAAACGACCATGTACGGAGACGTTTTTAGCCGAAAAAACGACCATGTATAGTAAGGCGTTTTTTTTTTTTAACCCAAAAAAATCGACCATGTAAATTAAGGCGTTTTTAGCCGAAAAACAGACCATGTATAGTAAGGCGATTTTTAACCAAAAAAACAACCATGTAAACTTTACATGGTTGGTCTTTTTTCGGCTAAAAACGCCTTACTATACATTGTATAGTAAGGCGTTTTTGGCCCAAAAAAAATAACCATGTATACTAAGGCGTTTTTGGCCGAAAAAAATGACCATGTATCGTAAGGCTTTTTTGGCCGAAAAAAACGACCATGTATAATAAGGTGTTTTGGGCCGAAAAAAATAACCATGTATACTAAGGCAATTTTAGCCTCCAAAAAACGACCATGTATAGTAAGGCGTTTTTGGTCGAAAAAAA
>NW_017805591.1:926915-927147 GCF_001891065.2 Hippocampus comes
CTGAAAAAAAACGACCATGTATAGTAAGGCGTTTTTTGCCGAAAAAAACGACCACGTATAGTCAGGCGTTTTTAGCTGAAAAAAAACGACCATGTATAGTAAGGGGTTTTTACCGAAAACAACGACCATGTATAGTAAGGCGTTTTTCACCAAAAAAATGGCCATGTCTAGTAAGGCGTTTTTTGCCAAAAAAAACGACCATGTATAGTAAGGCGTTTTTTGCCCAAAAAAA
>NW_017805591.1:927515-955111 GCF_001891065.2 Hippocampus comes
TTTTAGCCCAAAAAAACGACCATGTATAGTCAGGCGTTTTTTGCCGAAAAAAACGCCCATGTATAGTAAGGCGTTTTTAGAAACATGGTGTTTTTTTGTTTTTTTGTTAAAAATGCGTGACGATATATGGTCGTTTTTCCGGGGCAAAAAAATGCCTTCCACATGTTTGTGGCTAAAAAGCCTCTTCTACATGGAAGACTGTCACTGGGAACACATCACTGAGCGGGGTTTGAACCCATGCTAACTATACATGGTCGTTTTTTTTGGCAAAATAACGCCTTACTATACATGGTCTTTTTTTTTGGCTGAAAATGCCTTACTACACATGGCCGTTTTTTTTTGGCTAAAAACGCCTTACTATACGTGGTCGTTTTTTTTCGGCTAAAACGCCTTACTATACATGGTCGTTTTTTCGGCTTTTTTCGGCTAAAAACGCCT
The DNA here is from genome assembly GCF_001891065.2 of Hippocampus comes. Taxonomy (NCBI): domain Eukaryota; kingdom Metazoa; phylum Chordata; class Actinopteri; order Syngnathiformes; family Syngnathidae; genus Hippocampus; species Hippocampus comes. Next base: position 927,954 of record NW_017805591.1, read on the forward strand.
TACTATATATGGTTATTTTTTTCGGCTGAACATGCCTTACTATACGGCTAAAAACGCCTTACTATACATAGTCGTTTTTTTCGGGTTAAAACGCCTTACTATACATGGTTGTTTTTTTCGGCTAAAAATGTCTTGCTGTACATGGTCCTTTTTTTCGACTAAAAACGCCTTACTATACATAGTCGTTTTTTTCGGGTTAAAACCCCTTACTATACATGGTCATTTTTTTGGGCTAAAAATGTCTTGCTGTACATGGTCGTTTTTTTCGGGCGAAAAACGCCTTACTATAGATGGTCGTTTTTTTTTCATCTAAAAACGCCTTTCTATACATTGTCTTTTCTTTCGGCTAAAAATGCCTTGCTAGACATGGTCGTTTTTTTCGGCTAAGAACGCCTTACTATAGATGGTCGTTTTTTTCGGCTAAGAACGCCTTACTATAGATGGTCGTTTTTTTTCGGCTAAAAACGCCTTACTACACATGGTCATTTTTTTCGGCTAAAAACGCCTTACTATACATGGTCATTTTTTTTCAGCGAAAAACGCTTGGCTATACATGGTCGTTTTTTTGGCTAAAACCGTCTTACTATACATGGTTGTTTTTTTTGGCTCAAAGCGCCTTACTAAAGATGGTCGTTTTTTTTTTCAGCTAAAAACGTCTTACTATAGATGGTCATTTTTTTCGGCTATAAACGCCTTACTATACGTGGTCGTTTTTTTCGGGTTAAAACGCCTTCCTATACATGGTCGTTTTTTTTCGGCTAAAAACCCCTAACTATACATGGTCGTTTTGTTCGGGTTAAAACACCCGACTATACATGGTCGTTTTTTCGGCTAAAAACGCCTACTATACATGGTCGTTTTTTTCGGCTAAAAACGCTTTACATGGTCCATTTATTTGGTAAAAAACACCTGACTGTGAATGGTTTTTTTTTTTCGGCTAAAAACGCCTTACTATACATGGTTGATTTTATGGCTAAAAAACGCCTTATGCCTTCCAGTGTTTATACATGGTCTTTTTTTTCGGCTAAAATTGCTTTGCGATACATGGTCGGGTTTTTTCAGCTCAAAACGCCTTACTTTACATGGTTGATTTTTTTGGTTAAAAAATGCCTTCCTATACATGGTTAATTTTTTGGGTAAAACAACGCCTTATTATACATGGTGGTTTATTTCGGCTAAACACGCCTTACTATACATGGTCGTTTTTTTCAGCTATAAACGCCTTACTATAGATGGTGGTTTTTTTCGGCTAAGAACGCCTGACTATACATGGCCATTTTTTTCGGCTAAAAACGCCTTACTTTACATGGTTGATTTTTGGGTAAATAAACGCCTTACTGTACATGGTCATTTCTTTTCGGCTAAAAACGGCTTACTATACAGCATGGTTGTTTTTTGGGGCTAAAAACGCCGTACTATACGTGTTCGTTTTTGGGGCTAGAAACGCCCAACTATACATGGTCGTTGTTTTTTCGGCTAAAAACGCCTTCCCATAGATGGTCGATTTTTTCGGCTAAAAACGCCTTCCTATACATGGTCGCTTTTTTGTGGGCTAAAAACACCTTACATGCATGCATGGTCGGGTTTTCTTCATTTTTTTTCTACAGTGTAGACGAGTCTACACGAACAACCACAACCTCAACGCACCCAGCCGTCACACAATCAACGGCCTCTTCAAAGACTGACGAGTCTGCGTATGGACAGGAAACGGAGCAGCTGATGCTCTGTTACAGCCAACACAACCTTGAGCTGATCGTGGACTTTATTCAACAGGCCAATAACATTTTAGACAATGCTTCTCATGTGCTATGCTCCGAATTCGAGCTCTTATACTCAGGAAAGAAGTGTTGGACTCTTCTCTGCAAATAAATAAATAAATGTGTGTGTATGTATGTGTATATATATATATATATATATATATATATATATATATATATATATATATATATATTTCCATCCATCCATTTTCTAATCCGCTTTATCCTCACAAGGGTCGCCGGGGGTGCTGGAGCCTCTCCCAGCCGTCTTCGGGAAGTAGGCGGGGGACACCCTGAACCGGTTGCCAGCCAATCGCAGGGCACACAGAACAACCATCTCCGCTCACACTCACACCTTGGGACAATTTTGAGTGTTCAATCAGCCTGTCAGCCTGTCATGCATGTTTTTGGAATGTGGGAGGAAACCGGAGTACCCGGAGAATATCCTCACTACCATCTGACAGGAAAGCCCATTTCAAACAGATGATGGGTTAAGTTACTCACTATATTTTACGTTTTTAATATGTTGTACGGTTATCAACCCCCTACCCTCCCTCTCAAACACAAAAATACTGATTGTTGGCAAGTTGGCGTAGATTGTGGTGAGACACCCCTGCTAGTATCACATGAGAAAAGATTATGGTGTTTGTTGTGATCAGGTATTAAATAAAGTTATCCTTTGCAGTCAAGTCAGCTTGGATTATTGGCACTGGAAAGTTTGCAGTTCATGGCAGAGTTTGTGACAACATTTGAGGTCAGGCTGGAATGACATTTTATCCCAACAGTGAAACCTGTCTGCCAAAGTTGTTTGTCTTCTGCTCACGAGCATTTGTAAGTGTAGTTTGCTTTTTGAAATTATTACAATCTAAAACAGGGGGCCCCAGAAAATTAGATGTGAGCCACTGTGCACTTCTTGATTAATCCTGTGTGTGTGTGTGTGTGTGTGTGTGTGTGTGTGTGTGTGCGTGTGTGTGTGTGTGTGTGTGTTGTACAACTGGACTGCCACTAAATTAACGATGTAGCTATTTCCGAAATACACTGTGAAATTACTGTAAAGTACACCCACAATAATGACATTTTTTTTCTCCGTGTAATAACTCATCAAATATAACCTCAGCATTGCAGGTAATGCCTTAAATGGTTGTTGTATTTCAACGTGTAATAATATCACTAAAATCAAAACACAGAACTGTGATACTAAAATGTAAAAAGAAATTCTGTTTAAAGGAGGAAAAAAAAAACTTGAGAACTTCCAAAGGCAAAAGTCAGGTTGAGTTGACTCGTTTTATTTGTGACATCTTTTATTTGCCTTGTTTGCTCAACCACTGTGGCCGGGGCAAGATAACACCATTGACAGATAGATGCCTGGTTAATCAAACTTGGTTTTGGCTTGTGTACGCAGCAGAGAAGCGCCGTTATAAAGGAGCATCCGACATGGGTCAGTCACATCCATCGCCATGAGGGTGCTCGTGCTAGCCTTGGTTGTGGCCCTTGTGGGTATGTCTTTTTGCTGTTTCAACTTCAAAGTGAGAATTTTAAGAGGAGTTGTTTTTGCATTTTCATGATAGAGAATTTACACTTTGTCATTGCTTTTGGAAAAGTGTTTCAAAATTTCTGGTTGTTTTTGAATGTATAATAATTCTTCATTTCTGTTTCCGCTCTTCATTCAGCTGGTCACCAGGTCAAAATTAGTAAGTAAATCCTTACTAAAAATGGGGAAAATGTTTTTGATTGATACTCGAACTAATAAGCATCACTGTGTCTCTTTGAAGCCCCAGAGTTTGCTGCTGGAAAGACATACACCTACAAATATGAAGCCCTTCTTATGGGTGGACTTCCCGAGGAGGGTCTGGCTCGGGCTGGGTTCAAAATTAGGAGCAAAGTTCTGATCAGTGCATTGACTGCCGACACCTTCATACTGAAGGTAGCAACCACACCTGTGTCAGCATAAATACATTTTCTTCAGGCACAAGACTAGGTGACAACTCCGTCTCTTTCCCTTGTAGCTCCTGGATCCAGAGCTGTTTGAGTACAGCGGCATCTGGCCCAAAGACGCTTTCGTCCCAGCCACTAAGCTCACTTCAGCCCTGTCAGCTCAACTCATGACACCGCTCAAGTTCGAGTACGCTAATGGCGTTGTAGGCAAAGTGTTTGCCCCTGCTGGCGTCTCTACCTCCGTGCTGAACATCGTCAGGGGACTCCTCAACCTCCTCCAAATGAACATCAAGCAGACGATGAATGTCTATGAGCTTCAGGAGGTATAACTAATTACTTTCATTATTTATTTCATTATACGTTCACTAACTTTGAGCCTTTGATTGTGGTGGGATAGCCTGGCGTACAGGGTGTGTGCAAGACCCATTACGTGATCACTGAGGATGCCAAGGCTGAGCGCATCCATTTGACCAAGACCAAGGACCTGAACCACTGCCAGGAGAGAATTGTCAAGGATATCGGCATGGCTTATACAGAAAGATGTGCTGAGTGTCAAACGGTAAAGCGCAAGTTGTCACTTATCACCCACGCTGTGATATATTGTAGTGTTAATATCTTTTTTTTTTTTTTTTTTAATGTAGAGAGGCACTGCCCTGAAAGGAACAGCCGCATTTGACTCTGTCATGAAACCATCAGACACAGGTGCTCTGATCCTTGAGGCGTCTTCGATTGAGCTGATTCAATTCTCTCCCGTCAACATCCTGAACGGTGCTGCCCAGATGGAGGCTAAGTATGGACTTCAAATTAAAAAAAAAAAAAGAAAAAAGATGCGACCATCAAAAGGGTGAGTTCTTTTAATAAAGAGTGTCGGCCCATAGGCAATCCTTGAAATTCCTGGAGATCCAGAAAGCTCCAGTGGAGCCCATCAGAGCCCAATACATCCAACGCGGAAGTCTGCAGTACGAGTTTGGCAGCGAGCTGCTTCAGACACCCATTCAGCTCCTGAGGATTACCAATGCTGAGGCTCAGGTAATTCAGTAAAAATGATGACCATACGTTTTCTTCTTCACCCGGCAGCCACACACTTCACTTTTTGATTCACAGATTGTTGAGATTCTGAACAACCTGGTCAACAACAACGTGGCCAAAGTGCATGAAGAGGCACCTCTGAAGTTCATTGAGCTCATCCAGGTGTTGCGTTCGGCCAAATATGAGAGTATCATGGCACTCTGGTCGCAGTACAAATCGCGCACGGCTCACAGGTAGTTACACCACGGACTTAAAATATACTCAATCTCGACCCAAATAATGACTTACCGACGATATTCCTGTCTTCCAGAGAATGGATCCTGAATACCGTCCCTGCCATTGGCACTCATGTTGCGCTGCGGTTCATCAAGGAACAATTCATTGCTGGTGAGCTGACCTTTGCTGAAGCGACTCGGTCATTGATGGTCGCCGTGCACATGGTGACCGCTGACTTGGAGGCCATCAGAATCCTACGGGCAAGTCACTATTACATGCTGTCTTGAGTAATTGCGACACATGAAATTCAGCATTTGTGATGTGTTTTTTTTCATCTATTCACTTCAATTCAGGAGCTGGCTGAGACCCAGAAAGTGATGGAAACTCCGGTTTTGAAAGAGGTTATTGCGCTAGGCTATGGCAGTCTGGTTTATAAATACTGTGCAGAGAACCCAACTTGCCCAGTGGACCTCATCAAGGTATGATGGCTTGGTACTTTTGCTTTACTCCAACGATATCTGTTGTACTTGTAACATCAGCATGATTGTATGTTTTTATTTGCCTCCACAGCCGATCCATGACTGGGCTGCCCGGGCTCTTGCCAAGAGTGATATTAAGGAAATAATTGTCACTCTCAAAGTTCTAGGTAATGCAGGGCATCCTAGCAGCCTCAAGCCAATCTTGAAGGTCTTACCTCACTTTGGCAGCGCTGCTGCTGACCTGCCTTTGCGAGTTCACATCGAAGGTGTTCTGGCCCTGAGGAACATTGCAAAGAGAGATCCAAAAATGGTGACGATCTGATTCCTTTCAATCACCAAAAATCTTGGCGGCTATTTTGTTACGAGCAACGGTGTGCTTGTGTGAATTAGGTCCAGGGTATCGCTGTTCAGCTGTTGATGGAAAGAGATCTTCACCCAGAGCTCCGTATGGTTGCTGCCATTGTGCTGTTTGAGACCAAACTGCCCATGGGTCTGGTGGCTGCCCTTGCTGACGCAGTCTTGAAAGAACCAAATCTCCAGGTTGCCAGCTTGGTCTACTCTTACATGAAGGCCATGACAAGGTCCACCACTCCTGATCTTGTTCCTGTGTAAGTACTTTAAAAGCGGTCCTATATCTATTGTGGCTCTTCAACGCCACTTCATTTGAAATTTCCTTCTATTTGCAGTGCCGCAGCCTGCAATGTTGCTGTGAAAATCCTCAGCCCCAAGCTGAATAGACTGAGCTATCGCTTCAGCAGAGCGCTCCTTGTTGACGGCTATTACAGTAAGACCTTGCCAGAGTATGAATATACGCAGAACCTTTGCCACTCAGTGAATTGGTGGCTCCCACCTTGTTTCTGCAGGCCCCTGGATGGTGGGTGCTGCTGCCAGTGCCTTCTATGTGAATGACGTTGCAACTGTTTTGCCAAGGTCCATCATGGCCAAGGCTCGCACCTATTTGGCAGGAGCATATGCTGATGTCATTGAGGTAAATATAAGAGGCCCTCAGCTATTCCACAAGTATGGATTCTAGGGTGGCACATGATACACTGCGGTACTATTAAACCAATCGCAGTTGTTGTTTTTGATCAAGAATATTCAGCAGTGCAATAATATTCACCTTCTCAGGTTGGAGTGAGAACTGAGGGCATCCAGGAAGCCCTTCTGAAGATCCAAGAGCTTCCTGACAACACCGATAGGATCACCAAGATGCAAAGAGCTCTCAAGGCTGTAAGTTCCCGTGATCTGTTGGATATCTTTCGATGGCACATGACCAGCACAGAAAGCACATCATTCATATGTTTGCGCTTCCCTCTGCATCTCAATCGCAGCTTTCCGAGTGGAGGGCCCAGCCGTCAAGCAAGCCCCTAGCCTCAGCACACGTGAAACTTTTCGGACAGGAGATTGCCTTTGCCAGTGCAGACAAAGCGTTGGTTGATCAGGTCATGGCGGTACGTGCCTTCTGACAATGCATGTTGGGCGAAGGCCTCGTAATGGTCATACCACAAAGCCTGAAGTCTACGTGTCATATTTTGTCATCAGCTTGTCACCGGACCCGAAGTTCAGGCTTACGGAAGGAAGGCTTTCGATCAGGTGCTGGCTGGCGTGAAATTTAATTACGCTCAGCCAACGCTGGTTGCTGAGGTTCGTCGCATCTTGCCCACTGTTGTCGGTCTGCCGATGGAACTCGGTTTTTACACTGCTTCTGTGTTGACTGCGGCCATTGAATGTAAGGTGGTCCCCTGTTTAAATATCACTCAAGCGGAAAACAGATTTACAGGTCCACTGACTCAACCTCTTTTCCACAGTCCAAGCCACTGTGTCACCACCTATAGGTCAGAATTTCCATCCTTCCCAACTTCTTAAATCTGACATCAGCATGAGGGCCGCTTTTACCCCAAGGTAAAGTGACAATACAAAAATGCGCTAAAATGCACAAAACAACCCCACACACTATGCCACAACCGGTTAACTCTAAAAATCTGTGTCTTGCAGCGTTTCCATGCACACCTATGCAGTCATGGGTGTGAATACACCTTTGGCCCAGGCAGCCGTGGTCTCAAGAGCCAAAGTTCACACTATTCTCCCAGCGAAGTTCGAAGCGAGACTTGACATGATCAAGGGCAACTTCAAGTTTGACCTCTTACCTGTCCAGGGCATCAATAAGATTGCATCTGCACTGTATGCACATCTTCCTGGCATATTCAACTGACTTCACTGATGTTTGTAATTTCTGACGTTCTCTTTTTTTGCTCCATCCGAACAGAGTTGAGACTTTTGCTGTTGCTCGAAATGTGGAAGATCTTGCCGCTGCTAAGATAACGCCAATGATTCCAGACGAATTTACATCAGACTACTCAAAGAAGAGCTCATCCTGGTCTGCCAGGATGCCTTCCTCGATGGCTGATGCTAAAGTGAGTTTGAATCCTGGTTCACTGCGTTTAACCACCTTTCTGCAAAGCAATATTGTTCTCTCGTTTATGCCGTTACAGTCATCGGAGCTTATCACTGACCGACCAAGCAAAATGAGCAAACTCATCAAGGACTTTGAGAAAAAGCTGTGTGGAGAACTTGAAACCTTTGGAATCAAGGCATGCGCTGTGTTCAAATCTCGCAATGCGTCTTTCATCCGAGACGCTCCACTGTATGCCGTCGTCGGGAAACATTCAGTTTTGATTGAGGTTACACCAGGCAAGTTGAATGAATGAAGCCACTGGTGCAAATGGTGGTGACTAAAAATTGCAAATGGTGGTTACTCAAAAGTCCATTTTTGTCTTTGGTTCTAGCTTCTGGACCGGCCATCGAGAAGGTTGAAATTGAGATTCAGGTTGGAGAGAAAGCAGCGGAAAAGATCATCAAAGTCATTGACCTGAGTCAAAATGAGGGCATACTCGAGGACAGAAATGTCCTGATGAAACTGAAGAAGATCCTTGCTCCTGGTATGAAGAACCGCACTTCCTCCAGCTCCAGCAGCTCCAGTTCTAGCAGCTCTCGCTCCAGCGGGTCAAGCCTTGCTACCTCATCCAAGAGCTCTTCGAGTTCCTCTCGCAAAACTCGCAAGGTGGCTGACATTCTCGACCCGATTACCAAGACATCCAAGCCAAGAAACGCCTCTAGAAAATCCTCCAGCAGCAGATCCAGCCTTGTTTCAAGTAAATCCTCTAGCAGCAGATCCAGCCTTCGTTCAAGCAAATCCTCCAGGAGCAGATCCAGCCTTCGTTCGGGCAAATCCTCCAGCAGCGTCTCCTCCAGCAGCCGCAGCAGCCTAAGATCTTTGTCCAGTTCTCGTTCCAAAGTGAGACACAAACTACTAAAAGCACCACCACATTGAGTCTAAAAAGTAAACTAATAATGATGTTTTACCGTTGCAGCAGGAACTATATAACATGAATTTTACCAAGACCCACATCCACCAGGTATTTCCCGTTGCACAAACGCAATATGAAGGACTTTCCCTCAGCCAAGTAAATATTTTTCTTGTTTGCAGCATTCCCGCTCTTCAACTTCTCGCAACAGCAAGAGCAGTGCCCAAAGTTTTGAGGCCATCTACAATAAGGTGAGTCGCATACCAATACCAAGCACATGCATTCATTTGGGAGGAAAAAAAGCGTTTTCTTAAAACAAATCTTCTTGTTTTTGTAGGCTAGGTACCTCTCTAAGACTCTCAGACCAACTGTGACCATCCTCATCCGTGCCGTGAGAGCCGACCACAAGGAACAAGGATACCAGATTGCAGCTTACTTTGACAAAGAGACTTCTCGACTGCAGATCATTTTCGCCAATCTGGCTGAAAACAACAACTGGAGAATCTGTGCTGACGGCGTGAGGCTGAGCAACCACAAGTTGATGGTAACAGTGCAATATCTGATATATTCTGACTCATGACTTGGAACAACGGCTAACTGCTGGCATCTGACGATTCCATTTTTCAGACCAGGGTTGCCTGGGGTATTGACTGCAAGCAATATGTGACTCAGATCTCGGTTGAAGCAGGTATTGTTGATCAACAGCCAGCATTCCGTTTGAAGCTGACTTGGGACAAACTTCCGAAGAACGTGAAATACTATGCCCATGAGTAAGAGTCACAGTCGTGTGCACATTTCAAATGTTTTAGTTTATCCGAGGGGCGCGTGTTGATTTATTTATTTTTTTTCCTTTTCTGATAATGTTCAGGTTGTCTGATTACATTTCAAGACTCGCTCTGGAGGCTGGAATTAACCAGGCAAAGGTCAAGAATGTTCAAAATGAGATCAAACTAACAGTTGCGGTTGCTTCAGAAGAAAGCCTGAATATTGTCTTCAAAACACCAAAGGTACTGTCAAAAAAGTATTTTTCATCATGCTTTATCAGTGTCACTCAGATTCCGTATCACAACTTATTATTTACAGAGGACCATCTACAAGAAAGGCATGCCTATCCCCATTTCTCTGCCCATTGGAAACACCACATCGGAGCTGCTGCCGTACCAGGACAGCTGGGTTGACACCATCTCCTACATGGTCAGCAAGGCTCATGCAGGTAAAAACATCCTTTTCCCTTTATGGGGCTTAGCTCAGGAAATTAGACGAATGAATGAAAAAAAAAAGTCTAATATGTCAACTAACGACCATGAACATCAAAATGACAATAAAACATTTTTGAAAAAAGAGCGACTGAATTTGATGCAAAGGCCTGTAGACTCTCTCACGTATACATTTTGTGGTTGGCGCTTGCTTGATGAGTTTAATTATCGGACATAAACAGTCTTGAAGCCCCGAAGTTCAAATTCAGCCAGTGGTTCTTTAACACATGTGTTATATATTAAATGATTGGATTTTCTTACTTTGTCCAGCTGAGTGCAACGTAACCGAGGACACTGTGGTCACATTCAACAACAAGAAGTTCAAGGCAGAGATGCCTCACTCATGCCCGCAGATTTTGGCTCAGGATTGCACCAGAGAGGCGAAATTCATTGTTCTGTTGAAGAGAGATGAAGAACACAAACACAACTTGCTCATTGTGAAGATTGCAGATATGTAAGCGAGTGTTCATCACCAAAAACGAACACGGCAAAGCCACAAAGTGAGTATTACTCACGTATTTATTTTTTTTGTTGTTTTTTTATCAGCGAAGTGGAAATGTACCAGAACGGCCGCGTTGCCATGGTGAAGGTTAATAAAGCAGAAATCCCCGTCAGTCAACTGCCATACCATCATCCAACAGGTTTGCTTTTTCTTCCTCTTGGAAGTCATCCGTGTAACTCAACATTTAATGAGCATTGGCTTTGGTGCGTTTGTTTCAGCTGACATTCACATCAGACGGAGCGGTGAAGGCATCGCTCTCCACGCTCCCAAACACGGTCTTCAGGAAGTGTACTTTGACGTCAACGTCCAGAGGGTAGTCAATTCAAGGTCCAACGCAGCGACAACATACAGGAAAGTAACCCTGCTCACAATGTTCATTTGTCTAGGTTAAAGTTGTGGACTGGATGAGAGGACAGACCTGTGGACTCTGCGGAAAGGCCGACGGGGAGATCAGACAGGAGTACCGTACACCCAATACACGTTTGACCAAGGACGCAGTCAGCTACGCTCATTCCTGGGTTCTGCCCGCTGAGAGTTGCCGGGATAATTCAGGTAAATTCATTGCACTTGACTTGTCCATGAACCTCCTGGATTCTACCCTCACCATTTGAGTCCACCTTGCTTCATTTCCCTCGGCCCCCCCAAACAAAGCATTTTAGTTGTGTTAATGCAAATTTAATGAACCTTTAGGTGGGGATTTTTGTAAGATTTTGTCATTGGTAACTTCACTTCATGAAATATACCAATAATATGCTGTTTACATAAAATTATTACTTTCGGTTCTGTTTTGACCAGTCGAGATTCCTAAAAACATTTTAAAGATCCCTGTTATTTACCATATTGAATTATACAGTACAATTTGGGTTTAAAAAAAAAGGGGGGGCTTCATTCTAGACTCAGTCTTTTTTAATGTTTTTGAATATTTTTTTAAATACAGAATTTTATTTTATATATTTATTCATTTATTTGACCAGATTATATAATTATTAAGGGAGAGTTGCCTGGGGTATTGACTGCAAGCAATATGTGACTCAGATCTCGGTTGAAGCAGGTATTGTTGATCAACAGCCAGCATTCCGTTTGAAGCTGACTTGGGACAAACTTCCGAAGAACGTGAAATACTATGCCCATGAGTAAGAGTCACAGTCGTGTGCACATTTCAAATGTTTTAGTTTATCCGAGGGGCGCGTGTTGATTTATTTATTTTTTTTCCTTTTCTGATAATGTTCAGGTTGTCTGATTACATTTCAAGACTCGCTCTGGAGGCTGGAATTAACCAGGCAAAGGTCAAGAATGTTCAAAATGAGATCAAACTAACAGTAGCGGTTGCTTCAGAAGAAAGCCTGAATATTGTCTTCAAAACACCAAAGGTACCGTCAAAAAAGTATTTTTCATCATGCTCAGATTCCGTATCACAACTTATTATTTACAGAGGACCATCTACAAGAAAGGCATGCCTATCCCCATTTCTCTGCCCATTGGAAACACCACATCGGAGCTGCTGCCGTACCAGGACAGCTGGGTTGACACCATCTCCTACATGGTCAGCAAGGCTCATGCAGGTAAAAACATCCTTTTCCCTTTATGGGGCTTAGCTCAGGAAATTAGACGAATGAATCAAAAAAAAAAGTCTAATATGTCAACTAACGACCATGAACATCAAAATGACAATAAAACATTTTTGAAAAAAGAGCGACTGAATTTGATGCAAAGGCCTGTAGACTCTCTCACGTATACATTTTGTGGTTGGCGCTTGCTTGATGAGTTTAATTATCGGACATAAACAGTCTTGAAGCCCCGAAGTTCAAATTCAGCCAGTGGTTCTTTAACACATGTGTTATATATTAAATGATTGGATTTTCTTACTTTGTCCAGCTGAGTGCAACGTAACCGAGGACACTGTGGTCACATTCAACAACAAGAAGTTCAAGGCAGAGATGCCTCACTCATGCCCGCAGATTTTGGCTCAGGATTGCACCAGAGAGGCGAAATTCATTGTTCTGTTGAAGAGAGATGAAGAACACAAACACAACTTGCTCATTGTGAAGATTGCAGATATGTAAGCGAGTGTTCATCACCAAAAACGAACACGGCAAAGCCACAAAGTGAGTATTACTCACGTATTTATTTTTTTTGTTGTTTTTTTATCAGCGAAGTGGAAATGTACCAGAACGGCCGCGTTGCCATGGTGAAGGTTAATAAAGCAGAAATCCCCGTCAGTCAACTGCCATACCATCATCCAACAGGTTTGCTTTTTCTTCCTCTTGGAAGTCATCCGTGTAACTCAACATTTAATGAGCATTGGCTTTGGTGCGTTTGTTTCAGCTGACATTCACATCAGACGGAGCGGTGAAGGCATCGCTCTCCACGCTCCCAAACACGGTCTTCAGGAAGTGTACTTTGACGTCAACGTCCAGAGGGTAGTCAATTCAAGGTCCAACGCAGCGACCACATACAGGAAAGTAACCCTGCTCACAATGTTCATTTGTCTAGGTTAAAGTTGTGGACTGGATGAGAGGACAGACCTGTGGACTCTGCGGAAAGGCCGACGGGGAGATCAGACAGGAGTACCGTACACCCAATACACGTTTGACCAAGGACGCAGTCAGCTACGCTCATTCCTGGGTTCTGCCCGCTGAGAGTTGCCGGGATAATTCAGGTAAATTCATTGCACTTGACTTGTCCATGAACCTCCTGGATTCTACCCTCACCATTTGAGTCCACCTTGCTTCATTTCCCTCGGCCCCCCCAAACAAAGCATTTTAGTTGTGTTAATGCAAATTTAATGAACCTTTAGGTGGGGATTTTTGTAAGATTTTGTCATTGGTAACTTCACTTCATGAAATATACCAATAATATGCTGTTTACATAAAATTATTACTTTCGGTTCTGTTTTGACCAGTCGAGATTCCTAAAAACATTTTAAAGATCCCTGTTATTTACCATATTGAATTATACAGTACAATTTGGGTTTAAAAAAAAAGGGGGGGCTTCATTCTAGACTCAGTCTTTTTTAATGTTTTTGAATATTTTTTTAAATACAGAATTTTATTTTATACATTTATTCATTTATTTGACCAGATTATATAATTATTAAGGGAGACCCTTTGCTGATCATTGGGAAGATTCATATTTTAGGAAATGGAAGTTCTCTGTTGGCTGTAAAAACAATGTTGAATTAGAAACAGAAAAAAAATGGTATGAGAATATGTCAACATTTCAATGATGATAATATATGATGAGAACTTTCTATCGTCAAGATTTTTTTTTTTTTTAAATCTTAAAAAAATACACACACTATGACTGACATCTGTACCTGGCCAAAATTCCCCCCACCGAGCTTAAATGGTTGTAAAATCAAATTGGCCTAATGATTAAGGATATTTTTTTTTTGTTTTTGATATGATACGTGCCAACCTCTCCCAGAGTGTTACATGAAGCTTGAGTCTGTGAAGCTGGAGAAGCAGATGACAGTGCACGGCCAAGAGTCCAAGTGCTTCTCTGTCGAGCCCGTGCTGCGCTGCTTGCCTGGCTGCATGCCGCTGAGAACCACCAATGTCTCAGTCGGCTTCCACTGCCTGCCTGTTGGTAAGTCCACAAAAATCTTTACAAGATGGCGATTTAAGGTTCTTCACTGCTGACCACCCGCATACCGTTTCAGATTCCCGTCTGAACCGTTCTGAGGGTATGAACGGCATCTTTGAGAAGAGTGTGGACCTGAGAGAAAAAACCGAAGCCCACCTAGCCTGCCGTTGCACACCTCAGTGTGCCTAATCAATCCAACTACTTTTATTTCCATGAATTCGACTACTCCCAATCACAATAAAGTGTGAACTTAAACCGCAGACCTGTGTGATGTGTGGAATTTATGTGTTTAGCTGTTTAGAAACAAGACAAACGAGATTCATTTGTTCACCGGGGTTGTTCAATCTACGCACTGTATCAACCATCCAGCCGTAAGTGAGCTTGAATCGATCCTATCTGACTGGGTGAGATGTGAGGCAAACACTGGATCTGTTGCAAGTCAATTTCAAGGCACCTACTGAACAGACAAACAACCATTCACACTCTCAATTTACACTCCTCAATGAACCTAACATGCCGCAGTACATCATGAAAATCCACACGGGCACAAGCACCAGGTGCAAACTCTCCACAGTAAGGCCCACACCAAAGTTTGAACCCAGAATCTCAGAACTGTGACACAGAAATGTCAATCAGCGTACCCGCCATTGTGCCCCCATCCGAACATGTTGAGGATGTAACAATGTAAAAAAGAATAATATTACAAACAAAACATCAGAATGCAAACATGAACATATTTTACTTTTCAGGTGTAGCAGTTTTTTTTCTTTGCTCACATTCTTCATTTATTATTTTTGTAAGATATGTGTGTATTGATTGTTGTCTGTACATATCGCTTCTGAAATTTCCTTTCCTTGTCTTGCCTTTCAGACCAAAGTCTGTTTATACATATATACAAAAATTCTGACCATACTTTGAAGGTATTTGAATGTGATTGGATGAACGAGTGTCTGTCTACTCTACATTCGGTTGAATGGCTCAGGGGACTCAGCAGTTTAGACCTAGGGAGAGTGAGCGAGTGAGCTCTTATCTTAAGAGTATCAAGTTATGTTTTCCCTTCTCTGTACTGAGTAAGGATGATCGCACCAAGTCAGCTTGAGAGTGACCTCGCAACCAGTCTTTGCAAATTTTCTTTCAAAGTTGCGCCCCATCTTTCATCGATGGCAGTGAAGAAGAACTACTGCACATTTCAAACGTTTACTGCGAGTCAAAGGCCTCTTGGAAAAGTCAAATCTAACCTTGAGGCCATCCATCCATTTTCTTCTGCTATATCTGGGTCGGGTTGTGTGGGCAGCAGTTTTAGCTGGGAAGCCCAGATTTCCTTCGACCCGGCCACTTCGTCCAGCTCTTCCAAGGAAATCCCAAGGCAATCCCAAGCCAGTCGTCAAACTCTGGGCCTGTTTCCCGTGGGACGTAACTAGAACACCCCACCGGGGAGGCATCCAGGAGGCAGCCTAATCAAATGCCCGAGGCAACTCATTTGGCGAGCCCGCTTGGATTCGGGGTCTTGTTTTTTCGCTCATGACACACAGTTCGTGACCATCGGTGAGGGTAATTTTGTAAAGTTTCCTAAAGGCTCTGGATGTTGTGGGACTATGTTGGCTGGCATGCCTCTGCAACATCCTGTGGACATCAGGGACAGTGGCTATCACCTTGCAGAGCGGGATGGCGGTACCCCTTTTGAAGAAAGAGTACTGGAGGTTCTATTCCAAATGCAGGATGATGATACTCCTCACGCTCCCCGGTAAGAGTTTTTCAGTGGTTCTGGAGAGGAAGGACTGGAAAAGCTCAAATTCCGAAGGAGCAGAGTGGGTTTTGTCCTTGCCTTGGAACTGTGGACAAACTCTACACCTCCAGCACAGTCTACTGGTGTGTTTTGAGAGTTTGCTCAGTCTACACGTGTTTTATAGACTTGGAGAAGGTGTTCAACTGTGTCTTTTGGGGAGTTCTGAGTTGGGTGCTTCAGGATTATGGGGTACAAATGGTGTCAGATTTTCAAGCTCAATGCCGGCAGGAAGTCAAATTTGTTTACAGTGAGAGTCAGACTCCGCCAAGACTGCCCTTCGTCACTTCCGTCTATAACCTTAACGTAGAGACGTGGGGGTTCGGTTTGGTGACCTCATGTGATTCAGTTGGTTTCATCAAGCTGGCAGTCTTCAACTCTTATTGAAGTGGTTTGCAGCTGAGTGCAAAAAGGTTGAGATGAGAATCAGCTTCTCCAAATCTGAGACACCGGTGCTCTGTCAGAAAAAGGTGGAGTCCTCTGTACAAGTCAGGGAAGAGGTCCTGGATGGAGTGGCTGATCGACAGGTGGATCAATGCAGCGTCTTCAGTGGTGCAGACGCTGTATAAGTCTGTCGTTGCTCAACTCTCGATAGTTTTTTTTTTTATATTGGCGAAAGAAGCAACTGTCTAAGGCGGCATTCTCTGAGGTGTGGCATAAATAACTGGCACCCTCTACTGGATAAGACTTGTAAAACCAGCATTCGATTTTTAGTTTGTTTTTTTTCAAACCACATTCTTGGGCTCTTTGTACAAAACGACATGATGTCTTGTCCACTGAATATTTTGTGGTTTACCCTCTTCGGATTTGAGCAATGCCCAAAACCGTCAAAGCAAAGTCTCAGTAAAAGGCAGAGTTTGCTATGTTTTAAAAGATTTGTTTTTTTTTTCTCCAAGATATTGTTTTATTCACCTATTAATATAAATTATACACATGCCCCAGTTCACGAAGGACAGATTACATAATATTTATACCTTTATGGGGCAAATGAGAATTTCGGTTGCAACCCATCTTCATAGTTATGCAACAAGCTCAAGGATTTAATCTTTTTGGATTTTTATCTGTATCATTATGTCATAGGTCATAGAAGCTGTGATCAAGTCGGAACCTCTACAGTACTCAATATCCTTGGGGCATCTGAAGCCTTCAGGGCATTGAGCAAAGTAAAACAATGTTTTATCCCTGACAGGTTCATGATAATAAAAAACAAACAAACAAACAAAACAGATTCTCACATTACGGATGATTGCAAAGGTGCCATCATCTCACATGTGGTTAAAAGGGATAACTAACACACTTTATTTAGAGAGAACAAGATACAAATTAAAGGACAGAATCAAATAGTTTGACAAAACATGGCCATGCCACCAGCTATATCTTGACGGTCATGACAGTGCACAACCTAATGGTTGGTTGGTTTGAGTCAACAGGTTATGCTACGTGTTGTTTTGTTTTGTTCAGTTCATGTTCCTTAAAAGTTGTTTAAATGTACAAAGCACTGAAAAAAGTGAAGACCAAATTTATAGTGCATTTTGGGGTTCAGATTTGTAATTGTAGTTAACTGTAGGAAACATTTATTTTTGCTTGTTTCCCATATCACTGTTTATGTAAGGTATTTTTTAAACCTTCTCATGAACATATGTGTGATATTGTGAAACATTTGTATTCTTGTTATTAATAATTTATACAATGTTAGCCTAAAGAGTTTGCAAACTTAAATTGGCACTTCTTGACTTTGTTATTGTCTTGGAAAGCAAAGCGTAATGAATGCATGATAATAGCTCTACGGTTTTGTACTTGGGGATGCGGGGTTAGTGTTGGGGGGGGGCACTAAGTGTGGCTGCCCATTTATTTGTATCATAACCGCACTCGCTGTTATTCTAATTCTCATTTACCGTTTTTTTTTTGTTTTTTTGCCTTCGTGTGTGATGCAAAGTTGAATCGGGACAACTCGACCCCCCTTGTTGAGTTTTTTTGATTCAGCCTTTGCAGAATGACCTGGATGACTGGAAATCCACAAAGTCATATTGCTTTTTTTGTGTTTGCCTAACTTTGTTCTTGCGTAAACACCCGATACTTTTTCCACGTGTGCTTCCCCAAGGCGTCAAGGAGATTCGATTGGTCCACGAAAGACCCTATGACTGACAGCTGCCTATAGAGACAAGTGGCAAATGTAACCTTATGAGGAAGAAGAATCAAAGCGATTCTGTTGGTCCACGTTACTCTGATGTGTGTTCTTGATTTCTTTTTTTTTTTTAATGTTGTATCTTGTGGACTACGCTGACAATTGTTAAAATGTCATGTCATCATGGTCACACTGACCATATCAAATAAAGTGAGCAAACAACCATTGTCATTGTGCCCTGTTGGTGTGAACTTTGAAACCAAAATGCAACAATGTGACACTGATGTGACAGACAGCAATAAATCATAAAGTTAGAAAACTCACGAATAAAACCACTACAGTGTAACTAAAATATATTTAGTTCAATCAAATAAAAATGAGGTCTATGTTTAATTTTCTGCTGTGAAATAAATACACTCAGCTTACCATCCACTCAATCCAAATGTTTGAGTATGTTCAAATGCCTCTGGAATAAATTACCCTTGTTGTGGATGAAATTGGTCTTTTCTTGACATTGATTTGAATAAATCTCTGTTGAGAGCCCCATATTCATACCCTGACCAAATTTTGAGTTAGAGTGAAATGTTAACTGTTTAATTAGTATCTTCTATCTATAAGACTGAAACAAGAAAGTGGCTAAAGTTAGATTTTACACATCATTTATTATTTATTCAAAGCATATGTCTCACACTTTTCTAATGGATCCTGGTGATGACAATATGTGTGTGTGTATATAGTCACCAGGATCCATATATATATATATATACATACATACATACATACATACATGCCGGTATATTCAAATTATTATTATCATTATTATTATGATATTATTACTATTTGCTTTGTGCCATATAAAGTCAGTGAATCAATACATTGGGAGCAGATAAGCATGCTTTTGATAGGATAACAATAATTTTGGAGGGATTATAAACAAAAAAAAAAACTGATCTAATTATATCCGTTCTACATTCATTCTGTCATTTCCAGTGACAACGAGAATGGACATTCCATCAATAAAAATGAACTTTCATCAAAATTTGCCTTGGGCATGAATACATCATAAAATTCATGAAATATAAGTTTCAATTTTGTACTTTCGTTTGATGGCTCAGATTCAAGAAGACAGCAAATATTTACAAATGATGCTTGACTTTGACCAAGTAAATAGGTGGGCAGCACAAGTTTTCGCTATAAAAGGCTGCTTGTGAGTGCCGACAAGTACGACCCATCAGCCATGAGAGTGGTTGTGCTTGCCCTGACTCTGGCCCTTGCGGGTAAGTGCCGGTTGTGCCAATGCTATCTTTCACTTTTAAGAATGCATTTTTTTTCTATTCTGTTCGACCTCAAAGTTTGTACATTTTAATGTTTTATTCTTTAATGATCTTTGCTTATTTATTGATTTATTTACCTTGATATCCATCCATATATCCATCCAACCATGAAACACCCATCAAAATCGGTTATTGTTAATTGAAAAAAGTCTACTTCATGTTTGCATTTTGAGCCCAATTGTAAATTTTGATAAACTATATCAGTTGTGCATTTCTGTTTCGTTTATTTTCAGCCTGTCAACAGAACTTCGGTGAGTATAAAATTGTATTTTTTCCAGTAGATCATCCCTGTACTACTCATAAATTTGTGAGAAAGTGATGTTCGTTATGTTTTGAGTAAATATAAATATAAAATATACGTATGATAACAAATGGAGAGATACAAGCATTTCATTGCAACGCCAATATACAACGATTGTAGAAAATGAGCTATGTTTTCACAAAAGTCAATTGTACTGTATGCCAATGTGTTGTTACCTGTGCATGTGCCAATCAACACTCTGACTCTTCAAGCTCCTGACTTTGCTGCTGGTAAGACATATGTGTACAAATATGAGACATGGCTCCTCGGCGGTCTCCCTGAGGAAGGACTGGGGAGAGCTGGACTCAAAGTGAGAAGCAAAGTTTTAATCAGCGCCATTGAACACAACATGCTCATGCTCAAGGTGAGGTAGATCAGTAGGATACTCAAGCAACACCCAAGTGGGAAAAGCACAATAATTTACTTACATGTCTGTAACTGTAGCTTGCCGAACCTGAGTTCTTCGAGTACAGTGGTGTTTGGCCAAAGGATGCTTTTACTCCGGCCACCAAGCTGACTTCGGTCCTGGCACCTCAACTTATGATCCCCATCAAGTTTGAGTACTCCAATGGTGTTGTCGGAAAAATGTTCGCGCCCGAGGGAGTCTCGGTCATGGTGCTGAACATCTACAGAGGTATCCTGAGTGTCCTGCAGCTCAACGTAAAGAAGACACAGAATGTCTACGAGATGCAGGAGGTAAACCCAAAGAGGCAGTCAGCGTTGCTTATGCATCCGTCACAGAGTTTTATAAAATGTCATCTTTTGCCTTCAGGCCGGAGCTCAGGGTGTGTGCAAAACTTTCTATGCCATCACTGAAGACGATAAGGCTGAACGCATCCTCCTGACAAAGACCAGGGATCTGAACCACTGTCAGGAAAGGATTGTGAAGGACATCGGGTTGGCCTACACTGAGACATGTGCTAAGTGTCAGCGGGTAATTGCATGATCAGTCTTTGTCATGGAAGGAAAGAGGTTTCATGGAAGATAAAAGGGTAGTGTGCTAAGGCTACCGTTTGTCTTCCAGGATTCCAAGACCGTAAAAGGTGCAACCGCATACAACTACGTTCTGAAGTCAGTTCCCAACGGTATCATGATCTTGGACGCATCTGTGAATGAAGTCATTCAGTTCACACCTTTCAAAGAGATGAATGGAGCTACTCAAATGGAGACCAAGTATGGAAAAGGAGAATCATATCTATGTCAAAATTCGGAGACTACCAGGCAGTGAATTCATATTTTTATCTCACTATTTCCTAGGCAACATTTGGTTTTCGTTGAGGTGCAGAATAGTCCCTTAATGCCCGTAAAGGCTGAGTATCGTCAACGTGGATCCGTCCAGTATGAGTTCTCCACCGAGCTGTTGCAAACACCCATCCAGCTTGTGAAGGTCACCAACCTCCAAACTCAGGTACCTTTTTCGACTTCTTTGGGTCTACAAGGAGAAATGGGATTTTCCTAGGATATTTGACGATATACCTTCATTTCTTTGTAGATAGAGGCGGTTCTAAGTCATATAGTTGCCAACAATGTGGAAAGAGTCCATGATGATGCCCCTCTCAGATTTTGGGAGTTCATTCAACTCCTTCGTATGGCCAAACTTGAAGATCTGCAAATGGTCTGGAGGCAGCACAAGACAAACCCTGCATACAGGTAACATTTTCATCAACATTTGAGTGATAAAGAATAGACAATGCAACTTATCTACTCGTACCCTCCAGGCAATGGATCTTGGATACGCTTCCTTCCGTTGGAACTCCTGTTGCACTGAGATTTATCATTCAGAGATTTGAGGCTGCGGAACTCAGCACCGTTGAGGTCGCTCAAGCTTTGATTGCATCAGTTCATATGGTGACAGCCAACCATGAGGCCATTCAGCTGTTTGATGTGAGGAAAGCTATACCCCCGCACTTCTAACGCTGTTCTTTCATGAAACATTAATGATTTCCGGATCTGTCTTTTTCAGAGCTTGAGGGTCAACCCCAAAATAAAGACCAACCCCGTTCTGAATGAGATTGTGTTACTTGGCTACGGCACCATGGTTTCTAAATATTGTGCCGACAAGCCAGTCTGCCCCGTTGAACTGGTCAAGGTGAAATGACCTTAACATGAACTATTTTTGCCTGGTTAGTTCTCTTCCCGAATGAGAGGTGAATCAATGCTGTCCTTTTCTCAAACAGCCCATCCACACCCTTCTTGCGGAGTCTGTCTCCAAGGGCGAAACATGGCAAATGATTTCCATTTTGAAGGTGTTGAGTAATGCTGGCCATCCAATGAGCCTGAAACCGATCACAAAAGTCCTTCCCATTCATGGCACAGCGGCTACAAGTCTACCAACCAGAGTTCACGCTGAGGCAATCATGGCCTTGAGGAACATCGCCAAGAAGGAACCAAGACTGGTATGTTGTCAATGCCTCACACTCACACGAAAACTCTTTGACAAAGGAGTTGATGCTGCCTCTACTTGAGATAATCTTTGAAGGTTTCATTCCTATTCTCCAATAAGTCATAAAGTCTTCACAAAGTACTTTGTACACGTCTACCCAAAATCAGGTCCAGGAAATGGCTCTTCAGCTGTATATGGATAAGGCTCTTCATCCTGAGCTCCGCATGCTTGCATGCATCGTTATCTTCGAGACTCGCCCAGCAGTGGGTTTAGTGACAAGTCTTGCAAATCTTCTGAAGATGGAGGAGAATTTGCAGGTGGCCAGCTTCACCTACTCTCACATGAAGTCCCTGACCAGAAGCACTGCCCCCAACCATGCTTCCATGTAAAAGCCCTCTCAAGACACACGGTCAGATTTGTCTTGCACAAGCTAATGTTCATGAAATTCCGTTACAGTGCCGCTGCTTGCAGTGTCGGAGTCAAAATCTTGAGCAAGAAGTTCGAAAGACTGAGCCTCCGCTTTAGCAGAGCCATTCAGATGGACTTGTACAGCAGTAAGAGCTATACGGTATTTCACATGGCCCTACATTCCTTATTTCTGCTAATTAAATGCGTTTGTCCAGATCCCTTTATGCTTGGTGCTGCCGTCAGTACTTTCTACATCAATGATGCTGCCACCCTTTTGCCAAGAGCCATCGTGGCTAAGACCAGTGCCTACATTGCTGGAGCCGCTGCTGATATCTTTGAGGTAAAATTCTGAAGTCCCCTTACTTTGAATGACTGGTGTATAAATTCACTTTGACATTGGTGATAATTTGCTAGGTTGGAGTGAGAACTGAGGGACTCCAGGAGGCTTTGCTGAAAAGCCATGCATTAGCTGATGATGTGAACAGGATCACCAAGATGAAGCGTGTTATCAAAGCCGTAAGTTATCAGCGCAATTCTAGATGGACATAACTAGATGTCATACAATGCAGGTGTGTCCAAAGTTGCCGTTTTTTTTTTTTTTTTGTGTTGTTACAGCTGTCTGACTGGAGGGCCATGCCCAACAGCAAGCCTCTCGCCTCCATCTATGTCAAGTTCTTCGGACAAGAAATTGCCTTCGCTGACATTAACCAAGACTTGATTAAGCAGGCCATTACGGTAGTGTTGTGTTGAAAGCTTGTCAGATTTACTAACATGAACTGAGGGGGTTCAAGTCTTAAAGAAAGGTTTAACATTTTTACGAATGCATTTGCATTAAGATACTTTTTTTTCTGCACAGCTGGCCAGTGGTCCATCCGTTCAGGATCTTGGTCGGGACGTTATCAAATCTCTACTGTCAGGAGCCTCTTTCCATGTTGCAAAGCCCGTACTGGCAACTGAAGTGAGGCGCATCATGCCAACGGCTGCTGGATTCCCAATGGAGCTAGGCCTGTACACTGCTGCTGTGGCTGTTGCGGTTGGTAAAAGTATGTAGTGACTTTCAAACTACGTTATTTATTTCTGATGTTTTGTTTGTTGTTGTTGTTTTTTTTCACCAAAGAGAAAAACTAAAACTGTACTTTCTGGTAGTCAAGGCAACTGCAACTCCAGCCCTGCCAGAGCCCATCCAGTTCCGCCATCTCCTGAAGACCAACATTGAGCTTATGGTTGACATCAAACCAAGGTGCACAGGAAGGCTGACAATTGAATCAAAATTTATCCTTTGGATATTAACATTTGAACCACATCCTCTCTTTCTAGCGTTGTTGCAAACATGTTTGCTGTGATGGGTGTGAACACTGCAATTCTCCAGGCTGCTGTCCTCTCAAGAGCCAAGATCAACTCCATTGTACCAGCCTCCATTTCAGCAAGAGTTGATATCAATGAGGGTCAATATAAGATTGCCGCTCTCCCCGTTTCTGCACCTGAACACGTTGTAGCTATTGAGTAAGACTTGACTTTCAGTTTAAACACAGAACAGTATTCAATTTGAGAGGGATAAGATAACCAAAACTTCGATCCTTTGACAGGGTTGAGAGCATTGCTGTGGTGAGGAACGTTGAAGACATTCCCAATCCCAGAATCACCCCTCTCATCCCTGCCGAATACACCAGACCAACTTCAAAGGAGATCCTCACCTCAAAATCTTCCTCTGGGTCTGTTTCGGTAAGCTTTCAATGTTAGGCAGCAAGACGCGCGTGGAAAAATATTGATTGCTTTTACCCGTCTTTTCCTTTCGATAGGCTGCATCCTCAGAGATCCTTCGGGATATGGCAAGAGATGTTCACCCTATCAGAAGGAGAGCATTTTCTAAAAAGTACAGTTTCCAAGTTTACGGAACTGGACTGAGAGGCTGTTTCAGGGTTGCCACCGACAACGCTGCTTTTGTCAAGGACATTCCATTGTACAGAATGGCTGGAAATCACTCTGCCTCTTTGTCAGTGAAGAAGAGTAAGTAACAGAATTATGAAAACACCGTACTTAGAGTAGATTCAATTAACATCTAATTTAATGTTAATCTCAGATGAAGATGAATCCATTGAAAGACTGGAGATGCTGGTTCAAGTCGGACCAAAGGCCGCAGAGAAAATCATCAAGAAGATCAACCTGGCTGAAGACGAAGTCATCGAGGGAAGACCAGTCTTGATGAAGCTCAAGAAACTTCTGAATGGCACCTCTTCTTCCTCCTCTTCTTCTTCAAGCAAGTCCTCTTCATCTTCAGTGAGCAGCCGCAGCAGACGCACCAGCAGCAAAAGCAGCGTCAGCAAAAGTAGCAGCAGCAGCAGCAGCAGGAGCAGCAGCAGCAGCAGCAGCAGCAGCAGCAGCAGCAGCAGCAGCAGCAGCAGCAGCAGCAGGAGGAGCAGCAGAAGGACCGTCAGCAAAAGAAGAAGCAGCAGCAATAGCAGCATATTGCTAAGAGCAGCTCTGCCTCCAGTTTGGAATCTCTCTTTAGCGCCAGCTCTCGTTCCTCCCGTTCCAGTCGTCGCACTTCAAATGTAAAAACGTGTTAAAAACAGACTTTTTGGTTTGAGTGGACAACTGTGGAATTTCTGAATTGTTTTCATCTTTTCCTGATAGCGGGTTAACAAGCGCACCTTCCAGCAAAACCACAAGATGGTAAGTGAGCACGGTGCATGGGCACAATGATGAAGATCCAGATGTAATTCTCACCATCTTATGTTATTGCAGTTCCACGCTGGCTCGTCGTCTCAAAAGAGCAGAAGCAGTGCCTCAAGTTTCGAGGCCATCTACAACAAGGTGAAACTTTTGAAGCATGATGAGCATTCACACCTCAAATCCTTTGGCTAAATATTGTGGTTTTTGTTTGATTTTCTTCTCAGAACAAATTCCTTGGCACTGAAAATGCTCCTGCCTTTGCTGTCATCCTGCAAGCTGTGAGGACCGATGGCAAGCTCCAGGGATACCAAATCACTGGCTACGCAGACAAGACTAATGCTCGACTTCAGCTAATCCTGGCTGCCCTGGCTGCTGATAACAACTGGAGGCTCTGTGCTGATGGCGTTTTGCTCAGCAAGCACAAAGCCACTGTAAGAAAACTTCTCTTCCCACATTTCCAGTTCAGCATCAAAAGCTACATGCCATTTGTTGTGTCTTGAAAGGCCAAAATAGCTTGGGGACAGGCATGCAAACAGTATGACTTGACAGTCACCGCTGAGACTGGTCTACTTGGTCCAAGTCCAGCAGCTCGCCTCAGAATGACATGGAATCAACTGCCGGTTGTCTTCAAACGCTACGCAAAGAAGTATGCGAGCAACGCAAAGACTGTTTTTTTTTTTTTTTTTTCTATCCCCGTAAATATATCTGTTTTAAAATCTTCCACCACAGGGCGTATGACTACATTCCTGCTTACGTATTGGAAAGCTTCATCCGAAGCAGGGACAACAACAGTGTGGATCAGTTGTCATTCACAGTGGCCGCAACATCTGAAAGGACCTTGGATTTGATTTTCAAGACGCCAACAGTATGATCAGTGCAGCGGTTCTGATTCGTTTCAAAAGACGATTCCTCACAAGTGTACTCTTCTGTTTACAGCGCAGCATCTATAAACTGGCTTTGCGTCTCCCCCTTGCTTTGCCCTTGGATGAGATAACAGGACTCACGCCTTTTGATGACCTGGCTGATAAAGTCCGTTACTTGATCTCCAAGGCCGCAGCAGGTAGTATATAACAGTGCTTAAAAAAAACTTGCGCCGCGCAATACTTGTTCAGGTACCAAACTGTCTTCTATTCTTCTTCCATTCAGCCGAATGTAGTTCCATTCGAGACACCGTGACCACGTTCAACAACAGGAAGTACAAAAACGAGATGCCTCAGTATTGCTACCAAATTCTGGCTCAGGACTGCAGCGAGGAAATGAAGTTCATGGTCTTGTTGAGGAAGGATGATAACGTGCACAACCATATTAACGTTAAAATCGCTGACATGTAAGTTGAAATAAGAATAGGTTGCGCTAACTGAGCAATGATGATGCAAAAAAAAAAAAAACAAACCCAACCTTACTTTCACTTTCTTAGTGATATCGACCTGTACTTGAGGGACACTAATGTGGTTGTGAAGGTTAATGGAAGGGAGGTGCCTACCAGTCATCTGCCATATCAGCACCCAACAGGTTAGTCATCGTTATTACCGTGAACATTGTCACACTGCTGAAAGAACAAAAACTCTCCAATCCTTTCACTGCATTACCCATTGCAACAAGGGAATTCTCAATTGTGTTTCTAGCTAAAATTGAGATCAGACCAAACAAAGATGGCATCTCTGTCTACGCCCCGAGCCTGGGACTCCACGAAGTCTACTTTGACAAAAATTCTTGGAAGGTAGCTCATAGCTCATTTTAAGTTGATGATCACTAGATCTACTTTACAGATGACAAAAATGGTTGATTCCATTCTTTCCATGCAGATCAAAGTGGCGGACTGGATTAAGGGACAGACTTGTGGACTCTGCGGAAAGGCCGATGGTGAGATAAGACAGGAATACCGCACTTCCAACGGACGCGTGACGAAGAACGCCGTCAGCTTTGCTCATTCCTGGGTTCTGCCGGCTGAAAACTGCCGGGACACCACAGGTAACATGAAAGACTTGACAAGGACAGAATTTGGCCTGAATTCAAAATAAATCCCCTAAAAATAGAAGCGACAAGTGCAAGACGTGACTTTCACTTTTTTTTTTTTTTTTTTTTTT
>NW_017805591.1:956431-970920 GCF_001891065.2 Hippocampus comes
GCGTTTAACAAAACATTCAGAAGCAGAAGAATTCAACAGTTTCTTATATTGCCTTGATCTCTTGGTATGTGCAGATGCCGCCGTTATTCCTCAGGACTTTTACAACTACAGCGTGGATATGAGGGAAACAACCCAAGCCCATCTCGCTTGCAGCTGCACACCTCAGTGCGCATAACAACAATTACTCTGTCACTTTGTCTCAAAGTTCTCAATGTAATGTTCAATAAAGTCGCATCGCAAAATGATTTTCATGCTGTGGAGTCATCAATTTTCATGAATTTTCACGAGTCAATAGGCTGTTTGTACGGCCTCGAGGTCCGGGGCACAGGCAAACAAGATTGATCATAAAAAACAAGGTACAAATATAAAGATACCCCAGAACAGTCTGAAAAATATACTTCCCATATTTTGAAAAAGAATACAAAGGCTATTAATGGCAACAGCAACAACTACTCTCGATCTAAGACTGGAATCAGGTGGCACTTAATTTTCCAAGTAACTTTCCAAGTACAATTATTTCATTGTTTTGAGTTATTCATTAGGCAGATGCATTTGAACATTAGATATGCAAATACGACCGGTAGTGTATTGACACTTGCACTTTTAAACAATTCACATGCACAACCAGTCCAACTACGAGTATTAAGTAATAATCTCAGGGCATCATTCTGGTTTATTTTCTGTAGGCCACACAACTACTAAGAACATTTAAGATGAATATAAATAAATTTCTCCTGTAAAATAACTTCTACTAATCAGTGACCATCTCTGGATGCAAAAAGCCAAATTCAACAAGTTGTTCATGACATAAGCCAGCAGTTTTATTATTTTCATCTTGTCCACTTTGCACAAATTCTAATAAGTTAACATGGTAGAAAAAAAGCTGACATTGGTTTGTTTAATCACCTCGTGATTGCTGCAACTCTTTCACCAGACCTGCTGAAATGTCACATCATCACTGGTCACCCTGACCATCCAGAACAATGACAACACAACAAACTCCCAGCGTGTCCTTGTGTGAAACATGTCAACAAAGTTGGGAAGAGGCCCCAAAAATGTCAAATAAATAACAGTACACAAAACACATGGTTCGGTTTATGTGGTCATAGTTTTTTGGTACACGTTGACTGTTATTCAAATCAATGATAGGTAGTCAGGTTGAAACTGAAACAAAAGACAGGCTGAGGTTAAACGTAGGTGAGATTCTGGCTGTGAGATCAGAGGAGATATTCGTTCGAATGTGCTTTTCATTTTTTTTTGGCAAACAAAGTTCTCTTTTACAAATGCCTAAAACAAATACAGTAACTATTCAATGTCATAACTGTACAGTGGAATCTTTTGTGCACTCTGAGCACAAAAAGCCTATCAAAAAAATTATACCAAAAGCCAAATTAGCCAAAAGTATTTCTTTTAACAAAGACTTTTTAAGTAAAATAAACTAATAAATAAATAAACTGAAGCGCCAAACATCTGAAAGCAAACCAAATCAGCACAACATTAATTTCCTCCCTTTGTGGTGACTTGAAGCAGCGAGTCTTGTTTTCTGTCGGGCATGGCCGCTTGATTTGGGAAAACAAAGACCGCAGCCTGGCTCATTGCCACGATTGTATACACTAAACACCCCAAAAGTTCACATCCAAATTTAAAAAGGTTTTGCATTGTTAGGGAATTAAATGACTGAGGTACAGAAAATAAATTGATCACACCTAAAATTTAGGGAAGATTTGAATGAGGCAAAATGCTTTTTCTCTCAAATATATTGTTATAATCATTTGTTTCAGATGTACTGTAATTATTTTCTGTATAAAAATTTATTCGGTGTTCAAAAAGTCTTTTTTCAAACTTGAGTCTTGAAAAAGAAGGGGTCGTCTTATAATCAGGGCCGTCTTATATTCGGGCCAATACGGTACTCACCAAGTGCAAAACCAAGGTCCATAGGGGTCTACTGTATCGTTCACCGAATGGTTCCAAGTTTTACTCGCCCCTCCGGCCATCATATAAGAACAGGAAAGCTTGTTGGCCCGTGGCTGTTTGTTTTTTTTGAAATAGGCATATGGGGAAACACATTTCATACAGAAGTGTTTCAAAAATTTGTCTGCATTGAAATAGAAAAATTCACATTTCAGGTGTGAACACTCATCTCATAATCATCAGACAAAAAAAGGTTACTATCATATATGTCTACTGTGTCTCTAAACACAAAAAAAGAACATTCATTCGAATGACACCCATAACCAATGAGCCTTACATGGTTCTTTCTTGTACTGAACACCCCCAGGGCTCTAATATGATAGCCAAACAGTACAAGAGAAAACATTTTCCACAAAATCTCGATAGAAAACATCTGAATGAAAACAAAATGGCCACAACTGACCATATCATACAAAATACCTCCAACATCCATCCATCTTCAATTGCTTTTATCCTCCCTCGGGTCATGGGTCCCAAAAATCCTGAAGTCTCAATACTTTGGAATGCACTGTAGCTCAGTGCATGGACATCGGCCTTTATTCTCAGATAGAGACGTTGTTCCGTGTGAGCGTGAGGCTGCTGTGGTCCCCGCCGCTAATCCACCATTTGTGCTGCGCTGCCAAGAAGCTGGCATCACCCGCATCTTCGCTCCTCTTTGGTTTGGTGGAGCTGAAAATCACAACATCACCCACATAGGGAAATTCTACAGCCAACATGAAAAATCACTACCATAACACAGGTAAAAACATGTACCTGTTTTCACAGATGATGCTTAATGTGTGAAGCAGGTCCGATGTGGAGGATGATACACTTGGTGCACATCCAGGGGTGGGAGAGGTGACGGCCCTTTCAGGAAGCGATGCTCTACTGGGCTCTTTTTCAGCTACTGCAGAGATCAAGAAACAATATTGACCCTCACTAGGAAATTGCTTTATTGATCCCCGTTGAGAAAGTGGGCAGAACTGTGGTGACAATCAAATTAAATAATCAATGTGTGATTGTGAGCCGGAATGGTTGCGTGCCCCGCGATTGGCAAGCAACCAGTTCAGGGGTGTCCCCCACCTGCTGCCCGAAGACAGCTGGGATGAACTCCAGAGGATGAGCTGATTAGAAAATGGATGATGTCTTATACTGCCCCCTGGTGGCCAAAGGGCGCGCACCAGAATGATCAGTACAATGTGCAATGAAAGAGGAAAAAAGTCACTCACGTGTCTGAAAGGCACAGTGCGACTGTGGTTTCTTGGAGTCGGCAAAAGGGCTCGAGTTTAAAAACTGGTGTTTGAGCCACGTGGCGCGTTCTTCCTCAAAGGTCTTTCTCTGAAAGTACAAGATTAATAAGCAGCGTGATCAGCACAATACAACATCAACATGCATTTTGGTGGGCCCTTGATGGCGTTGGATTTCACAATCACCTCTTCACTCAGTCGGATTGCTGCCTCTGTGAAGTTCCTCCTCTCCCTCTCAAAACTCTTCCTCTGGCCCTCGAGGGTCTTCCACTCGTCTCGGAGACAATCTTTCTCCTGGAACATGTGGCAATCGGCCAGCATGGCGGACGTCTCCTCTTCACACTGAGCGCTCAGTTTCTGCTACCAGAGGAAAAGGGGGGCAAAAAGGCCACAGGACATTTACAGACATTATTTGACAGTCCTGCAACACACTGACACAATGAAATATTGTTTCTTACCTGCAGGAGGTGTTGCTGTTTCTGAATATAGTCTTTACACTGCCGGGCCTCGAGTCTTAGTTTGCCCATTTCCTTGGATGTGTCTTGGGGAACATTCTCAGTGTCTTCGCTGTCATCTGTCGAAGTCAACGACACACAAAGATCTTCACTTGTGCTGCTTGATTTCTTTGACCTCTAGTTTAATTCATCTTGGAAAATTCCATTTCCAACTTTGAGGGAACAGTTCAGGCCAGAGAAGACTACTTTCTTGTCCAACCAAAATATTGTCCCTCCTAGATGAACTGAACCCCCAAAAATCCTCGAGAGAACAATCTCTTTAAGTTTCCAGTATGTATAAATCTAAGTGTATGTTTTAAAAATCACTGACCTCATTTACTGCCAACCCTCCTAGTTACAGTACATATTTGGCATCTATAGCTGGCTATGCTAGTGAATGGTTAATAAGCCTGAAAATGCCACTCTCAATGTATTCTAATGATTACCAAATATAATGAATCGCATTATAAATTCAGTTGAAAACGTGAAGAGTTTGACTACCTCGGCTATCCAGTCTCTCAACGTGGGTCTTCAATTTTTTCAGCTGACGCCGAACACCGTTGGTCAACTTCTCCCGAGCGTGAACACTAAACAGCTCTACACTCTCCTTACAAGAATCAATCCCTTCTTCTTCCTCATCCGAGTCCACCTGTACCCCCCAAAAAAAGCAGCAGAAGGACCGTCAGCAAACGAAGCAGCAGCAGCAGCAGCAGCAGCAGACGCAGCAGGGTTGCTAAGAGCAGCTCTGCCTCCAGTTTGGAATCTCTCTTTAGCGCCAGCTCTCGTTCCTCCCGTTCCAGTCGTCGCACTTCAAAGGTAAAAACGTGTTAAAAACAGACTTTTTGGTTTGAGTGGACAACTGTGGAATTTCTGAATTGTTTTCATCTTTTCCTGATAGCGGGTTAACAAGCGCACCTTCCAGCAAAACCACAAGATGGTAAGTGAGCACGGTGCATGGGCACAATGATGAAGATCCAGATGTAATTCTCACCATCTTATGTTATTGCAGTTCCACGCTGGCTCGTCGTCTCAAAAGAGCAGAAGCAGTGCCTCAAGTTTCGAGGCCATCTACAACAAGGTGAAACTTTTGAAGCATGATGAGCATTCACACCTCAAATCCTTTGGCTAAATATTGTGGTTTTTGTTTGATTTTCTTCTCAGAACAAATTCCTTGGCACTGAAAATGCTCCTGCCTTTGCTGTCATCCTGCAAGCTGTGAGGACCGATGGCAAGCTCCAGGGATACCAAATCACTGGCTACGCAGACAAGACTAATGCTCGACTTCAGCTAATCCTGGCTGCCCTGGCTGCTGATAACAACTGGAGGCTCTGTGCTGATGGCGTTTTGCTCAGCAAGCACAAAGCCACTGTAAGAAAACTTCTCTTCCCACATTTCCAGTTCAGCATCAAAAGCTACATGCCATTTGTTGTGTCTTGAAAGGCCAAAATAGCTTGGGGACAGGCATGCAAACAGTATGACTTGACAGTCACCGCTGAGACTGGTCTACTTGGTCCAAGTCCAGCAGCTCGCCTCAGAATGACATGGAATCAACTGCCGGTTGTCTTCAAACGCTACGCAAAGAAGTATGCGAGCAACGCAAAGACTGTTTTTTTTTTTTTTTTGTCTATCCCCGTAAATATATCTGTTTTAAAATCTTCCACCACAGGGCGTATGACTACATTCCTGCTTACGTATTGGAAAGCTTCATCCGAAGCAGGGACAACAACAGTGTGGATCAGTTGTCATTCACAGTGGCCGCAACATCTGAAAGGACCTTGGATTTGATTTTCAAGACGCCAACAGTATGATCAGTGCAGCGGTTCTGATTCGTTTCAAAAGACGATTCCTCACAAGTGTACTCTTCTGTTTACAGCGCAGCATCTATAAACTGGCTTTGCGTCTCCCCCTTGCTTTGCCCTTGGATGAGATAACAGGACTCACGCCTTTTGATGACCTGGCTGATAAAGTCCGTTACTTGATCTCCAAGGCCGCAGCAGGTAGTATATAACAGTGCTTAAAAAAAACTTGCGCCGCGCAATACTTGTTCAGGTACCAAACTGTCTTCTATTCTTCTTCCATTCAGCCGAATGTAGTTCCATTCGAGACACCGTGACCACGTTCAACAACAGGAAGTACAAAAACGAGATGCCTCAGTATTGCTACCAAATTCTGGCTCAGGACTGCAGCGAGGAAATGAAGTTCATGGTCTTGTTGAGGAAGGATGATAACGTGCACAACCATATTAACGTTAAAATCGCTGACATGTAAGTTGAAATAAGAATAGGTTGCGCTAACTGAGCAATGATGATGCAAAAAAAAAAAAAACAAACCCAACCTTACTTTCACTTTCTTAGTGATATCGACCTGTACTTGAGGGACACTAATGTGGTTGTGAAGGTTAATGGAAGGGAGGTGCCTACCAGTCATCTGCCATATCAGCACCCAACAGGTTAGTCATCGTTATTACCGTGAACATTGTCACACTGCTGAAAGAACAAAAACTCTCCAATCCTTTCACTGCATTACCCATTGCAACAAGGGAATTCTCAATTGTGTTTCTAGCTAAAATTGAGATCAGACCAAACAAAGATGGCATCTCTGTCTACGCCCCGAGCCTGGGACTCCACGAAGTCTACTTTGACAAAAATTCTTGGAAGGTAGCTCATAGCTCATTTTAAGTTGATGATCACTAGATCTACTTTACAGATGACAAAAATGGTTGATTCCATTCTTTCCATGCAGATCAAAGTGGCGGACTGGATTAAGGGACAGACTTGTGGACTCTGCGGAAAGGCCGATGGTGAGATAAGACAGGAATACCGCACTTCCAACGGACGCGTGACGAAGAACGCCGTCAGCTTTGCTCATTCCTGGGTTCTGCCGGCTGAAAACTGCCGGGACACCACAGGTAACATGAAAGACTTGACAAGGACAGAATTTGGCCTGAATTCAAAATAAATCCCCTAAAACTAGAAGCGACAAGTGCAAGACGTGACTTTCACTTTTTTTTTTTTTTTTTGCAGAATGTCGCATGAAGGTCGAATCTGTGCAGCTGGAGAAGAAAACAAATGTCCAAGGTCAGGAGTCCAAATGTTTCTCTGTTGAGCCTGTACTGCGCTGCCTGCCCGGTTGCCTCCCTATCAAGACCACCGCCGTTACCGTTGGCTTCCATTGTCTGGCCAAAGGTGAGCGTTTAACAAAACATTCAGAAGCAGAAGAATTCAACAGTTTCTTATATTGCCTTGATCTCTTGGTATGTGCAGATGCCGCCGTTATTCCTCAGGACTTTTACAACTACAGCGTGGATATGAGGGAAACAACCCAAGCCCATCTCGCTTGCAGCTGCACACCTCAGTGCGCATAACAACAATTACTCTGTCACTTTGTCTCAAAGTTCTCAATGTAATGTTCAATAAAGTCGCATCGCAAAATGATTTTCATGCTGTGGAGTCATCAATTTTCATGAATTTTCACGAGTCAATAGGCTGTTTGTACGGCCTCGAGGTCCGGGGCACAGGCAAACAAGATTGATCATAAAAAACAAGGTACAAATATAAAGATACCCCAGAACAGTCTGAAAAATATACTTCCCATATTTTGAAAAAGAATACAAAGGCTATTAATGGCAACAGCAACAACTACTCTCGATCTAAGACTGGAATCAGGTGGCACTTAATTTTCCAAGTAACTTTCCAAGTACAATTATTTCATTGTTTTGAGTTATTCATTAGGCAGATGCATTTGAACATTAGATATGCAAATACGACCGGTAGTGTATTGACACTTGCACTTTTAAACAATTCACATGCACAACCAGTCCAACTACGAGTATTAAGTAATAATCTCAGGGCATCATTCTGGTTTATTTTCTGTAGGCCACACAACTACTAAGAACATTTAAGATGAATATAAATAAATTTCTCCTGTAAAATAACTTCTACTAATCAGTGACCATCTCTGGATGCAAAAAGCCAAATTCAACAAGTTGTTCATGACATAAGCCAGCAGTTTTATTATTTTCATCTTGTCCACTTTGCACAAATTCTAATAAGTTAACATGGTAGAAAAAAAGCTGACATTGGTTTGTTTAATCACCTCGTGATTGCTGCAACTCTTTCACCAGACCTGCTGAAATGTCACATCATCACTGGTCACCCTGACCATCCAGAACAATGACAACACAACAAACTCCCAGCGTGTCCTTGTGTGAAACATGTCAACAAAGTTGGGAAGAGGCCCCAAAAATGTCAAATAAATAACAGTACACAAAACACATGGTTCGGTTTATGTGGTCATAGTTTTTTGGTACACGTTGACTGTTATTCAAATCAATGATAGGTAGTCAGGTTGAAACTGAAACAAAAGACAGGCTGAGGTTAAACGTAGGTGAGATTCTGGCTGTGAGATCAGAGGAGATATTCGTTCGAATGTGCTTTTCATTTTTTTTTGGCAAACAAAGTTCTCTTTTACAAATGCCTAAAACAAATACAGTAACTATTCAATGTCATAACTGTACAGTGGAATCTTTTGTGCACTCTGAGCACAAAAAGCCTATCAAAAAAATTATACCAAAAGCCAAATTAGCCAAAAGTATTTCTTTTAACAAAGACTTTTTAAGTAAAATAAACTAATAAATAAATAAACTGAAGCGCCAAACATCTGAAAGCAAACCAAATCAGCACAACATTAATTTCCTCCCTTTGTGGTGACTTGAAGCAGCGAGTCTTGTTTTCTGTCGGGCATGGCCGCTTGATTTGGGAAAACAAAGACCGCAGCCTGGCTCATTGCCACGATTGTATACACTAAACACCCCAAAAGTTCACATCCAAATTTAAAAAGGTTTTGCATTGTTAGGGAATTAAATGACTGAGGTACAGAAAATAAATTGATCACACCTAAAATTTAGGGAAGATTTGAATGAGGCAAAATAGACTTGAAGCAGCGAGTCTTGTTTTCTGTCGGGCATGGCCGCTTGATTTGGGAAAACAAAGACCGCAGCCTGGCTCATTGCCACGATTGTATACACTAAACACCCCAAAAGTTCACATCCAAATTTAAAAAGGTTTTGCATTGTTAGGGAATTAAATGACTGAGGTACAGAAAATAAATTGATCACACCTAAAATTTAGGGAAGATTTGAATGAGGCAAAATGCTTTTTCTCTCAAATATATTGTTATAATCATTTGTTTCAGATGTACTGTAATTATTTTCTGTATAAAAATTTATTCGGTGTTCAAAAAGTCTTTTTTCAAACTTGAGTCTTGAAAAAGAAGGGGTCGTCTTATAATCAGGGCCGTCTTATATTCGGGCCAATACGGTACTCACCAAGTGCAAAACCAAGGTCCATAGGGGTCTACTGTATCGTTCACCGAATGGTTCCAAGTTTTACTCGCCCCTCCGGCCATCATATAAGAACAGGAAAGCTTGTTGGCCCGTGGCTGTTTGTTTTTTTTGAAATAGGCATATGGGGAAACACATTTCATACAGAAGTGTTTCAAAAATTTGTCTGCATTGAAATAGAAAAATTCACATTTCAGGTGTGAACACTCATCTCATAATCATCAGACAAAAAAAGGTTACTATCATATATGTCTACTGTGTCTCTAAACACAAAAAAAGAACATTCATTCGAATGACACCCATAACCAATGAGCCTTACATGGTTCTTTCTTGTACTGAACACCCCCAGGGCTCTAATATGATAGCCAAACAGTACAAGAGAAAACATTTTCCACAAAATCTCGATAGAAAACATCTGAATGAAAACAAAATGGCCACAACTGACCATATCATACAAAATACCTCCAACATCCATCCATCTTCAATTGCTTTTATCCTCCCTCGGGTCATGGGTCCCAAAAATCCTGAAGTCTCAATACTTTGGAATGCACTGTAGCTCAGTGCATGGACATCGGCCTTTATTCTCAGATAGAGACGTTGTTCCGTGTGAGCGTGAGGCTGCTGTGGTCCCCGCCGCTAATACACCATTTGTTAGATAGAGACGTTGTTCCGTGTGAGCGTGAGGCTGCTGTGGTCCCCGCCGCTAATCCACCATTTGTGCTGCGCTGCCAAGAAGCTGGCATCACCCGCATCTTCGCTCCTCTTTGGTTTGGTGGAGCTGAAAATCACAACATCACCCACATAGGGAAATTCTACAGCCAACATGAAAAATCACTACCATAACACAGGTAAAAACATGTACCTGTTTTCACAGATGATGCTTAATGTGTGAAGCAGGTCCGATGTGGAGGATGATACACTTGGTGCACATCCAGGGGTGGGAGAGGTGACGGCCCTTTCAGGAAGCGATGCTCTACTGGGCTCTTTTTCAGCTACTGCAGAGATCAAGAAACAATATTGACCCTCACTAGGAAATTGCTTTATTGATCCCCGTTGAGAAAGTGGGCAGAACTGTGGTGACAATCAAATTAAATAATCAATGTGTGATTGTGAGCCGGAATGGTTGCGTGCCCCGCGATTGGCAAGCAACCAGTTCAGGGGTGTCCCCCACCTGCTGCCCGAAGACAGCTGGGATGAACTCCAGAGGATGAGCTGATTAGAAAATGGATGATGTCTTATACTGCCCCCTGGTGGCCAAAGGGCGCGCACCAGAATGATCAGTACAATGTGCAATGAAAGAGGAAAAAAGTCACTCACGTGTCTGAAAGGCACAGTGCGACTGTGGTTTCTTGGAGTCGGCAAAAGGGCTCGAGTTTAAAAACTGGTGTTTGAGCCACGTGGCGCGTTCTTCCTCAAAGGTCTTTCTCTGAAAGTACAAGATTAATAAGCAGCGTGATCAGCACAATACAACATCAACATGCATTTTGGTGGGCCCTTGATGGCGTTGGATTTCACAATCACCTCTTCACTCAGTCGGATTGCTGCCTCTGTGAAGTTCCTCCTCTCCCTCTCAAAACTCTTCCTCTGGCCCTCGAGGGTCTTCCACTCGTCTCGGAGACAATCTTTCTCCTGGAACATGTGGCAATCGGCCAGCATGGCGGACGTCTCCTCTTCACACTGAGCGCTCAGTTTCTGCTACCAGAGGAAAAGGGGGGCAAAAAGGCCACAGGACATTTACAGACATTATTTGACAGTCCTGCAACACACTGACACAATGAAATATTGTTTCTTACCTGCAGGAGGTGTTGCTGTTTCTGAATATAGTCTTTACACTGCCGGGCCTCGAGTCTTAGTTTGCCCATTTCCTTGGATGTGTCTTGGGGAACATTCTCAGTGTCTTCGCTGTCATCTGTCGAAGTCAACGACACACAAAGATCTTCACTTGTGCTGCTTGATTTCTTTGACCTCTAGTTTAATTCATCTTGGAAAATTCCATTTCCAACTTTGAGGGAACAGTTCAGGCCAGAGAAGACTACTTTCTTGTCCAACCAAAATATTGTCCCTCCTAGATGAACTGAACCCCCAAAAATCCTCGAGAGAACAATCTCTTTAAGTTTCCAGTATGTATAAATCTAAGTGTATGTTTTAAAAATCACTGACCTCATTTACTGCCAACCCTCCTAGTTACAGTACATATTTGGCATCTATAGCTGGCTATGCTAGTGAATGGTTAATAAGCCTGAAAATGCCACTCTCAATGTATTCTAATGATTACCAAATATAATGAATCGCATTATAAATTCAGTTGAAAACGTGAAGAGTTTGACTACCTCGGCTATCCAGTCTCTCAACGTGGGTCTTCAATTTTTTCAGCTGACGCCGAACACCGTTGGTCAACTTCTCCCGAGCGTGAACACTAAACAGCTCTACACTCTCCTTACAAGAATCAATCCCTTCTTCTTCCTATCCGAGTCCACCTGGTACCCCCCAAAAAAACAAAATAAAAAAAACAAAACATCCTCTTTGATCAGTACAGCTTAGTGATCATTATACAGTTTATTGTGAGGATATATTCCCACTCACAATAAAGACAAGAAAAAAAAATTCATAATTATTTTTGCTCTCCCACACATGTTAAACACATAAACTCATCATAAACACACCCAAGCATAAGAAAATGCTCTTTTAAAACACATTGTAAACACATTTGAGCAAGCACGCAAAACTGCTAGGGTAAAACATATTTGGTGGGGTCAGACCAAAAGTCAAAATTTGGTCAGTTTCATAATTTTTTTCACCAATCGATGCTGTCGGTCAGTCCCCACACGGTGATGCAATTTTTTACAAACTCATGACCAATATACAGTAAGTGATGAAATCAGCTTGCTCTATTTGACGGTGCAAAGTTAAGAGCGCGTTTTTGGTTGTTTTCCTGAAAAGTGATGGTTTTGGAGTTGCGAGGTTTCTGACTGACATCAATGAAATATCAGTACTGTATGTATTGTAGTGTCTGTGTGTTAAAAACAGTATATGTCTTAAAAGGTGGGACCTGCTGGGGTAGCAGGTGATGTCAGTCAGTCTGCGTGCAAGTGTCTGGTTGTCTGTGACTCTCCTTTCCCACATCCGAGGGCATGACAGTACTTTGTACACGTATGCTGTAAAACTCTCGGAAAGCGCCATATATAGCGGGAGAACACTGTGTATCCTATCCGTTGATTGTGTTCTACCTACTTCTTGAGCACCGTTGTCCTGTTTGTCTCCGTTGACATTTGGCTTCCTGGAACTGAGAATGGCCACCATCTCTTTTTTCATCTGCTTCAAAACCTTTCTCAATTCAGCATTTTCTAGCAGTAGCTCCTTCTGCCTGCTCTCGTAGTCCCGAAGCAGAGTTTTGTACATCTCCCCCTCGTGCCTGCGGAGACAAACGCAAATCATCGAGTGCAAGCAATATGTTTGAACTGTTTGTTTTGGGTGAAAAAGACAACTTACTTTGCTACCGTCTTCTCAGTCTTCCAGAGGCTCCTCTTGCCGTCTGCCCTTCCAAGTTTATTTGACACGTCAATCGCTAAAAGCAACAGAAAGTCATCGTCAGCACATCATTAGTTCGTCGTACGATGATGGTGCAAATCAGGAAATCGAACCAAGTCTCTTCTCCTTTTTGTCGACCAGGAGCTGATTCAGTCTCTCTTTCAGTTTGTTTAATTCTCTCTCTTTTCTCTTCATTTCGTGATTGTACTGGCTAGCCCGGCTGGACACAATGTTCTGTAGCTTGTGAATCTGAAACAACAAAAATTGGAAGTGGTCAAGAACGCCGAGAAACTACAGTATGTACAATGCAAAACACATTTTGTAGTAGTCCATGTGTTTTGGCATGTGATTTTTTTTTTACAGGGCGTATGACTACATTCCTGCTTACGTATTGGAAAGCTTCATCCGAAGCAGGGACAACAACAGTGTGGATCAGTTGTCATTCACAGTGGCCGCAACATCTGAAAGGACCTTGGATTTGATTTTCAAGACGCCAACAGTATGATCAGTGCAGCGGTTCTGATTCGTTTCAAAAGACGATTCCTCACAAGTGTACTCTTCTGTTTACAGCGCAGCATCTATAAACTGGCTTTGCGTCTCCCCCTTGCTTTGCCCTTGGATGAGATAACAGGACTCACGCCTTTTGATGACCTGGCTGATAAAGTCCGTTACTTGATCTCCAAGGCCGCAGCAGGTAGTATATAACAGTGCTTAAAAAAAACTTGCGCCGCGCAATACTTGTTCAGGTACCAAACTGTCTTCTATTCTTCTTCCATTCAGCCGAATGTAGTTCCATTCGAGACACCGTGACCACGTTCAACAACAGGAAGTACAAAAACGAGATGCCTCAGTATTGCTACCAAATTCTGGCTCAGGACTGCAGCGAGGAAATGAAGTTCATGGTCTTGTTGAGGAAGGATGATAACGTGCACAACCATATTAACGTTAAAATCGCTGACATGTAAGTTGAAATAAGAATAGGTTGCGCTAACTGAGCAATGATGATGCAAAAAAAAAAAAACGTTCAACAACAGGAAGTACAAAAACGAGATGCCTCAGTATTGCTACCAAATTCTGGCTCAGGACTGCAGCGAGGAAATGAAGTTCATGGTCTTGTTGAGGAAGGATGATAACGTGCACAACCATATTAACGTTAAAATCGCTGACATGTAAGTTGAAATAAGAATAGGTTGCGCTAACTGAGCAATGATGATGCAAAAAAAAAAAAAACAAACCCAACCTTACTTTCACTTTCTTAGTGATATCGACCTGTACTTGAGGGACACTAATGTGGTTGTGAAGGTTAATGGAAGGGAGGTGCCTACCAGTCATCTGCCATATCAGCACCCAACAGGTTAGTCATCGTTATTACCGTGAACATTGTCACACTGCTGAAAGAACAAAAACTCTCCAATCCTTTCACTGCATTACCCATTGCAACAAGGGAATTCTCAATTGTGTTTCTAGCTAAAATTGAGATCAGACCAAACAAAGATGGCATCTCTGTCTACGCCCCGAGCCTGGGACTCCACGAAGTCTACTTTGACAAAAATTCTTGGAAGGTAGCTCATAGCTCATTTTAAGTTGATGATCACTAGATCTACTTTACAGATGACAAAAATGGTTGATTCCATTCTTTCCATGCAGATCAAAGTGGCGGACTGGATTAAGGGACAGACTTGTGGACTCTGCGGAAAGGCCGATGGTGAGATAAGACAGGAATACCGCACTTCCAACGGACGCGTGACGAAGAACGCCGTCAGCTTTGCTCATTCCTGGGTTCTGCCGGCTGAAAACTGCCGGGACACCACAGGTAACATGAAAGACTTGACAAGGACAGAATTTGGCCTGAATTCAAAATAAATCCCCTAAAAATAGAAGCGACAAGTGCAAGACGTGACTTTCACTTTTTTTTTTTTTTTTTTTTTT
>NW_017805591.1:971452-1000771 GCF_001891065.2 Hippocampus comes
GCGTTTAACAAAACATTCAGAAGCAGAAGAATTCAACAGTTTCTTATATTGCCTTGATCTCTTGGTATGTGCAGATGCCGCCGTTATTCCTCAGGACTTTTACAACTACAGCGTGGATATGAGGGAAACAACCCAAGCCCATCTCGCTTGCAGCTGCACACCTCAGTGCGCATAACAACAATTACTCTGTCACTTTGTCTCAAAGTTCTCAATGTAATGTTCAATAAAGTCGCATCGCAAAATGATTTTCATGCTGTGGAGTCATCAATTTTCATGAATTTTCACGAGTCAATAGGCTGTTTGTACGGCCTCGAGGTCCGGGGCACAGGCAAACAAGATTGATCATAAAAAACAAGGTACAAATATAAAGATACCCCAGAACAGTCTGAAAAATATACTTCCCATATTTTGAAAAAGAATACAAAGGCTATTAATGGCAACAGCAACAACTACTCTCGATCTAAGACTGGAATCAGGTGGCACTTAATTTTCCAAGTAACTTTCCAAGTACAATTATTTCATTGTTTTGAGTTATTCATTAGGCAGATGCATTTGAACATTAGATATGCAAATACGACCGGTAGTGTATTGACACTTGCACTTTTAAACAATTCACATGCACAACCAGTCCAACTACGAGTATTAAGTAATAATCTCAGGGCATCATTCTGGTTTATTTTCTGTAGGCCACACAACTACTAAGAACATTTAAGATGAATATAAATAAATTTCTCCTGTAAAATAACTTCTACTAATCAGTGACCATCTCTGGATGCAAAAAGCCAAATTCAACAAGTTGTTCATGACATAAGCCAGCAGTTTTATTATTTTCATCTTGTCCACTTTGCACAAATTCTAATAAGTTAACATGGTAGAAAAAAAGCTGACATTGGTTTGTTTAATCACCTCGTGATTGCTGCAACTCTTTCACCAGACCTGCTGAAATGTCACATCATCACTGGTCACCCTGACCATCCAGAACAATGACAACACAACAAACTCCCAGCGTGTCCTTGTGTGAAACATGTCAACAAAGTTGGGAAGAGGCCCCAAAAATGTCAAATAAATAACAGTACACAAAACACATGGTTCGGTTTATGTGGTCATAGTTTTTTGGTACACGTTGACTGTTATTCAAATCAATGATAGGTAGTCAGGTTGAAACTGAAACAAAAGACAGGCTGAGGTTAAACGTAGGTGAGATTCTGGCTGTGAGATCAGAGGAGATATTCGTTCGAATGTGCTTTTCATTTTTTTTTGGCAAACAAAGTTCTCTTTTACAAATGCCTAAAACAAATACAGTAACTATTCAATGTCATAACTGTACAGTGGAATCTTTTGTGCACTCTGAGCACAAAAAGCCTATCAAAAAAATTATACCAAAAGCCAAATTAGCCAAAAGTATTTCTTTTAACAAAGACTTTTTAAGTAAAATAAACTAATAAATAAATAAACTGAAGCGCCAAACATCTGAAAGCAAACCAAATCAGCACAACATTAATTTCCTCCCTTTGTGGTGACTTGAAGCAGCGAGTCTTGTTTTCTGTCGGGCATGGCCGCTTGATTTGGGAAAACAAAGACCGCAGCCTGGCTCATTGCCACGATTGTATACACTAAACACCCCAAAAGTTCACATCCAAATTTAAAAAGGTTTTGCATTGTTAGGGAATTAAATGACTGAGGTACAGAAAATAAATTGATCACACCTAAAATTTAGGGAAGATTTGAATGAGGCAAAATGCTTTTTCTCTCAAATATATTGTTATAATCATTTGTTTCAGATGTACTGTAATTATTTTCTGTATAAAAATTTATTCGGTGTTCAAAAAGTCTTTTTTCAAACTTGAGTCTTGAAAAAGAAGGGGTCGTCTTATAATCAGGGCCGTCTTATATTCGGGCCAATACGGTACTCACCAAGTGCAAAACCAAGGTCCATAGGGGTCTACTGTATCGTTCACCGAATGGTTCCAAGTTTTACTCGCCCCTCCGGCCATCATATAAGAACAGGAAAGCTTGTTGGCCCGTGGCTGTTTGTTTTTTTTGAAATAGGCATATGGGGAAACACATTTCATACAGAAGTGTTTCAAAAATTTGTCTGCATTGAAATAGAAAAATTCACATTTCAGGTGTGAACACTCATCTCATAATCATCAGACAAAAAAAGGTTACTATCATATATGTCTACTGTGTCTCTAAACACAAAAAAAGAACATTCATTCGAATGACACCCATAACCAATGAGCCTTACATGGTTCTTTCTTGTACTGAACACCCCCAGGGCTCTAATATGATAGCCAAACAGTACAAGAGAAAACATTTTCCACAAAATCTCGATAGAAAACATCTGAATGAAAACAAAATGGCCACAACTGACCATATCATACAAAATACCTCCAACATCCATCCATCTTCAATTGCTTTTATCCTCCCTCGGGTC
This sequence comes from Hippocampus comes, assembly GCF_001891065.2. Classification (NCBI taxonomy): domain Eukaryota; kingdom Metazoa; phylum Chordata; class Actinopteri; order Syngnathiformes; family Syngnathidae; genus Hippocampus; species Hippocampus comes. The sequence continues at coordinate 973,890 of NW_017805591.1, forward strand.
ATGGGTCCCAAAAATCCTGAAGTCTCAATACTTTGGAATGCACTGTAGCTCAGTGCATGGACATCGGCCTTTATTCTCAGATAGAGACGTTGTTCCGTGTGAGCGTGAGGCTGCTGTGGTCCCCGCCGCTAATCCACCATTTGTGCTGCGCTGCCAAGAAGCTGGCATCACCCGCATCTTCGCTCCTCTTTGGTTTGGTGGAGCTGAAAATCACAACATCACCCACATAGGGAAATTCTACAGCCAACATGAAAAATCACTACCATAACACAGGTAAAAACATGTACCTGTTTTCACAGATGATGCTTAATGTGTGAAGCAGGTCCGATGTGGAGGATGATACACTTGGTGCACATCCAGGGGTGGGAGAGGTGACGGCCCTTTCAGGAAGCGATGCTCTACTGGGCTCTTTTTCAGCTACTGCAGAGATCAAGAAACAATATTGACCCTCACTAGGAAATTGCTTTATTGATCCCCGTTGAGAAAGTGGGCAGAACTGTGGTGACAATCAAATTAAATAATCAATGTGTGATTGTGAGCCGGAATGGTTGCGTGCCCCGCGATTGGCAAGCAACCAGTTCAGGGGTGTCCCCCACCTGCTGCCCGAAGACAGCTGGGATGAACTCCAGAGGATGAGCTGATTAGAAAATGGATGATGTCTTATACTGCCCCCTGGTGGCCAAAGGGCGCGCACCAGAATGATCAGTACAATGTGCAATGAAAGAGGAAAAAAGTCACTCACGTGTCTGAAAGGCACAGTGCGACTGTGGTTTCTTGGAGTCGGCAAAAGGGCTCGAGTTTAAAAACTGGTGTTTGAGCCACGTGGCGCGTTCTTCCTCAAAGGTCTTTCTCTGAAAGTACAAGATTAATAAGCAGCGTGATCAGCACAATACAACATCAACATGCATTTTGGTGGGCCCTTGATGGCGTTGGATTTCACAATCACCTCTTCACTCAGTCGGATTGCTGCCTCTGTGAAGTTCCTCCTCTCCCTCTCAAAACTCTTCCTCTGGCCCTCGAGGGTCTTCCACTCGTCTCGGAGACAATCTTTCTCCTGGAACATGTGGCAATCGGCCAGCATGGCGGACGTCTCCTCTTCACACTGAGCGCTCAGTTTCTGCTACCAGAGGAAAAGGGGGGCAAAAAGGCCACAGGACATTTACAGACATTATTTGACAGTCCTGCAACACACTGACACAATGAAATATTGTTTCTTACCTGCAGGAGGTGTTGCTGTTTCTGAATATAGTCTTTACACTGCCGGGCCTCGAGTCTTAGTTTGCCCATTTCCTTGGATGTGTCTTGGGGAACATTCTCAGTGTCTTCGCTGTCATCTGTCGAAGTCAACGACACACAAAGATCTTCACTTGTGCTGCTTGATTTCTTTGACCTCTAGTTTAATTCATCTTGGAAAATTCCATTTCCAACTTTGAGGGAACAGTTCAGGCCAGAGAAGACTACTTTCTTGTCCAACCAAAATATTGTCCCTCCTAGATGAACTGAACCCCCAAAAATCCTCGAGAGAACAATCTCTTTAAGTTTCCAGTATGTATAAATCTAAGTGTATGTTTTAAAAATCACTGACCTCATTTACTGCCAACCCTCCTAGTTACAGTACATATTTGGCATCTATAGCTGGCTATGCTAGTGAATGGTTAATAAGCCTGAAAATGCCACTCTCAATGTATTCTAATGATTACCAAATATAATGAATCGCATTATAAATTCAGTTGAAAACGTGAAGAGTTTGACTACCTCGGCTATCCAGTCTCTCAACGTGGGTCTTCAATTTTTTCAGCTGACGCCGAACACCGTTGGTCAACTTCTCCCGAGCGTGAACACTAAACAGCTCTACACTCTCCTTACAAGAATCAATCCCTTCTTCTTCCTCATCCGAGTCCACCTGTACCCCCCAAAAAAAACAAAATAAAAAAAACAAAACATCCTCTTTGATCAGTACAGCTTAGTGATCATTATACAGTTTATTGTGAGGATATATTCCCACTCACAATAAAGACAAGAAAAAAAAATTCATAATTATTTTTGCTCTCCCACACATGTTAAACACATAAACTCATCATAAACACACCCAAGCATAAGAAAATGCTCTTTTAAAACACATTGTAAACACATTTGAGCAAGCACGCAAAACTGCTAGGGTAAAACATATTTGGTGGGGTCAGACCAAAAGTCAAAATTTGGTCAGTTTCATAATTTTTTTCACCAATCGATGCTGTCGGTCAGTCCCCACACGGTGATGCAATTTTTTACAAACTCATGACCAATATACAGTAAGTGATGAAATCAGCTTGCTCTATTTGACGGTGCAAAGTTAAGAGCGCGTTTTTGGTTGTTTTCCTGAAAAGTGATGGTTTTGGAGTTGCGAGGTTTCTGACTGACATCAATGAAATATCAGTACTGTATGTATTGTAGTGTCTGTGTGTTAAAAACAGTATATGTCTTAAAAGGTGGGACCTGCTGGGGTAGCAGGTGATGTCAGTCAGTCTGCGTGCAAGTGTCTGGTTGTCTGTGACTCTCCTTTCCCACATCCGAGGGCATGACAGTACTTTGTACACGTATGCTGTAAAACTCTCGGAAAGCGCCATATATAGCGGGAGAACACTGTGTATCCTATCCGTTGATTGTGTTCTACCTACTTCTTGAGCACCGTTGTCCTGTTTGTCTCCATTGACATTTGGCTTCCTGGAACTGAGAATGGCCACCATCTCTTTTTTCATCTGCTTCAAAACCTTTCTCAATTCAGCATTTTCTAGCAGTAGCTCCTTCTGCCTGCTCTCGTAGTCCCGAAGCAGAGTTTTGTACATCTCCCCCTCGTGCCTGCGGAGACAAACGCAAATCATCGAGTGCAAGCAATATGTTTGAACTGTTTGTTTTGGGTGAAAAAGACAACTTACTTTGCTACCGTCTTCTCAGTCTTCCAGAGGCTCCTCTTGCCGTCTGCCCTTCCAAGTTTATTTGACACGTCAATCGCTAAAAGCAACAGAAAGTCATCGTCAGCACATCATTAGTTCGTCGTACGATGATGGTGCAAATCAGGAAATCGAACCAAGTCTCTTCTCCTTTTTGTCGACCAGGAGCTGATTCAGTCTCTCTTTCAGTTTGTTTAATTCTCTCTCTTTTCTCTTCATTTCGTGATTGTACTGGCTAGCCCGGCTGGACACAATGTTCTGTAGCTTGTGAATCTGAAACAACAAAAATTGGAAGTGGTCAAGAACGCCGAGAAACTACAGTATGTACAATGCAAAACACATTTTGTAGTAGTCCATGTGTTTTGGCATGTGATTTTTTTTTTTAATTGTGATTGATCCATCAATCCATTTTGTATACCACTTATCCTGTTCAAGGTCGCGGGTGGGCTGGCCCTATCCCAGCTGACTTTGAGTGAAAGGCAGACTACAGCCAAGTCAATCACAGGGCTCATGAATGGGGACCGAACCCACGCTGCCTGCACACTGCACAGAGGTCAGGTGAGACTAGACCATCAGGGACCGATCGGGCTTAATTTTGACCCAAAATGTGCAAAAATCAGAGCGCAAACAAAGTCTCTGTTGGCGACATTTAACTGAACTAAGATGTCGATATTATTTACCCTGACTTGATTTTGACCAGTGTGTGAATATTTATATGTTGCTTGTCGCTGTCTTAATTCAAGAGTGTTCAAGTGCACGATATGATTTGCTGTAGTCAGAAAGTGTGAACGTTTGAATGGGAACCAAATTTTGCGCAGACAAATGCAGACGATATGCGTGCATAATGTGCTCGACAAATGCAAATGCAGTACAGAAGCCATTTACAGGACACGAGGGTTGTTTTGTTCTGACCGCTGCATGTCATTCAAAACAGATATTTGTCACTCTTAAAGCACCTCTTCCTTTTCGCTTTTCAAGGAGTTCTGCAAACTCTTCACTTTCAGCTGGAGCTGTCGTTCCCGCTCAAGAAGACCCGTGTTCTCTCTTTTGGCAAGTTCAAGCTGCTCCTATAATAACAACATGGCATCAAGAGAGTAAATAAAAATAAAAATAAAAAACATGATGCAATACAGTGCAGTATGTAAAGGTTTTGCAGAATGAGAGTTTGCCCTTCAGCAGAACAGATTTGTATAGCGATACGATTGCTTCAACATGTGCGGATTTCATTTAAAAGCATGAACAACTAAAAATTGAGATCATTAAAAAAAAAAAAAAAACCAAGTGCAAAACCAAGGTCCATAGGGGTCTACTGTATCGTTCACCGAATGGTTCCAAGTTTTACTCGCCCCTCCGGCCATCATATAAGAACAGGAAAGCTTGTTGGCCCGTGGCTGTTTGTTTTTTTTGAAATAGGCATATGGGGAAACACATTTCATACAGAAGTGTTTCAAAAATTTGTCTGCATTGAAATAGAAAAATTCACATTTCAGGTGTGAACACTCATCTCATAATCATCAGACAAAAAAAGGTTACTATCATATATGTCTACTGTGTCTCTAAACACAAAAAAAGAACATTCATTCGAATGACACCCATAACCAATGAGCCTTACATGGTTCTTTCTTGTACTGAACACCCCCAGGGCTCTAATATGATAGCCAAACAGTACAAGAGAAAACATTTTCCACAAAATCTCGATAGAAAACATCTGAATGAAAACAAAATGGCCACAACTGACCATATCATACAAAATACCTCCAACATCCATCCATCTTCAATTGCTTTTATCCTCCCTCGGGTCATGGGTCCCAAAAATCCTGAAGTCTCAATACTTTGGAATGCACTGTAGCTCAGTGCATGGACATCGGCCTTTATTCTCAGATAGAGACGTTGTTCCGTGTGAGCGTGAGGCTGCTGTGGTCCCCGCCGCTAATCCACCATTTGTGCTGCGCTGCCAAGAAGCTGGCATCACCCGCATCTTCGCTCCTCTTTGGTTTGGTGGAGCTGAAAATCACAACATCACCCACATAGGGAAATTCTACAGCCAACATGAAAAATCACTACCATAACACAGGTAAAAACATGTACCTGTTTTCACAGATGATGCTTAATGTGTGAAGCAGGTCCGATGTGGAGGATGATACACTTGGTGCACATCCAGGGGTGGGAGAGGTGACGGCCCTTTCAGGAAGCGATGCTCTACTGGGCTCTTTTTCAGCTACTGCAGAGATCAAGAAACAATATTGACCCTCACTAGGAAATTGCTTTATTGATCCCCGTTGAGAAAGTGGGCAGAACTGTGGTGACAATCAAATTAAATAATCAATGTGTGATTGTGAGCCGGAATGGTTGCGTGCCCCGCGATTGGCAAGCAACCAGTTCAGGGGTGTCCCCCACCTGCTGCCCGAAGACAGCTGGGATGAACTCCAGAGGATGAGCTGATTAGAAAATGGATGATGTCTTATACTGCCCCCTGGTGGCCAAAGGGCGCGCACCAGAATGATCAGTACAATGTGCAATGAAAGAGGAAAAAAGTCACTCACGTGTCTGAAAGGCACAGTGCGACTGTGGTTTCTTGGAGTCGGCAAAAGGGCTCGAGTTTAAAAACTGGTGTTTGAGCCACGTGGCGCGTTCTTCCTCAAAGGTCTTTCTCTGAAAGTACAAGATTAATAAGCAGCGTGATCAGCACAATACAACATCAACATGCATTTTGGTGGGCCCTTGATGGCGTTGGATTTCACAATCACCTCTTCACTCAGTCGGATTGCTGCCTCTGTGAAGTTCCTCCTCTCCCTCTCAAAACTCTTCCTCTGGCCCTCGAGGGTCTTCCACTCGTCTCGGAGACAATCTTTCTCCTGGAACATGTGGCAATCGGCCAGCATGGCGGACGTCTCCTCTTCACACTGAGCGCTCAGTTTCTGCTACCAGAGGAAAAGGGGGGCAAAAAGGCCACAGGACATTTACAGACATTATTTGACAGTCCTGCAACACACTGACACAATGAAATATTGTTTCTTACCTGCAGGAGGTGTTGCTGTTTCTGAATATAGTCTTTACACTGCCGGGCCTCGAGTCTTAGTTTGCCCATTTCCTTGGATGTGTCTTGGGGAACATTCTCAGTGTCTTCGCTGTCATCTGTCGAAGTCAACGACACACAAAGATCTTCACTTGTGCTGCTTGATTTCTTTGACCTCTAGTTTAATTCATCTTGGAAAATTCCATTTCCAACTTTGAGGGAACAGTTCAGGCCAGAGAAGACTACTTTCTTGTCCAACCAAAATATTGTCCCTCCTAGATGAACTGAACCCCCAAAAATCCTCGAGAGAACAATCTCTTTAAGTTTCCAGTATGTATAAATCTAAGTGTATGTTTTAAAAATCACTGACCTCATTTACTGCCAACCCTCCTAGTTACAGTACATATTTGGCATCTATAGCTGGCTATGCTAGTGAATGGTTAATAAGCCTGAAAATGCCACTCTCAATGTATTCTAATGATTACCAAATATAATGAATCGCATTATAAATTCAGTTGAAAACGTGAAGAGTTTGACTACCTCGGCTATCCAGTCTCTCAACGTGGGTCTTCAATTTTTTCAACTGACGCCGAACACCGTTGGTCAACTTCTCCCGAGCGTGAACACTAAACAGCTCTACACTCTCCTTACAAGAATCAATCCCTTCTTCTTCCTCATCCGAGTCCACCTGTACCCCCCAAAAAAACTGGCATCACCCGCATCTTCGCTCCTCTTTGGTTTGGTGGAGCTGAAAATCACAACATCACCCACATAGGGAAATTCTACAGCCAACATGAAAAATCACTACCATAACACAGGTAAAAACATGTACCTGTTTTCACAGATGATGCTTAATGTGTGAAGCAGGTCCGATGTGGAGGATGATACACTTGGTGCACATCCAGGGGTGGGAGAGGTGACGGCCCTTTCAGGAAGCGATGCTCTACTGGGCTCTTTTTCAGCTACTGCAGAGATCAAGAAACAATATTGACCCTCACTAGGAAATTGCTTTATTGATCCCCGTTGAGAAAGTGGGCAGAACTGTGGTGACAATCAAATTAAATAATCAATGTGTGATTGTGAGCCGGAATGGTTGCGTGCCCCGCGATTGGCAAGCAACCAGTTCAGGGGTGTCCCCCACCTGCTGCCCGAAGACAGCTGGGATGAACTCCAGAGGATGAGCTGATTAGAAAATGGATGATGTCTTATACTGCCCCCTGGTGGCCAAAGGGCGCGCACCAGAATGATCAGTACAATGTGCAATGAAAGAGGAAAAAAGTCACTCACGTGTCTGAAAGGCACAGTGCGACTGTGGTTTCTTGGAGTCGGCAAAAGGGCTCGAGTTTAAAAACTGGTGTTTGAGCCACGTGGCGCGTTCTTCCTCAAAGGTCTTTCTCTGAAAGTACAAGATTAATAAGCAGCGTGATCAGCACAATACAACATCAACATGCATTTTGGTGGGCCCTTGATGGCGTTGGATTTCACAATCACCTCTTCACTCAGTCGGATTGCTGCCTCTGTGAAGTTCCTCCTCTCCCTCTCAAAACTCTTCCTCTGGCCCTCGAGGGTCTTCCACTCGTCTCGGAGACAATCTTTCTCCTGGAACATGTGGCAATCGGCCAGCATGGCGGACGTCTCCTCTTCACACTGAGCGCTCAGTTTCTGCTACCAGAGGAAAAGGGGGGCAAAAAGGCCACAGGACATTTACAGACATTATTTGACAGTCCTGCAACACACTGACACAATGAAATATTGTTTCTTACCTGCAGGAGGTGTTGCTGTTTCTGAATATAGTCTTTACACTGCCGGGCCTCGAGTCTTAGTTTGCCCATTTCCTTGGATGTGTCTTGGGGAACATTCTCAGTGTCTTCGCTGTCATCTGTCGAAGTCAACGACACACAAAGATCTTCACTTGTGCTGCTTGATTTCTTTGACCTCTAGTTTAATTCATCTTGGAAAATTCCATTTCCAACTTTGAGGGAACAGTTCAGGCCAGAGAAGACTACTTTCTTGTCCAACCAAAATATTGTCCCTCCTAGATGAACTGAACCCCCAAAAATCCTCGAGAGAACAATCTCTTTAAGTTTCCAGTATGTATAAATCTAAGTGTATGTTTTAAAAATCACTGACCTCATTTACTGCCAACCCTCCTAGTTACAGTACATATTTGGCATCTATAGCTGGCTATGCTAGTGAATGGTTAATAAGCCTGAAAATGCCACTCTCAATGTATTCTAATGATTACCAAATATAATGAATCGCATTATAAATTCAGTTGAAAACGTGAAGAGTTTGACTACCTCGGCTATCCAGTCTCTCAACGTGGGTCTTCAATTTTTTCAGCTGACGCCGAACACCGTTGGTCAACTTCTCCCGAGCGTGAACACTAAACAGCTCTACACTCTCCTTACAAGAATCAATCCCTTCTTCTTCCTCATCCGAGTCCACCTGTACCCCCCAAAAAAAACAAAATAAAAAAAACAAAACATCCTCTTTGATCAGTACAGCTTAGTGATCATTATACAGTTTATTGTGAGGATATATTCCCACTCACAATAAAGACAAGAAAAAAAAATTCATAATTATTTTTGCTCTCCCACACATGTTAAACACATAAACTCATCATAAACACACCCAAGCATAAGAAAATGCTCTTTTAAAACACATTGTAAACACATTTGAGCAAGCACGCAAAACTGCTAGGGTAAAACATATTTGGTGGGGTCAGACCAAAAGTCAAAATTTGGTCAGTTTCATAATTTTTTTCACCAATCGATGCTGTCGGTCAGTCCCCACACGGTGATGCAATTTTTTACAAACTCATGACCAATATACAGTAAGTGATGAAATCAGCTTGCTCTATTTGACGGTGCAAAGTTAAGAGCGCGTTTTTGGTTGTTTTCCTGAAAAGTGATGGTTTTGGAGTTGCGAGGTTTCTGACTGACATCAATGAAATATCAGTACTGTATGTATTGTAGTGTCTGTGTGTTAAAAACAGTATATGTCTTAAAAGGTGGGACCTGCTGGGGTAGCAGGTGATGTCAGTCAGTCTGCGTGCAAGTGTCTGGTTGTCTGTGACTCTCCTTTCCCACATCCGAGGGCATGACAGTACTTTGTACACGTATGCTGTAAAACTCTCGGAAAGCGCCATATATAGCGGGAGAACACTGTGTATCCTATCCGTTGATTGTGTTCTACCTACTTCTTGAGCACCGTTGTCCTGTTTGTCTCCATTGACATTTGGCTTCCTGGAACTGAGAATGGCCACCATCTCTTTTTTCATCTGCTTCAAAACCTTTCTCAATTCAGCATTTTCTAGCAGTAGCTCCTTCTGCCTGCTCTCGTAGTCCCGAAGCAGAGTTTTGTACATCTCCCCCTCGTGCCTGCGGAGACAAACGCAAATCATCGAGTGCAAGCAATATGTTTGAACTGTTTGTTTTGGGTGAAAAAGACAACTTACTTTGCTACCGTCTTCTCAGTCTTCCAGAGGCTCCTCTTGCCGTCTGCCCTTCCAAGTTTATTTGACACGTCAATCGCTAAAAGCAACAGAAAGTCATCGTCAGCACATCATTAGTTCGTCGTACGATGATGGTGCAAATCAGGAAATCGAACCAAGTCTCTTCTCCTTTTTGTCGACCAGGAGCTGATTCAGTCTCTCTTTCAGTTTGTTTAATTCTCTCTCTTTTCTCTTCATTTCGTGATTGTACTGGCTAGCCCGGCTGGACACAATGTTCTGTAGCTTGTGAATCTGAAACAACAAAAATTGGAAGTGGTCAAGAACGCCGAGAAACTACAGTATGTACAATGCAAAACACATTTTGTAGTAGTCCATGTGTTTTGGCATGTGATTTTTTTTTTTAATTGTGATTGATCCATCAATCCATTTTGTATACCACTTATCCTGTTCAAGGTCGCGGGTGGGCTGGCCCTATCCCAGCTGACTTTGAGTGAAAGGCAGACTACAGCCAAGTCAATCACAGGGCTCATGAATGGGGACCGAACCCACGCTGCCTGCACACTGCACAGAGGTCAGGTGAGACTAGACCATCAGGGACCGATCGGGCTTAATTTTGACCCAAAATGTGCAAAAATCAGAGCGCAAACAAAGTCTCTGTTGGCGACATTTAACTGAACTAAGATGTCGATATTATTTACCCTGACTTGATTTTGACCAGTGTGTGAATATTTATATGTTGCTTGTCGCTGTCTTAATTCAAGAGTGTTCAAGTGCACGATATGATTTGCTGTAGTCAGAAAGTGTGAACGTTTGAATGGGAACCAAATTTTGCGCAGACAAATGCAGACGATATGCGTGCATAATGTGCTCGACAAATGCAAATGCAGTACAGAAGCCATTTACAGGACACGAGGGTTGTTTTGTTCTGACCGCTGCATGTCATTCAAAACAGATATTTGTCACTCTTAAAGCACCTCTTCCTTTTCGCTTTTCAAGGAGTTCTGCAAACTCTTCACTTTCAGCTGGAGCTGTCGTTCCCGCTCAAGAAGACCCGTGTTCTCTCTTTTGGCAAGTTCAAGCTGCTCCTATAATAACAACATGGCATCAAGAGAGTAAATAAAAATAAAAATAAAAAACATGATGCAATACAGTGCAGTATGTAAAGGTTTTGCAGAATGAGAGTTTGCCCTTCAGCAGAACAGATTTGTATATCGATACGATTGCTTCAACATGTGCGGATTTCATTTAAAAGCATGAACAACTAAAAATTGAGATCATTAAAAAAAAAAAAAAACATTTTGAACAATAAAGACAACTTAGGTGATTTAACTCATGCCAAGAACGATGTCACACAACGACCACTTTTAGTCGGACAATTGGAAGCAAACACTCGAACAGGGAACATTAAAGGATTACAGATTATACATATGCATAGCACGGACGTAAAGCCATTTCTGATTAACATTCAATGCTGGCCAATATAATCGTCGAACATAAGATTCTGTGGGTCTTGAAAAATCAGTCAAAGTGTTCTGAACTGACTGGCACTCAATGAGGTGTGATTTGGGAAAAAGGCTGATGTTACCTTCAATCGCGTGATGGTGAGCTGCAGGGAGTCAACACTGTTGCTGGACTTCAACTGCTCCATCTCCATGTTCTCCACAGTTTGGAGGCCTCTGCGGTGGAGCTGAAGCAGCTCGTACACGCAGTTAAGTAGCGAGACAACATTCACGTCGGAGCTGCTGCCAGACTGCGTCCAAACTGGTGGAAGTCCCAGTGATAGCACCTCCTATGAATGAAGTGAGAAGCCAAAAGCCTTTTTTGTGTGTGTAGTTTTTACATTCTCCATTCCAACACTGCATTGTAACGTACAGTACAGTGCTGTATCGCACAAACGTGACACTGAACATGAGCACTCCATTTCTTTGATCGACCATGGCGAGACCTGTTGTGATTACTGAAACCTGTTCTGTTAAACCACTGTATGATGTTGGCCACCGTGCTATACTGTATCTCACTTTCAGTGTGTTGGCAATGTTATCGCTGAAGCCATCTTTATGGAGAGAAAGTATGCTTATTTAAGTGCACTAAATAAAAAATATTGGCACACCTGGTGAAAATGTCAGAAGCTGGTCCTAACTGTACCACTTTAACAGCTTCTCCCTCTTCTAAGATGACTACAAGATGTTTGTTTTTGCGCATAGTCTTACGGTGCAATCCGAGGTCACTAACCTGATTGATATGTGTGACACATTCTGGAACGTTGTGCTCATTGCAGAAGTTCATGTGCATGTAGGATGTTCTGTGCAGAGTCAGTGGTGGCTGGTCCAAGTACCCCATTAGTGGGGGTGTGTGACATTTGATCGAGTTGTTGCCAACATCCTTGACATCTGAGGAAACAGTGTCTGTTAGAAGCATAGCATGCTAAGCAAGTGACTTATTTCTGGGAGTAAGATTATGTTGTCCAAGTACAATAATGAAAGCTGGAAGCAGAAATGAATGGACTCTCTCACTGCCTTTTTCATGGTGAATCCTCCAAATGATCTTCAAACTTTGAAGCTACGTGCCACCAACATTAGATGACGTAGGCACCCCCCCCACCCCCCAAAAAAAAAGCAATCTAGTGTGTTATAATCTTTCTAGGGATGCCTGCTTCAGATTTGGGGCTCATTTCGGCGAATGAATTCCTGTTATAGAAGTTGTGTCTGACATGACGCAAGAGGAAAGAACTGTGGGGTAGAAATGAGCACTTGTACTGTGTGCGCCATGTCGAATGGAGTAATGAAAGGTATAAGGTTCAATGAATTGAATTCCATGACAATTGGTTTGATAAATGGCTAAATAATTGGCACGAATATTTGCAATTCTAAGAATTCAAACACTATGGTTCACCATATTTGATTCAGGCCTTTCTAGATTAAGTTTAACCACTGAGGAAGAGCCCAATTTGATTTAGACCTTTTCAAAATGAGTGACATCAGAGGGAACCAGCCAGGGCATTAGAATAGTAATTTTAGGTTTAGCCACTAGTGGGAAATAGAGAGAACCACAGTAGAGATTTTGATTAAAATTGCAATATCAGAATTAAACACTAGAGGGCGTATTCACCTGAATTTAAAAAGCAGGTGAATTAAATACACAAGGATTACACACGAATTTAAATAATTAAACAAATTAAGCAATTAAATAAATTAAAACATAGTTTCACACCAATTAAATATCCAAACATTACCTTGCTTGCTGGAAACTACTTTTTTTAATGGTGAACTGATCATTTTTGCCAATAAATGTATCTGGAAACAGTTTTTCTTGCAATGTGTTCAAGAGTTTTGCTAGTCCCATTGAAAAAAGCAATTAGCTGGCACACACACACACACACACACACACACACACACACACACACACAGGCTAAGAATAGACTAAGAGCCTATAATTGACTTACAAGAAAGAGGTTGACAGTATCTAGGTGACTGTTCTACATTGGAGTTCCACAATTTATCGGCGAGGCAATTAAATCAGGCCGATTATAATGTGTCGTTGATAAATCGACATTGTTCAATATGTAACCGATGCATGATATTTTTTTGCTGCATGGAGATTAAAAGTGTCACTTTTCCACCACTTAATCAGCCGAGAGAAACGAGAATCTTTTCACTACATGGTAAGCTTTGTCAAATAATATAAAACTAGACTTTCATGCCCCATGACAATAATATCCTCATGGAAACATGCTGCTCAAACTTCATACTGCCATCCATAGATAATTTACCTAGGCTAGATAATGCCTTCATTTAAAATTATTTTGACAAGGTTCCACATTAGGTATTTCAGTAGCAAGATTATATCAGTTATCAGCTAAAATATCGATTATCGGCTTGTTTTATCCCTGATTATCAATATCAGCTCCAAATATCCTATATAGCGGGACTCTCATCTGTTTGTGACCCGGAGTTTTTAATTTCAACAATTATTATGTTTTAGACTTTAACTCACCCGAGGAGGACTCTGGCATGGTTGAAGTGGAGCCTCCGGTGTTTTGAAAATCCGCTACATATACTCAATACACTTGCACACGTCTAGTGTTCCAATATGTTCCTCATGCAGCCAGCACCTGAAATGGAAGCTCATATTAGATGAAGTCAAGTAAAAAAATAACATGCCCTTAGATGGTAATTTTTTTTTTTTAAACAGGTATGAAGATAAACACGATATTGCTCTAAAAGACGTTGTAACATCACATTTTCATTGCTCGCTGTTCATTACTTTGTCTGATGTATTAAACAAGTGGAAAGTTCTCCTGTTGCACGAAGAGAAAAGATTCAGCAACTATTTCATGCTCACTTGTTAACTTTTCTGTCATTGATTTCACAATTACAAATGGAAAATGAAGTGAATAGTCTTAAGGAATAATTTTGAGCGACAGATAGGCATATGATTGAGTATATTGTGTGTTGATTCTGATAAATCTCCAGAACGAGCAACATAAATGTTCTCTGGGTGGAATGTTTTCGTGCTAGAGAGATGAAATTCAGTATCACAAACATTCAAATAGGATATTACATAAGGCTGGCAAGCAGCACACCCATGACTCTTGTGAGTAGGATATTATTGACCTGTATAACTGCTCACCCCAGTTATACAGCAGCATTGCAATACGAATAGTGTGAAAAACTTCATAGCAGTACTTTAATTCAAAAAGTGAAACTCAAATATTTTCATTCACTACACAAACAGTTAAGTAACATTATGATATTTGTTTTCATAATTGTAATTTACAGTCAATCAAAACAAGCACCTGTGATCATCCATTGATTTAGGCGCCGTGTCTGGTGGTCAGGAGGGGTGAAACAGAGCTCCTCAACAATTTTGAACAGAAGAAACAATCAAAACAATCCCCCTCTGCAAATACGTATTGTATACATGATATGTTAAATCAATCAGTATTATGAGCTTTACTTTTTAAAATGGAATTACTGAAATGAATGAATTTATACTACTAAAGAATTTGGCAATTTATTGGAGAAGTATTTCCTCTGGATTATAGCGGTGGTTTTGTGAGAGCAATGTCACTGCAGCTCAAATGGGAGCAGCCTCTTATCTCAATGCTCTTTTGCTTATCTGATCAGACTAATCCCAGACAGGCATTATGGTGCTTTATCTGTACAACAACATACTCAATAAATCCCACACATTTTATCTGTGAATTGTGTTTGTCAGATAGCCTTTTCGGTAAAGAAAATAAAACATCATCAAGCAAATGCAGAGGCATTTGCTCAACAGTCTCCACAGTGAGGCTCATTGAATTCATATTTTCACAAGGCTTTTCACGTTAGATTTTGAAGTTTCAAAGTATTAGAAATGCATGTCACAATAACACAACAATCCAAGCAGAAGCACAAAGGGCGGTTTCTAAATTTACCTTAGAGGCCAACTGAAAGGTGTGCACTTGAATTTACAATGGTGAGCTGGTAAAGTCAACTACGGTGAAGATAACAAATGTGACGCATTATGCATTCGTTTGGAATGAGAGTGTGTCATGATCATGACGTGCTTTAACACAACGAGGGAACAAACATGAGGTAAGAACACATCTTAGGGAAATCATCACAAATTGTATTTATTCATAACTTTTAACCAGAGCAAAAAGGGCAATTTGAGTGAGGTCGCAGGGGGCTGCAGGTGTCGGTGTCGCCTCGGTTACGACCCACCCCCTCGACATATGATTAGCCGAGATGTTGATATTTAATGCTTCAAATGCGAGAAAACAAATAAAACCTGGGTGCTGTACTTACGAAATGTCATTTTTCTCTCTCCCTCGCCGCACGACGCTCCACTGTCTTAGCTCGCCAGTCTCGGCTTTCCAAATTAGAGCACACAAGGAAAAAAAAAAAGCACGCGGATTGGTTGACATGTCGCTAAGCAACGTATAACAACTCCTTGGATTGGCTCATAGTTTTCACGTTTCTTGGAGTGAATATTCATTAAAAAAATGACGTTTCCATTTTATTTGAACGTGCATAGAACCCCAAAATAATTTAAGTGTTTAAGGTGGTGTATGATCAAATAACGTACACCATGATGAAATTGGTCCGATGTTTATTAATTTGCGCGCGATCGTGCGTACATGAATCCTCGGTTACGACGGAGCGTTCCCGTGATTACGGCAGCGACGTAACTCGAATTCTTACGTAAATCTGTTACCAATTGACAGTAACATCCTAACAAAGTAATAAAGTCATAATTACGGCACACATTTGTGTGAAAAAACATCACTAGGCCATTAATACCAAATAATTAAATGAAAAACCTGGTATTTCACTGACCGCCATCGTGGGCGCCGTAAACCGAGGAACCTTTCCAGTACAATACTCTAATATATTACACAGCGCAAAGAAAGCAGGATACCATATGTCGAAATTGATTATTGTCATAGAATATCATCTATGATTGGCTGGCAACCAGTTCAGGGTGTACACCGCCTACTGCCTGAAGACAGCTGGGATAGGCTCCAGCGACCCTCGAGAGGATAAACAGATTAGAAAATGGATGGATGGATAGAAAATCATCTTTGAACCGCTATAAGGGTTAAATTAATTGATACATTATAAAGAAAACAACATACATGTCTAAAATTAAAATACAGTACTACACACAATTGTACAAATTTGTTGAGCAGCATAATTTAAATTTGCTATTAAATCTCATTCACAAGTTTATACAGTACACAATCTAATGAGCGCTATCAAACATTCTGCATGACTGAGATAATGAGTTATTAAATTAACAACGTGTTTACTACTGTGGTTGTGATAGTAGTGTACAACTGCAATGCTTCGAACGTTAAAGTTCCCTTGTACAGTAACAAAGAAGAGTCTCGATATGATGAATAACCATCATCATATTTTACTCTCATTATTAAATGATGTATGATGCAGTGCAGAAAATTACAACCACTTGAATGAACATGTAAAATCACAAACACTGACAGTGTGAGCGCTATTGTCCGTGGATCATTTCTGTTACAGCTCTTGCATTATAAAGAAGTAGCTAATATTGAGGCAGTTGCTGCATGACAGGGAAACCATAAACAAACAATGGGGACATTTAATAAAACGTCTAAGTAGGATGTCGCTTGACATTGCCGCTACAGTGGAAGTACTGTACAGTGTTGTCACTACACTGACGACAAAGCTCAACCCTTACAACTCGGGTGACTTCCATGCAACACAGATTCATTGCACAACATAACATATAATCAGTCACTGCACATGCTTTACGTCTTGTTCAAAGCTTGGATATGTTTGCCAGGATCAGTCACTAACTGGCGCGGGACCTCCTATCAACTCTGACGTGCTGAGCAACGGATCCGTGCACTCGTTTCGCTTGGCCTCGAGCCACCATGTTTTCATCTCACCTTTGCCCTGGTGAAATCGAAAATGTGACAAATTCAGAGAGGATGAGGGGTCCGCAGGAGAAACATCTGTCCCTCTGAATTTTAAATAAAGCAATTCTCTTAATGGACGGGAGAAGGAAAGGGGTGGAGTGGGGGATAGCCAGCAGCAGCTGAGGCCACGGCTGAGCGAAAAGCATCAAAGTGTGTAGAAAACACCCCTCCCCACAAAGTTCACATGAACAACACCCAACGCTGCTCTGAGATCACGAGTGTAGGAGATGATTCAATGGGCGGAACACGCCCAATATTTAATATCTCCTTTGAGGGAAAGTTTGAATTCGAGTTACTTTCTCTTCCCCGCGCCACCGATATCATATACAGTACAGTGGATATTAGAAGTCAACACGTTCATGCTCAAATGATTAGTTTTGTTTTGTTTTTTTCTGAAATTCAAACCTCAATTAAAATGAAGTTGGGACATTGTGTAAAATATACATAAAACAAAGTACAATGATTTGCAAATTGTTTTCAACCTATATAAACATATGTGCATATATAATAATAAGATAAGATAAGAAAACCTGTATTTGTCTCACAATGGAGAAATTCCCAATTTACAGCAGCAAAATTATGAAACAAACTGCGAAACCTTATTGTGTTTTTTTTTGGGGGGGGGGCGGGAATTATTCACTCATTTTGAAACTGAGAGAAACATTTACAAACAAGATGCTTTTAAATGCTTTGAATAGCATTTATCAAAGGCATGGGGAAAACAAGCCGTTTTTAATTTAATTAGTTTTTTTTTTTTACATTTAAAGTAGACCTTGCTTGCTTATATACTTGAAAATATAATCAGCATTACAATACATTAGAAAGCATTTTCAAGACTTTCAAGCACCTGTATATACCTTCACATTTAGTGTCCCTCTGCAGGTTAGAATGTATCCTCTCAACATGTGAAGAAGGTCAGCTGTGGCCCCACTCACTTGGATCTTCAAGGCTTTCCAGATCGCACAAAAAGATAACATGCATCTATATGTGTGAACATTACAGGTCAATATTTATCTAAAGGAAGTGGCCGCATTCTGATACACTATAAAACGCTAAATAAAAGTTAAAAAAAAATTGGAAAGTTGCTCGCAAATTCTATATGAGAGTTTCGAAGGGGACATACAGTATTATGGAAATGTGACTTTTTAATTGCTTGTATGCAAATAGTTGGGTCTCTGGACTGCCTGCCTATCAAGTGTGATATGCGGTACACGCTTGATTGCTCAGTGTCCATGCAACACATTCACACAGTGTGGTAAACATGCTTTTATTGCCAAGCTCTTTCTCACACTCTGGGCACTTGTTTTGCAAGTAGAAGATGCAAGTGTGCCTGTTCAATCCCTGATAGCTCCACCTCCGGTCATCACATTGATAAAATCCGTCCTCACTATTGGCCCAGCAGTATGAGGAGGTTGTGTTTAGTTGCTCACTTGCATGCGACAAGGCCACCTCTCAAACAGAAAATATCACCGACAAGAAAAGTGTGCTATAAATCTTGAACCTGAGAGTAAACTTTGATGCATACAGTTTTCAAAATGCCTGGGAATGGTTTTAAACTATGATTAACCCTTTCATGCACCCTGTAACGCGATAACATGGTAAGCTGTCTGTCCACTGTAGTAACCGCTGTCCCTGAAAGGGTTAAAAAAAAATCATATGTCTCCTTTCAGGTGCTTCCCTGATCCATCAATCCTTTTTTATAAAGTAATTAAAATCTAAAGTGCGTGCATGAAATATATTTTGATCTTCTTCATCCTTCTTTACCTTCACTCGTTGATTCCATTCGTGATGCCGTGTTGACAGTGTCTCCAAAGAGGCAGTAACGAGGCATTTTGGTTCCAACCACACCAGCCACGACAGGTCCTGAAGGGACAAAATATTTAAGGAACGCACGCGTTTTCTATATGCATGCTTGTATGTATTAGCATACAGTGGAGGTAGTAACGTACAGGATAACAAGTACCTGAGTGGATGCCTGCCCGTATCTTCAGCTGTGTGTTGGGCTTGTGGGGGATCTTGAACGTGTGGCAAACGCTGACTAGATCCAAGGCCATGCTGGCTATCTCCCCAGCGTGATTTATGCCATTTTCTTGGGGGACCCCTGAGACCACCATGTCTGCGTCGGCCAGCCAATTGTTAGGGATAGTTAAAAAAAAAAAAAATTCAAGACAAGAAAATAAGTTTTTTTTCCAAATGCTGTACTTATGCCTCTCGTGAAAGAGACTGGGGTACAGAGGGAGATTATTTGTGTCCTCCAAGCTACAATTGCCACTATTACAGACCATGGGAATAATAATCGCATCGCTATTTATTATTCGGGAGTATAACCCTAAGCAATAAAAGTCAAATGTCATTGTAGGGATGGGTATAATTAATAACACTGACAATTACTTCATTGTTAATAATTGTTTTTATTGTGTGGAATTGATTCTTAAGGTAAAATTGTTACTTCAAACATCTTGTTGAATTTTTGATCGAGTTGTAAAACATTTTTACATACAATATAAATATTGATTGTTACTATTAATAGAATTGTGAAATAACACTTTCTTTCTGGGATTTACTGTTGTCCACAATATTTGATTGCTGCGCAAGTCAATGTTTCCCAAACTTGATTGAGCTGAATTACCTAATTTGCAGAAAAAATATCTCACAGTGGACCGCCCAACAAAAATACTGATCTCTTTTCAATTTATTCACATTTTCTTTTTCAACATTATTTGAATTTAGACATCTCAAGTCAAGTATATTATTGTGCAACCAAATGACAAGATCATTATTCTTGAGAAGTACACTTCTACACTATTTTGTATTTTTTTTCTTTTGTGACTGGAATACATGCCCATGATTCATCACTTACAAGCGTCACCGATGGTCTCCACTTTGTAAACGTCGTAATTGTCAATGATGTCGTCAAAGGTGGTGTAGAGCTGGTTGAGGAAGTCCACGACCTGATGGGGCGTGCTGGCCCCCGACAGCTGGGTGAAGCCCACAATGTCACTGTCATGAAGAGTCACTGTCAGACAGCCGCAGTAAGTCGCTCGCCTCGAGTTCACCAGTGAACAGTTCAAACCAACCTGAAGTAGACAGTAGCGTTGGAGAAGCTCTGAGCCTCTGTGGTTCGACCTTGGCGAAGGTCATCAGCAACCGGCTTTGGTAACATGCCTGCAGAGGAAAGAAATTATGTTGAAACTTGAAGGGTGTCCGGGACTTGGGCCGATTGGTATGAGGAAGTTGCCGCTGCCATTCACCAATGGAGGGCGGCAAAATCAAGTGTCTTTGACAACTGCACTAAGCCCCCCCCCCGCCCCCACACACCGCAAAAAAAATAAAATCAAAAATCAAAAATCAATAGTGATTTAATACATTTTTATGACTAAATTCAACACATCTTAAGTGCTCTTTTTTCATGGGCATGGCCTGCTTTTTTTTTTTTTTATCAGCCTACGTCAGTGAAGGAAAGAGACAAGCACTCATATTGTTTCCTGGCTTGTTTTGTCACGTTCTGTTGTTACCTAGTCTCTGAAAATAGTGAGCAATCGTGACCAAAATGCACATGCACAGCGCTACTTATATCTACTTCAACCTGTGAAAATATAAAAGCGATCGGCACAATATTTCAGATTTTATTGACGTTAAATATGAGCTCCTAAGAGGAAAAGCCATTATCACCTCCACAAAATGGAAAATATTATGCTGATTGTTTTTATATTTTTACAGGTTGACATGGACAAGAATAGGAATGTCCAAATGAATTTTGGTGGCGATTGGTTGGAATTTCATTTCGCGACACTAAAGTTTTGCTAGACACCATAGGCAGTCAGCTATTTGCGCCCAGCAGCTAACAGGCTAACACCACTGCCGCTGACAGGGCAGCAATTAGTGTTCGGCGGCAGATACAGTCAAGGTTAGTGGTACGAAATCCAAGGAGCGGACTAGGAGCAGTGAGGCCGACGCTCTACCCAAGCGTGGCTGTTTTGCTGCCAAACTGCTGCATTGGAGACGCAAAAAATAGATGACTGGCTGTCTTATAAATATGAGAATATGTGACAATTTAACACGTGAGACTGACTGTATAACAAGCGATCGGTCTTCTGTTTCTCTTGAAGAAGATCCTGTGTTCTCTCGGCAACTATGGCCTCCAGGTGTTTGCTGTACTTCTCCATCTGCAGAGTATGAAAATTGATGTCATCATGTCCAACTGGGTCAGATGGTAAAATGCTGCTCGCCCCCCCAACAATCTACTATTCCACAGTCTACCATGTGCACAGTGCTAGAGGAAAGGTTACCAGGTTCATCATCATGTCCACGGGGCTGACTTTATGTGGGTTCATCTTGTCCAGCATCTTCTTGACCTGCTCAAATGTGGGCCTTGTGGTGAGGTTTTGAGACCAACACTTCTTGATGAGCTGCAAAAGAGTTACGCAAATGCACCGTGAGTGCCTGTGGTTAAAGGGCACAGCATTAGGTACACTTGCGCAGTTGAGTGCATGTATTTGGCTCCTGATACTTTGACTCAAACAGCAGCAAAGAAGTGAGGGTACTTAATGAAGCATTTGAGCAATGCAATGTGGCAATACCATCACTAGGGCAATTGATGACGCCATCAGTTGGCGCACCCATATGAAAAATGAATTCTGCACAGGTGTGTCGGAACTTTGGTCGGATACAGTTTTTTTTTTTTCCATGTTGAGCAATGCAATGTGTCAATACCACCACTAGGGCAATTGATGACACCATCAGTTGGTGCACCCATATGAAAAATGAATTCTGCACAGGTGTGTAAGGACTTTGGTCGGATACAGTTTTTAACCGCACGGACGTAAAAGAAAAGATAAGAGAATATAGTATAGACTACCGCAGATGTGTGTATTGTTTTGATTTCAAAGTTTGAAAGACATTAAGTTCTTTTTTTTTTTTAACTTGACCTCACGGCATGAGATATGGACTGAAATTACTCCGATTATGATTAACCCATGACTTTTCGATGCCACAAACACAATTTCACCATCAACATCAAGTTTCATCGAATCCTATCAAACAACAATTTCAACCCATGGTGAATGCGCGTTGTAAATTTCTTTCACCGGAGTATTCTTGAAAACTTGCCACAACAGTACTATTCTGATAAATGATATGATAACAAACCTCACAGTAGTCCTCTTGACTGGGGCAGTCCACGTCAGTTTTTCCTGCATTGTGAATTTCTTTCACCGGCGTTATTCTTGAAAACTTGCCACGACAGTATTATTCTAATAAATGATATGCTAACAAACCTCACAGTAGTCCTCTTGACTGGGGCAGTCCACGTCAGTTTTTCCTGCTTTGAGTTCGGGGAGAGGAGGGCGCCATATGATATCCAGCCTCACTCCTTCTGCCTGATCCTGTTCCCATCAAGAGAACTGCTCATTACAAAGTCAAGATCAAAGCAAAGCCACAGGTCATCATCAAGAGGGAAGAAAAGAAAAATCCAACATACTGAAATGAGGTCAGAGCGAGTGGCAATCTCAACCAGGATCATGGCATAGCTGAGAGGAAAGACAGAAAAGGTAAATACCGGTACAGTTGAGACCTACATTTTTTTTCCTCATAGATAATAATAGGAATGGAACTACAAAGTAATCCACAGTCTCACGATTCCATCATAAACCATCTATGGACAACTTTACAGTCACATCTTAACATTACTAACTGTCATAAAAAGGGAATTTTAAAAAAATCCACAGTTTATAATAAAATATAGAAAGAAATTGCTTGAAACAATTCTAAATTTGTTGGCATCATTCAAAGTTGATTCGTAACGCAGATTCACCTCAAGTGCCATCGATAATAATCACACAAATGTGAAAAGAATGGAGCGAAAAATGTGAAAACAGTTGAACTCTCTTCTCTGCTCTTCTTATGGCAAGAAAGTAGTGAGACTTTGCTACTTTGAAAACGGGTCTGCTAACTGTTCAGTGAAAATAAATGTCATCTAAATTTGACACACCACAGAGAAGAGGAATCAATCCGTCAAATTCAAATAAGATGTGTACCGGATGAAAAAACATATTTTGTGTCAGTGCAAAGTTACAAGCAATCCAATAGACAGTGTGAACATGTGATATGTTCTCCCACCCCATCGGGTAAATTGTCTAACTACACGCATATGTGGTAAAATGTCATGCTTTTGCAACTAATGATGAAAGGGCACAATTATTCTGTTCCTTTTTCTTCTTTCTGGAAGCTGAACACTCAAGTCAGCCAAAAGAAAACGTTGATCATTGAGCTTGAAAATATCATTGACAATAACTACTGAACTAATTTCGAACATAAAATAATATGACACAAGCACTGGATTCAAGGCTTTAGGACCTGATTGCACGTAAGCCATGCCTGTTTTATACCTTCCTGAAACCCAAAAAATGTAAGATTAAATTGAATTACAAAACAGAAAATATTAAAGCACGAAAACAAAATCTGACAAACGAACTTCCTCATTCGTCAGACTCATTATCCGAAAATCAATTTTGGCACCCGTAAAGCGATTTGCCGATGGTGGGGGGGGGCATTTTTCGACGGCCCACTTTATGCATGTGAAATCTCTGAATTATTTTTTACGGGCTCTTGAAGTGGGTTACAGTCCTACCAATTTTTTTTTTTTTTTCTTCATAATGAGTTGGTTCTCTCACACTTTAAAAACCGGTTTAGCTGTTAAAAATCCTTACATATCCACCACGCTTGACTTACGTTAAGTAACTTCCTAAGTATGCCGTTCTTCTTGTTACATGTTCACCACTACTCTGTTGCAAGGAAAAGCCACAAATACAAAAACTACACTTGTCTCATACAATGTCCTGAATTCAACGTATGCTGTCAAATGGAAGCAGAAACCTGTAGACGTCTGCTGCCGGCGTCATGGTCGAGCTACTTCCCAGGAGGACCTCTGGAGCACAGTAGACGTGATTGACTTCGCCGCAAGTGAACCCATTACTCACGACATCAAAGTCCTCCTTTCTGTAGAGTGTAAGACCGTAATCTAGACGGGAAGAAAATGAAATTGGTTATTCTATTGTAACCTGTATTTAGTTTGCTGTTATTTTTACCAGAGATCTTGCAAACCCAGCGATCGTCAATGACACAGTTCCTGGAGTGTAGTCTACCATGAAACATCTTGTGTTGGTGCAGGTAGGACATTCCACGGGCAATGTCGGTAGCGAAGGACAATCTGTGAAACATCGCGTTCCATTTGGAGTGTCAAGACCATATATCTAGAATCTACAGATAATTCTCAGTTTCTGTTGTGGTTGCAGTTTATAGTAGGCTATCATACTTGTAATTCAGTTACTTGATTAAGCAACACAAGACGTAGCACAGTTCTACATTACTGCAAAGAAACAAATAAACTGCTTTTATCTTATTACCTTTGTGAAGACGGAATTTTTATCAAGCTCTTTTATTGGATCTCATTAGATTGTGTTGATGCACCTCATCACCCACAACATGTAAACTCCAGTTACATTGTTGGACAAATGAACATGCAATTTTTCTATTGTGAGGGGACCTAATATGTGACTTTTCCTTACCTAAAGCCCCAGTTGATTGGGATATCATCATTGAGGAGGACATCCGACAGGCTTCCTTTGGGGCAGTGTTCAGTGATGATGCCCACATACGGAACCTCGATGGAGCCCCCGATGAACTTGCAAAGATTTGGATGGTCCAGTTGTCTACAAGGGAAATGACCACCGACTTAGTGACTGAACCGCACAAACACTTTTGTGAGCTGCCAGCAAAAAAAAAAAAATCCCAATGTGAATGTGTCACATGTGGTTTCTCTCACCTGACCTCTTTCACCTCCTTCCTGATACTTTTAGAGAGAGCAAAGTGTTTCTTTTGGATGTGTTTGACTGCAACCGTTCTGCCGTCACTAAAAGGAAAATGGTGGAAAAAAAGGGGCATTACTTGTCAATTACTTGTCAGTTTTCATAATATAAAAATGTCTCATGTCAGTTTATTTTATATTACGCTTATCCTCATTTGGGTTGCATGTTGGATGCAGCCTATTCCAGTCGACTTTGGGCGAGCGGCAGCATGCCCACACAACATGTAAACAAACTACCATTCACATTGACACCTATGGACAGTTTGGTGACTTCTATTAACTTTACATGCACCGTTTTGTAATGTGGGAGGAAGCCGGACTAGCTGGTGAAAACGCACGCTAGAGCCAGGGTGAAGAAGACGACTCCACACAGCTAGGCTGGAGTTGATATTCAACCCCCGAAACTCAGACCTGTGAGGCAGATGTGTTAAACGTGTCTTCTGCTGGGTGTGTTTTCAATTGCTGTTCCAAAATGTCATTAAAAGTAATTAAACCGTATTTAAATTAATTACCTCTGCCAAGAGCAAAGGTGTGTGGGTGAGAGGCAATGCTTTGATTACCATTTGCTGGTTACAAAAAAAGAAAGAAAGAAAAAATACCCCCAAAAAGTTTTGGGAATTAAATTTGTCTTTTGGCTTTGTGTCCCAGCTCCCTTGCGTCAGAATGCAAATTATAGAAACCTGTGTTGGCCACATGAGGCCGCCTGCTAGCTAAGATGTTGACTAATAAACAAACAAGATACATCAAATTTCATTTCTCTTTTTGTTGTTTGACTCACACTGGAGGGGTTTTCCCCCACTTTGAAATTGAGAATGGTTTGGTCCTGCCATTTTATGTTCCACCTTATATTCAATGTGCGTGAGGTAAGTCAGGTTTGAGTTAGCTTTATTTGAACGACACTATATTATTTGGCACTGGGAGTAATTTAGACGTTAATGGTGTGATGGTACACTCATCTCACTTCGCTGGAGGTGGCGCGGCCCCAGTCTCCACTTATGTCAATATGATAAGGAATGGTTGTCTGTCACTATATGTTCCCACTGAAAGGTGTACGCTGTACTGAGTGCTATCCTCGTTGTCTTACTAGATGCCAGGCTGGATGAAGCCCTGCTTGAAGAAGGTGTTGACGCCCGTGCATATGGTTATGTCAGTCAACTGACTGACATTGGAAGTGCTCTTCACATGCTGGGGGCTCGTTGTGCTGCCAAAGTCTGTCCCACACACTCTCCCTGCGGCACCAAATCGTCAGATGTCAATTTTATATAAGCGTACGCACCAGGGGTTGAACCAGTTGCACGACGAGTTGGCTTTACTACTATTCCAACATGTAAAATTTGAAGTCAGGTATGTTTTCGGTGTCTTGTCTTCTAGTCGACCATTGCTGGACTGCAACACTCTGTAAAGCAGCGAAATGTCCGACCAACATGCAACAGAGTCTTCATACATATGCGTGGGTCCGAGAATACAACCATAAATTGGTGGTGGATGAGAATAAAGGTTAGCCTGCCTCTCAAGCTAAACTATTCCAATTGCTGATAGAATTAAAATATTCAAACCAGCGGTACCATCAGACTGATGGCTAGCATTGAGGGCAGCTGCCCAACAATGTGTGACAATGAAAATTGTATTCTTATGGCATCACGCACTCACTTCGCAACACTTATTTTGCTTCACGACACTCTGACTTAACAGTACCGGTAGCAAGATCACTTGCAACATGTGCGAGTCTATATTGAAATACAATAAAAACAAAATTGAACATTGGAACTGAAAATTATTTTTGAGCCTGGCTACAATGTCACGTCTCACAAGCTATGCTATGCAAAACAGGATAACACTGGCCAGCTAGCTGACTACAAAACATCATTTGTTGTTCAACCCCTATTCCATCAAATCATTCATTTCATGTAGTTTTTCATATTTTTACCAAAAATGATACTCTTATAGTCAATGATCCAGCTTTCATCCCAAAACATCTTCTGTTTCTGGTACTGAAGCCACTGCAGGGAAGGGAAGGAAGACAAATATTTAGGCCCTTGCAAATCTGTGTGGAACCATTTGTGTGGGGTGAGGCTCACGCACACGCACGCACGCACGCACGCACGCACGCACGCACGCACGCACGCACGCACGCACGCACACACACACACACACACACACACACACACACA
>NW_017805591.1:1001104-1021043 GCF_001891065.2 Hippocampus comes
CACACACACACACACACACACACACACACGCACTCACCACCATGGTTAGGATGAATCCGGCGCTGAAAAGTGCGACGGGGAGGCCGATGGACACCTTGATGGCCATGGACATGGGGCAGATGCCGCAGTCCGCAGGACAGTTGAGACAGTTCTCCTCCCCCTCACAGACATCGTCCCCACACACTGGAACATTTCAGACACATAGAAATCAATGAACAAGCTGAATCATTTGTATTATTGACAAGTTAATTACTCAACTGCGAGGCCAAGGGTTCCTTATATTCCTGTCGCCTTTCATTTCTTCATTTCTTTTCGTTTTAAAGAATGAAATGAATGAATAAAAGCTTTCCCTTTTGTGTATATATGATTTTATCTAGTCACGGCTGCAATGCAGAAGTATGAGCAAATGCGGAGCACAATGCGGACTGACCTTGAGCACTTATAACAAGCACTTTGGATTCCAATGCCGCGTGCATTTGTCCGATTTTGATATGAGCAATAACTGAAGTGACACCCACATGGATCAACACCACCTGCATAGAAATTGTGTCAATGTCGCATTTTTTCTTTGATATAGTGGACTCCCACATACCCATGGATTTGCATATTCACAGATTTTTATTTTATTTTAAAAAAATATATGTATTGTTATGTATATCTGCATATGTTATGTGTACAACTTAGCAATAACCAAAAGTGTTTTTAACTGAACATTACACTTTATTATCCACTACCAGAGTATGTCCATGAATTGCATGAAAGTACTACCGGTAATTACAATCTGCTGCCATCTGCTGTCAGGAGTGAAACATGTGAAAGTGTATCTATCTTTATACCTTTTATGGGTACAAATATTGTTAAAAACTAAATTTGAAAGAATTGCTTCTTATTAGATTTCTCTTGATCCATATTCAGAAAAAGTGTCTGTTTAAGGGTCCATCCGTTTTCGACAGCACTTGTCCAAACTCTGGTCACGGGTGAACTGCAGCTTATCGCAGTTGACGCTGGGCAAGAGGTGGGAACCTGGACCTGGACTGGTTGACAGACAATTGCTGGTGTCATATTGACAAACAACAATTCACGGTCATATTTAAACCTAAAGAAAATTGAGCCTTCATTGAACCTAACCTGCATACATTTGGAATGTACAAAACTGCACACGGCATGGCGAGAGCCGAGACTCCACCACGAGATCATCGTACTGCCTTCTGATAGGGTCTTCAAATATGATTCAAAAATAATTCAAGCACGATCCCCAAAACAGCCACGTATGCTCACCTTTGAGGTCCAGTATTTCTGGCTCATCTTGCCTGCTTTGGACACTGTATGAGTGACTATTTTGCCATCATCGGGAATCCACGGGCCGCAGATACCGCCTTGTTTCTGTAAAGCAACACCTCTCTCTTCTATCAGTTTTACTGAACAGTATTGATTGAACATTTTCAATTCCATTTTCTGATCAATGTTTTTGTAACTGTGCTGCCCTTGATAGATTATTTGATCAGCTCTAACATTAGCGCACGTGTGAAATACTTTGTAAAAGGACAACTGCATTTGGCGAGATGTCACTCGTGTTGCGCAACACTCACCATGAGGCCCAGAGGACACGAGTGGATGTTGGCGTGGTACACGCAACAGTTGAGTTCATTGGCATTGTTCCAGTTGGATGGGCACTCGTGATCATCACAGAACCGCTTCGCCTCTGCAGCGTCACTAGATGCAAAAGGGAGTATGGATACGAGTCGTGTCAATCATTGGGCTACCGTTCTTTTTAACTATAATCTTACAACACCAACCAGGAATTATTACGAACCCTCAAAACGAAAACAAATGCAATGTGGATTAACAGGATTGCTTTTTTTCTTTTTCCTGGTCACCTCTTGCTGAATATTTGTAGATGGCACAGTGAGCATATAAACTGGTTTATCTTGATTTCCATGCCAGTGCCAGTGCAAACCTCATTTTGTGTGTTTGGGAATTTGGCAGACCCCTCTAACCCTTGGTGGGCAGTCTGGCGTAAGAAGGGCCTTTACTTTGACATCTGCCAAGCACACCTGACATTCTGGTGACTGGAAATCGGCTAAACCTGACACCTGCTGGAAGCACGTCCAACTACTGGTGCGGGTAGTGTAACACGATGTCAGTGAATTTGATCAAGGTGCAGAAATACAGATTCTGTGCTCTGTGGACATTTGTCATGGATGTAGACAGTAGCATTCAAGGAACCTTCTGAATCTTTGCAGAAATCAATTTATATTATTTTTTAAAATTATATTTATATTTAATTTACAGAAAGCACTATTACCAACATCCCAGCTGTCTTCGGGCAGTAGGCGAGGAACACCCTGAACCGGGTGCCAGCCAATCGCAGGGCACACAGAAACGAACAAGCATTTGCGCTCACACTCACACCGAGGGACAATTTGGAGTGTTCAATCAGCCTGAGTTGCATGTTTTTGGAATGTGGGAGGAAACCGGAGGACCAGGAGAAAACCCACGCAGGCCCGTGGAGAACGTGCAAAGTCCACACGGGAAGGCCGGAGCTGGAATTGAATCCGGCGGGTACCTCTGCATTGTGTAGTCGAGGTGCTAACCACTCGACTACGGGGCCACTTCTTTTTACACTTATCATAATATTAATAAGTATGACCTGCCATGGCAATCACTTTCAACTTACACCAAAGTTATTTTGGTTAATTTAAGTTCCTTTACTTACAATAAATCCTTTAAGAAGAGCCCCAAATCCATGAGCTTAGCGATGTGCATTTGCGCGTGTGTGCATGCATGCATGCATGTGAACAATCAGGGCACGGCAGACATTCAAGATTCCGGATGTTTATGAAACTCACTCACCTGAACTGGAAAATCTTGTTACGGACAGCGTAGTCGTAGAAGGAATCTGAGGCCGTGACGGTGTATGAAACATTGAATTCCTCCCCGTTGGTGACTTTCTCCGGGGGGCGCTGCACCCAAGCCATCTCCAGACCTGAGCCGACAACAACACATATGCGTGTGACAAATACCCCCCCGCCCCCCCATTTACATTTCGTGAAGCCTCTTCACTGAATTCAAATTCTTTCTATAGTGTGCAGCTTTGCACTTGTAACCCTTCTCAGATGCTATTTTCGGAGGAACTCTGCACCCAAGTCGATGTGTGAACCACATGCAGTACTAAGGATGATGTACAAGAGTTTCATGGGTGGAGGTGTCATAACAGTTTTTATTTATTTATTTATTTTTATTTTTTTATAAAGTTGGTACACCGCTTCCGCAGATGTAAAGACATAATTACAGTAAATATTTGAATGAATATATAAGCATATACGGTATATGAATTCTGCTTAGCAACAAGTGTTGTTCATGTAGTTGAATAAAATGAAAGAGTAGAATGACAAAATACATTTTTAAAGCAAGCAAAGCAAACAGAAAAGCCAAAATGTGAAAAAAAATGTTTTGGGGGGGAAAAATACATTTTTTAGGTACTTTCTATTGTTGATGTTGCAGTAGCCTGTTAAGAATGTCATTTTTTCATTTTACCAGCAAGACATTAAAAGGTAACGTGTTAAAACCGCAAATGAGGATTATTCTCGATCAAAACTCTATTTCTAACCGGTACAAACGGAGCCACCTGTCGTACAATAACTACAGTTGCACCCAAAATTATTTACAAAGGTTAAAAAAAAAAGCTCACCACACCATATAAGTGGCAAATACTTTCAAAAGAAAATGCACATTCAGCAAATTATTTAAAGTGAGCTTTGAAACATTTTGAGTGCAACTGGACGTCACTGTCACAAAACACCAAACAAACAAAAACGGGTGATTAATAACACATACCACCACAGCTTATCATGTTGTAATCATTTGGATTGTTGCTGGGCCAGCAGTCATACTCCGTGTTGTCCAGATCATGCCAACAATGAACACCCTGCACAAATAATTTTATACAAGGGTATATATGTGTTTCAGCAGGAGACAGCAAGACATTATTATGCATTTTTATTGCCCGTCAGAGGGCAAGGAACCATATTTGGTTATTTAAATAAAAATGGAGGTAAGGTAATAGAACCATGGGAGGCAATGTTCCACACAACTCATTCAGTTCAGGGTCCCCCGAGGAGCTGAAGTTTATCCTTGCAGACATTGGTCAAAAGGCAGTTTACACCTTGGACTGATCTCCAGTCAATCATGGGCTACATGACAGAGACAGTCCTCCATTCACACTGTCACGAGTCGGCGTTCAACCCAGGTTGCATGCTCAAATGTATTTATTCCCCCCCTTAAAAGTTCATCACACCAAAGTCACCAAGAGTGAACTCGATGAATGACCTGCACACTGCAAACACACTGTTCCTATGAAATCATATTACACGAACAAGCTTGCTCTAATTTCACACAACAGCTAACATCTCATTTATTTTTTTCCATGTATATTTCCTCTACTAAACATTATTAAAATAGCTGAGACCACAAATCCTGCAGAGTGACGACTCACCAAAGAGAAGGTCAGGAAGAAGGATGCTGCTGTCCACAGAGCCATGACCAAGTCTGCAATCTCTATAGCTGACTGAAGGGAGTGATCTCACATGCGTCAGGGTCATGTGGTCGGGTCAAACAGGGGAGGCTCCTGTCACTGACATCTCCACCCACCTGGCAGGGGGGGCCACCATCTTTTCCAAGATAGAAGTGGTGCGCAGTGACCATCAGGTACTGGTCCAGCCGCAAGATGTGCCTAAGACAGTGGTCAACTCACACTCCCTTTTGAGTTGCAGAAAGCACCCGGGTCTCTTACTTGCCACCTGGCACTCCCAATGGCAGCATCAAATTGAGCTTTTTAAAATTCTTTTTTCACGAAGCTTTCTCAGGTGTAGGGTTCACCTATTTCTACAAAAATTGGGATGCATATGCAACAGACCATCAACTACAAAAAAAATGCATTATGGAGTTCTATGCTAAACTGAAAAAGTATGAGCTAAACTATTTTGGATGATTTATTTTATATTCAAGTGTCTCATCAGTCATTAAACTCCCCACACGTCACTAGTGGACGGGCATGACCTTCTCCACCCGCACCCACTCCTTGCATGTCCCCATTTATCCAATCAGACCAAGTGGCTCCCCAATCAGTATTCGGTCAGCAACGAGTTATGAAGTGTGTGTGTGTGTGTGTGTGTGTGTGTGTGTGTGTGTATAAGTGACTTCAATTGATTTGTCAATATTAATCAGCTTTAATCAGAACTAACATCATATTTATCTCTGGTAAACATGATTACAAGTCCATTTTTAATATGGGGTCTTTTTTTTTAAACACTGCCGAAGGAGGTTTATTTAATTCACTTCTAATTAATAGCAAATTAAGGTAGCACAACAGTTTAGAGAACGGGACAGGGGTGCCTTTTTTCCTACAGGGACCATTTGTATAACTTCCTCTGAGCACCATAACGATTAAAAAAAATGATGCTACTACTAATTGTTCATCATCAGAAATTATGGTTATTGTAGGTTGCGTTTTTCGGCTGCGCAGTGCCCTAGTGGTTGACATGTCTGCCTAACAGTAGAGGTCGAACATCAACATGAAGATCCATCATCTGAGATTTATTTATGTCCCTTTTTTCCCCCCATTTTTGACCCATTTCTTTTTTTAGTGTGAGATTAAAAGCAAACGGAAACACAGTGTCCCAGAAAATAGGCAAAATTCATTTCCCCCCTTCAGAGAATGCATGATTACAGGACAGCGGTAATATAAAGGCCTGCCATCACACACTTTGAAGTGTAGATGCCTCTGGCTTGGCAAAAATGCGAATGGCAGCGAACAGCGATGCTGGAAGCTGAGGATGAACAATCCTCACTCTTTTCAAGAACCGTCTTGTGAATGGAAACCACTTCACTTTCATGAGGTCTGAATTGAAAGCTGACTTTTTAACTAGTCAACTATGCAATCGCCCTTTCCAGCTGGTCCTCAAGGATGCATGTTCAGTTTAGAGGTTTAAAACAAAAGCGGTTTATATTATTTTATGGCCAGTTATCTCTTACAAGCACTTTGCAAGGAAAAACTAAAAGTTCAGAGAATACGTTTACAGATTTGGGGCACTTTGTTTAAACTGACATTCAATTTGGAGGCAGTTCAGTTAGTGTTGCTCCCTCTCAAGAGCTTATGGACCCACAGAGTGGAAGCAGAAGGTCACACAAAATTGACTGAGCACTCCAATAGATCAAGTGGCGGCGAGTGAGTGTAGGATCTCTCAAGGAGTGGAGGTTTATTGAAAAAAAAGAGATAGTGGCGGGGAATCGATTGTTCTAAATATCAATGCATTTTTGTTAAGTAACTCTGATTTGTCTCTTCTAGTTGTTTGGATGTTTGAGCACAACAGCGATTTTGGGAAAGGCGTGACAACGATTGCGTTTTGGCGTGCTCAAGGTTAAACCTTTCTACTGTCCTGTTTATCTTTTCGTGATCCCACCATTAAACAATGGTCCCCCACGTATATTGTTTCAAGGTTACAAAGGGCGCAAGAATGTGTCGTCATGCAGCACAAGAAGTCACGCTCAGGTACTTAAGGTGATTTTATATTTGTCTTTTATAAAACTCAAATCTCCAATATCAATTTCTCGAAAGACTCATGCATTCTGTGTGATGCACAATACATGAACAAGTAGACACAAAACACAAAATAGCGACAGTGAGGAAGATTGAACCGTCAGAGTCAGCGTCCGCAGGCTGAAGGCGCGTTTGTCAGTTATTTATAGCACAAGCGTCTGGGAAGGAGCGATGCAGCCTACGTCAGTCATATCCTCCTAACTTCCTGCAGGTAAACTATTGTGTGACGGACCTCCAGCAGGAATCCAGTGTGTTACGACATTTTTTTTTTTCCTCTTTGCAAGCCTCTTGCCTTTGTTTCAGCAGAGCAGCAGCAGCCATTAAAAGTAGCTGCAGCGGATGTGGGGAAATGCTACAGGGAAAACCAGTTTGCCTCAATCAGCAGCGCTAAGTTTGAGTGACTATTATCTTTATCCGCAGGCAGAGACTGCAAATGGACAAAAAAAAACAAGCTATCATCCAAACACTTGAAATTAATCCCCGAGACCCCCCCATCTTCGACACTCTTTGGGGAAAATACGACACTAGATTTGGTGCACTTGCGAAATCGAGCCAGATCTAAATATCCAAAGGTTTGCCTTTGCAAAGACAACAAATGTGTGGTTGGCGTTGACAGAGGTAATCATTTTAAAATGTGGACTTTTGTAAAGAAGTTTGTAGCTTGCCATCATCGCAGTAAAGCAGTGCGGCTCTGCAGGTGAACATATCGCAAGTGTACCTAATGTAGTGTCCAGAGAGTATGCATACATTACTTCTGTTTGCATATTGTTCAATTGGTTGCAGTATGTAATGTAAAAATGGCCGTTTGCAAAACTACAGTACTGTTAAGAAAATTGTCCTTAAATTGTCCTTAAAATGACGTACTCCGCACAATATCATGCTACCTCATATTGACCGAATAGACACAAACAAGACCGTAGCATCACCCTTGGTATGGTATATTATATACTTTTTGGGATATAAAACCGAAAAAAATTTACACCAAGGTGTCCTTGCTGTTTCTTTTCAGCCATAAATAACAACCAAAAAAGACTGCTTCCTCCATTTAGAGATCGTTTCCAAAATGATGAAATTCCGACGAGCGAAAACAAATGTATCATGTTGCTATGGCAACAGGATGTTTTGAGTGTTGTGTCTTCTCAGCGCCACAAAAACTCTGGCTTTTAACTGACACGGTGAGCCTGTGCTGATACTCCTCTCCAGACCAAATTTTCTTTGAAGATAAAGAACTGTTGACTCCAGTCTACGCATTATCTTCATGAAGGATTTCCATCTTAGAGTGAGCAGGCATTCCTCAAAGTTCAGAACAAATCCCACTCTCAGGTCTGGAAGATATCCTGGTCGGTGGTTTTTGTCTCTTCGGACGGAGGCGGGCTGTTGCCCGTGTCCTGGGTGGAGTTTAGCGGCCGGGTATTGGCTCGCGTTGAGCGCTGCCGCCGTGTCCCGTTGCCTATGCATCGCATGAGGTTCTTGAAGGTGGTCCACATTTCCTCGTCCTTATAGGAGTAAATGCACGGGTTCATGACAGAGTTTAGCACGGCCAGGAGAAGAAGCCAACGCTTGAGTTTCATGACGTTGCAGCTGGTGCAGTTGAGACCGTCCAGCAGCAGAACCACCAGGCCAGGAGTCCAGCAGATCACAAAGGCTCCTACAAAAACAATAAATGGATTAAGCAAACACCACAGTCTTTGGTGTGGGTTTTCAGATCAGCCTGCAGTCGAATACTTCCTTTGCTAAGCAAGCAGGTGGTTTGTTTGTTATCTCGTAATTCAGGAACAGGCAGTTCACCATTCAACCTCTTATTTTACCCCGACGACGACAGTGAGCACCTTCTCTAAGCTTTTAAACAACGCTGACATCAATTTGACAGAGATTTAATTTTCCATATAGTTGAGATTGATTCCAAAAATATTTGTCTCATCAAAAAGATTTTGATGCAAGGACTTCAATTCAAAACTGTCCGCCAAAATCTAATCCCTTTGACTGTGATGATTCCGAGAGCTGTTAGTCTGGTCAATTCATTGTGGATATAAACAAATGACATGCACATTCAAGTAAGGCTACAAAAATTAAATCAAAAACTGAAATACATTCAAAACAATCAATGTTAGGGCAACACGATGGCCAAATGATTAGCACGTCGGCCTCACAGTGCAGAGGTGCACGGTTCGATTCCGGCTTTGGCCTTCCTGTGTGGAATTTGCATGTTCTCCCTGTGCCTGCGTGGGTTTTCACCGGGTACTCCGGTCTCCTCCCGCATTCCAAAAACATGCATGGCAGGTTAATGGAACACTCTAAATTGTCCCAATGTGTGATTACGAGTGCGAATGGTTGTTCGTCTCTGTGTGCACTGCGATTGGCTGGCAAACCAGTTCGAGGTGTATCCCGCCTACTGCCCGAAGACAGCTGGAATAGGCACCAGCGTGCCCGCGACCCTCCCTTGACCATTTTTCCACACAGACTGAGGTTACCGCAGTTGCAAGTACCACTCCATGTGGAAATATGTTGGCACAATAGTGGTGAGGAAAGAGTTCATTCATGATAGCTCTGTCCAACTGGGACGATAAAGTGCCATGCATACCATAATAGAACATTTATGATCGTCAACACTAGGTAACGTATCAACAGTATGATAGCCAGTTGAGTAATGTAATCAGCCAACTCTACACTCTCGTTTCCCGACACCAGGCCAAGCCATGTATTTTAAAGCCATACATACTCTGTATCATGTATGTCAGAAGAAGTTGTTACATGAGTTGCAGCCCGACATTCGAGCAATGCATCCTCCAAATTATATTACGTTCAAGTAAAGATAAATTCAGAAGTGCAACAACTTTTTTTTTTTTTTTAGATGAAGAAAAAAGTTGGTGAAGCAGACACTGTTCCACATTTTCTAAGCGGGATAAATGCACCGAAAAACCGGGCGCAATTCAAGTAATTGTAAATGAGCACTGCTTGAATCTGCTACTCTTTGGCTAAAACGAGAACAAAATAGAGTCCATTCATGTTTATATATAGAGAAAAGCATCAAGCGCAACCAAGTTTAACTTTAAATGTTTCACTTTTTGGAACGATAACTACAAAGTCCACCTTAGCGCTGCGCGATGTGTTTTGAAGCCAAAGCACTATTAAAAGGCTCAAAGAATAAAAGCACTTTGGCTCTACACCCGACAGCCAATCTGCCTCAGAAAAAGCGAGTTCCAGCAATGCTCTGTTGATTTATTGTTGACTTTAAAGGTGCACATCGCCAGCTGTGTTGAGCTGTGCTTAGCCTGGCTGCGCTCCATGACGTGATTTTGCTTGTGTAGTGAAACCAGTTTGTATTTCCACATTAGAGGTAGTTTACACTCTTGTTTACGATTCTTAATGTGAGCACGATGAGGAAACGTGTGTTGATGAGACTTTTCCTACGTGGGATCGCCGCAGCGAGTCACTTGCATGGTTTGTTTCGCCCAGTTTTAACACCCTTTCTGATACTTGGCATTTTTGGGCAGGTACGAGGGTCCAATTCCAGTAGATCTATTCCTGTTGACAGTTACAGTGACGACACGGAAGTAAACAATAATACACACACAGGGCAATTAAATGTTACATAAGCTGGGTTGACTCTTTAGCCCATGGAGGGCATTTTAAATCATGTCGAGTTTGCATTGACGGGGTAAATCTAATTTGTGCATTTATGCTGAGCTTGCATTGGCAGACAAATGCCATACATTGGATTTTTATCCATTGATTCCGACCTGAACATTTTTTCCATTCCATGTGTTTTACGCCACCAGAGTGCATTTCAGAATTGTGCCACTTGAGATTAAAAAAAAAAAAAAAAAAAAAAAATCAAGATTGGGCCACTTGGACCATGCAGTTTAAATCCAGCCTAACATGCCTGGGCACACAACTGGGCTGCTAAAGGGATTTTTGGCACTTAGATGAAACCACAAGCTTCAACTTGTCTCCACCAGCAATGTGTCTTTACCTTCAGCATGTCTACAGACAAAACAAAGTGTTCACTGGGAGACAATCATGTTTTCCTATCATGGCTTGAACAACTTGCCCATTTTTAGACATTGTCTTTTAAAGTGTAAATTTCTGCCAATTGGGGGAGGAAAGGGGGGTGGCAGCTGCAGAACATGCTTGTAGATTTTCTATTCCTGACCCATGTTGGGGGACAAAAAAAACAAAAAACTAAATAGCATGTTAACTGGCATGATGTGTTAGAAAAGCAGGCCCAACACTTTCAGATACAATCCAATTATTTGTAGGCACAAGAATGACGGAGACCCAAACCAGCATCCGAGTCAGTGGAAGCAAAATCCAAAACCCTATTAGACAGACTGACTAAATCCCCATTTGCCTCTTACTCATGCTGATCGATTTTTTCTCGAATATCATGTGAAGTCATGCAGTATGTCTGCTCTCTGTACTGTCCCCGCCTAACGACAGATCAAAAACTTACGCAATCACTCATTCTAACTGGACCCAAAAAGCACACAGACGCCTCAGAACCGGTTTGTACAGTTTCCACTTCCACCCAGCCGACTAGAGCAAGAGTTAACAGTTTAACTGCCCGACATAAACCATCCCCTTGAACCCGGCTGTGGACTTTGCGTGACACCCTGTCACCTTGTCTGCAGTTCCACTCGCAGTCGTGCATTTGAACCGAAAGATCACATGAATGTGAAAGTAGGGAAACATTTGAATGCTGAGAGACTTTTCAAGGCTTGCAATACATATCGTAGCCAGAGGTAATGTGCACAGCGTATGTTTGTCTTATGTTTTCCTGTTTTTCATGGCTGGAGGGATGGGGGGGGACGCTCATTGAAGGGTGTGTGTTTGGTGGACAGAAACGTTGCACACGCAGAGGAGCGGAGTCCTTGTAGGATAAGATAACTACACAGCGGTTTGGAATACTTTGTGTACACATACAGTAATCGAACCATCTGGCTGGACAAACGGCGCGTGTAAACAAAGAACAATGACATATGATATCCAGCAATATTTTTTTTTTCATTTTTATTATCTGGGTGGAGTGAACTAATAAAAAACGTAACTAAAAGGCAAAGTGTTCCAGTCTGAGTTTCACCTCAATTCCTGGTTCGACGTTAAGTCACTTTTAGGAACAACCACTACAACGGAACATGTGAGGTTGACCATTATTTGTTCAGTTAAAATCTTGCCCATCAAAAGCATGGCATTCTAAACTCTTAATGTAATGTATGAATAAAAATAAGTTTAGGAATTATGAAACAAATATACATAATGTACACAGCAATACATCTATTCACCCTTTGATGATGCATGAGCGAAGCAGAATATTCAAGGAGAGGCAGGAAACATCGCAAATGTGTTGTTTGTTCTCCCATATTGTTCTGAGCAGCAAGGATAACCAGGACAGAGATGTTGCTTTCGTACCTATGTAACCGCTATGTCATGTACCATTTCGGCCCCTATGGTCAGTATAAGCACTTTTTTTTTCTTTGTGATTCCATAAGAAAACAAAAAAAGGCACACAAAACTAAAGCACTGAAGTTAAACAAACCCGATCTCTTTGCTGATGATAACGGTTTGTCCAATGAGTTTTGTGCTACTTTATAAATCCACCCATCCATTTTCTAATCCGTTTATCCTCACAAGGGTCGCGGGCATGCTGGAGCCTATCCCAGCTGTCTTCGGGCAGGAGGCAGGGGAAACCCTGAACTGGTTGCCAGCCAATCGCAGGGCACACAGAGACGAACAACCATCCGTGCTCACAATCACACCTTGGGACAATTTCGAGTGCTCCATTAACCTGCCACGTGTGTTTTCGGAATGTGGGAGGAAACCGGAGTACCCGGTGAAAACCCACGCAGGCACGGGGAGAACATGCAAATTCCACACAGGAAGGCCGGAGCCAGAATCGAACTACTTTAAAAGTGTATTTTTTAATTGTGGTTGGAATACATAACCAACGATATAGTGTTCTGACGTAAGAGCTCCGTATTTAATTTTAGTGTTGATAATATTTAGTAGGTGTTGAACTTATTTATCAAAGTGAATGTTGATAATCTGTGATAATTTAACTTCTGGTCGTCTCTAATTTCATTTTTTTCTTTTTTTAAATAAAAGGAAGTGGTAATGGATACTCTGACTCAATTGAGGGAGAGAGTGTTGCAAATCACCCACGCAACAAAGAACATAATCAACTAATCCAACTGGCTTGTCTGTGATAAAAATACCGGAGAAGAAAAGGAAGTTTCAAGCTTCTTAAGTTTTCTAAAAGACATTAGTAGTCCAATTGCCAACTATCACGTTGAAGCTGTTGAGTTTTTGAGATACTTAATTTCCCCAACTCATTGTGCATCATAAACATGTGCTCTGTTGTTAACCACAAATAGTTTGGCCTGTCCCTCAGAAAACATATCCATACAGAGTGTATCTGCCATAATCAAAAAGCCAAAAGTCGAAATTTTTTGTTGCTCACGATGCAGGGAGTCCTTGTTATCAGGAAGTTACTCAGCAATGACCGCATTTCCCATAATCTAGGGTTATTTAGAAACCCTACAGATGGACATAGAAGAACACAACAGGAATCATAACAAAAGGGGCAAGAGTAGTATTTACCTAGCACCACCATGACTGTTTTGATGAGCTTGATGGGTGTCCTCTTGCGGTTAATGGAGCCACTGGTGTGCGGCGTGAGCAACGACGTCTTCTTCTTGACGTAGGCGTAGATCCTCATATAAATGGCCACCATCACCAGAAATACCACCAGGTTCGACACAGACCAAAAGACCAGGTAGCCCCTGCTGAAAATGGGGGCCAGCTGGGAACAGTCGTTCAGGTTGCAGATGCAGTGCCAGCCCAGACTGGGCACGGCGCCCATGAGGATGGAGATGCCCCACACCAGCACGATGAGCAGGGTCACCCTCCTTTTCGTAAGGTTGCTGTGGACTTTAAAGTTCATGATGGAGATGTAACGCTCCAGCGCGATGACGAGCAGGTTGGCCAGCGAGGCAGACAGGCTGATGTCCAGAAGACCTTGGCGGATAAAGTATCCTTTCACTGTCAGTCTCCGCGAGACCTCACCCGTGTTGAACATGAGGTACACGTACGCGATGCCCGCCAGGAAGTCTGAGGCAGCGAGGTTGGAGAGGAGATAGTAAAACGGGTAGTGGAACCTCTTGTTCGTAATGACCGCTGCGATGACCATGGCGTTGGAGAGCAGGATGAAACAGCAAAAGAGCGAGCCCACCACTTGGACGAGAATGAGCTGGGTCTTGTCCCATTTATCGTCAGCGCCGCTGTTGTTATAGAAAAAGCTCATGGGCTCGTCGTAATGGCAGGTGAGGTTTTGCCGCGCCATTTTTTCTACACAAAACAAAACAATGTTAAAATTTGATATTTAGTTGTACTGTGAAAATAATTCAGTCAAATACAATTCTTTATTCCAGTGCATGAAGGTCAGATTAAAAAAGAAACCGTGAAAAGCTGCATTGAAAAAAACAATTTTAAATGAAAGTTGATCTAATTTTACAGCTTTCATTCATTCCATGACCCCACTTGGCACTCGCTCTTTTCTCAAATCATCATCCCCATTGAAATTAGCAGAAACGCTATTGAGTCATTACTGCCGAGCAAAAAAAAAAACAAAACAAAAAAAAAAACAATTTTTGTCATGTGTTTTTAAATAAATAGTTTGTACATCATAATTATTTCATTGAATTGTGCGGCTCCTTCAAGTGTGCGTCATGATATACATGGAGACAACAGTAAGCTGGAGGCAGAGCTGTTTTTCTACAGCAGAAAAAGAATATGCGCCAATGAGTAGTTATATTGTTTGCCTACTTGTGTTACTCCACCATTTGTGTTCAAATATCTTCAACTGGGAGTGGCATTAGCTGCTCAAAGCCTCTTTTTGAATAATTCTTCACTATCTGTCAAACCGCTTGTTGTGAGGTGAATTGGGTTGAGTTCACTGGCACTAAAGAGCGCTTGTATCACAAATTTGTGCTTGTAATTAAAAAAAAATTAAATCTTTGCTCTCTACCTCTACGCTCCACTGTACTGTACAGCATCCTTAGTGTAATACCCTCACATGTGGAAAGCAGAGCCACAGTCACCGAAGCACTTCTCAGCCATTGAACATCAGGGGAAAAGTAAAAGAAAACTACAATAGGCACACTCACGCAGGGGCTTGCCACAGTTCATGCCCAGACAATCAAACGCAGACTCACGAGCCACCCCAGCAGGCCCTACCCCTTAAAGCGACATGCATCTACGAATTTTTGCTAGCAGGTGTCTTCAAATGCAATGTGATGCAAACAAATGCTCAAAATGGCTTGGTATACAGCTTTTTGAGCATATTTCAATACTG
Organism: Hippocampus comes; assembly: GCF_001891065.2. Lineage (NCBI taxonomy): Eukaryota > Metazoa > Chordata > Actinopteri > Syngnathiformes > Syngnathidae > Hippocampus > Hippocampus comes. The sequence goes on from NW_017805591.1 coordinate 1,016,053, forward strand.
GATGAAGAATAAATTATGAAAGCACTGAATAGGAAGTCGTTTGAGCATTTATTTGACAGGCTACTATTTGTGAGTGCAAAGATGGTACTCCGTAGTACATTGCATGGACCTTAAGATGGGTATCAAAGATATGGAATTAATGCTGGGGATCGCTGATGGTGGAGTGGTACACTCGCCTGACTTGTGTGCAGGGAGCGTGGGATCGGTTCCCACGAAGTGACAGTGGTGATGTGGGTGTGAATGGTTGTTTTTCTCTATATGTGCCCTGCCACTGACTGGTGACCAGTTCAGGGGGTAGTCTGCCTTCCGCCCAAAGTCAGCTGGGATAGATTCCAGCAACTCCTTTTGACCCTCTTCAGGATAAGCGGTGTTGAAAATGCATGGATGGAATTAATGATCAAACGGCTAGCCATAAATGCATGCAGGTGACTGTTGGAAGACGATAGGTCCAGCAAATATCACTGTTGTCTGTGGTTCCTTTGCTAGTTATGGATATTTAACCTGAGAAGCAGAGGAAGTCAGTTACAAATTCACTATTTCTTTTTTGTGTGTCTTTTTTCCAAGCAATACGTCATGGTCAAAACATTACATACATTGCATTTGACACGCACACAAAAAAAAAAAAAATCTTCAGGTCAATAGTGTCTAAAGTATATTTTTGTCCAAACAAGTTCGATCAAACTTTACAAACTGTTGTGCTCGGCTTGTCAACTGGAACAAAAGTAGCGCTGAGTCGAGAATAGTGGAGCGGGGTGGAATGGAGTGTCGCCACAAGAGTATAGGGAGAAAAAAAAAGGAAAGAAAAAAGTCAGCAAGGTGAGCTTACCTCAGGTAAACGGCTGCGTCACGACACTGAGAGAACGGGTAAATTCCTCCCCGAGGACGAGACCATTTCCCCGCTCCAGTGGCTCGAGGCTTGCGCCCACGCAGCCGTGGACGGAGGGAGGCGACAACAGCAAGTTAGTAGAGCCAAGTGAAGACAGACAGCGAGAGAGAGATTGAGCGCCCTGACTGAGCCTTCGACCAGATGACGCAGAGGGCGTGTGCGCGCCGGCGACAGAACTGAATTCCTCCGCGCCCGAAACCTTAACAATGCGCGTGCGCACACTTTCCCCGATTTACCGGTAATTGTTTATTAAAACTCACATACCTTACAGCGGAGGTGGCAAATATACTCACATTCAGTATTCGGGTGCGTCGTTGAGGGTATTCTGTCCCCTTTCGCTTACAGACATTAAAACTATTTAATTCCTTTTGGCTAGAGTATACCTATGTTGGATTACGTTTTCCCGAGCTGCCTACCAATGGCCGCATCAAGACTAGACAAATTTAGTGAATTATTCAAACCAGCCTCCAAGGGGCAAAAGAAACGTGCACGTCCACTGGCAAAATACTTGTGTACACGTTGATAACGCAACCAATTTATGCCATATTAACAGCCACGTAAACAGGATTTTTTTTTTCCCGGGCTGGTGCTCAAGTAAAAAAAAAGGGCACCCATCGCCAAAATTATTCAAAAGATTAAGAAAAACGCCGCAGGAAATAGTTTCTTGTGTTTTCACAACCAAGACAGTCAATAATAAAACTATTGCATAAAAAGTCTACACACCACTGTTGAACTATCAGGTTTTGTTTTATGGGGTGAGTGTGGGGCCAAGATAAATAATTTCAAAACGTTTTAAAATTACAGTGAGTCACTGTAATTTTAAAAAGTGACCTATAACTTGTACAACTCAATGAAAGAAAAAAAAAACTGCCACTATTTAAAGTGCCCCTGATTAACCCAAGACAAAGTTCAGCTGTGGTGGCAGCAGGTTTTACTTGAGATTTTTGTCATCACACACTATTTTCCGCACAGAGCCCCCACAGCATCAGGGGGATTTCATAGGTCAAATGTACAGGGGACAAAAGAATTTTCAATTAAAATTATCACTAACGGAACACAGTGAAGATAGTGACATTTCCAATAACTGGATGTCCCTCCATTGATGAAAAGAAACCTAGCAGCCAAGAGGCTGTTTAGGACATGTGACAACAGTCTCCGGTCTTATTCATATGTTTGTGATAAGTGGTAGGGTGGCAAGAGTGAAGCCTTATCTAACAAAGAAAAAATGAACTCAATATGCTCCATTGACTAAAACAATGCAAAATCTAGGCCTGTTTAGTTGAACACGAAGCTAAAATACTCACAGCAAACCATGACTTCTGTTGGCAATGGGTAGACGACAAATCTGGATTGGACCTAAATTTTCAGGAAAAATACACTTCAAAAGTTACACAACTGTGATGTGGGGCGGGGAAACATTGTGATGATGAACGGAACTTGTGACATTGTCACTGTGACAAAGTGTTAAACATGTCTCTGGCCTGTCGGTGAAACTCAAGTTGACGAACAATAAAATGAATGAACAGAATGTAGACCAGGATGTGGTTTTGGTCGATGTCAAGAGACTCACCTCCCAAGTCCAACCAGTAATATCCCCCTATTAGACACTGCACCACAGTTGCACTTCAGATTGTTATAATGACAAAGCGTTTTCTGATCTGAAATCTCCTCCCACATAAATCTGTAAAAAGGGTTGACTGGTACCAAAATTCGACCGGGGAATATTCTTCGTCGGGGGCCGGAGAAACTGGGTAAGGGGATTCTGGGTTCGGACGGCGGCCGTCACATGCCTAAACGTAATAAATCAGGTGGGTGGAAGTTACACTGCAAAAAGTTAATCGGCGATGGGGGGCCGACGTCTTTGCACCCCTGAACCACTAATCCTAGAACCGCCACTGGAACAGACTGAAGTAACACTAACCTGTACATCCTACAAAAACTCAGCGGTGCAGCTCTGCTTAACTTTTAGCTTTGATGTCATATACGGTAGTTAAGTGGCCGGACTCAGTTGCTTAAAAGGTAATGAGAGTTTTACGGTTGTGGACATGCAGGCATTTCACAGACCCAACTCTTTTTAAATTTCCATAATATTTTGTATATCTTTCACAAGGATTTCATGATGGTAAAAGTTTGACATTGGAACAGCTTCATTTAATCTCAATTATCTTTCTGACTGTGTGGAGATTTGTGACTCATCAAATTAGTCAAGTTGAAGGAAATGACAGTGGAATGAAGCCAAATTGTCTTTTCGTCCAGAGACATTTAGCAAGCGTGCTAATTTCATTTCAGTCAGCTGATTTGGAAAGATCCTCATTAAAATGAGATTTCAACGACAAAGCTGCTTGCTCCAAAAAGGATCCTTGATGGACACTCATTAGGCTGCACCATTAAACAACTAAATGTAACGGAGGCGGTACTTCCTTCCACTCAATTGAATGAAGACAGTTGCAGCTGCTGTCCGTGACATAAGAGGGAGCGGTGGAAAAAGGATGATTTCAAAACATCAACATTAAAAATATTGTTAATACACAACTGTACTGGAATATTCACAAAGTGGAATAATGTCAATTCTGAAGTAAACAACCTGATTTGTAGTTTAGCCAAGCATGCCGTACATAATTAAATTGAGGGTATACTGAATAAAAACATTTAGAGAACCTTTCTAGGAGGAGGTGGGGGCATTCCGACTGTATAGCTTCTAATCAGCAATCTCTGGGTGTGTCTGCAAAGCTCCCAGCAACTAATTTCAATGTTGTCAGAGCAGAGGAGCCCACGCCAAACCTCAGAGCGGAGGGAACTCCATTACGTGGCTCGCTGATGACAGGAATGGGCTCATCGGATGAGCGGAAAAGTGCACTTTCTGATAAAATTTGTGTTTCGCTGTAGCAGCTGAGTGTAAGCACACTAACTCAAAAGGCGCAATCTGATTTTTAAGACTCCTTTGCAAACTGATAATCAACTGCACAATGCTTAGCAGGAGGTGACTCACCAAGCAAGTCAGATTACATTTTCCCAAGTCTTCCTTAATTCAGCTTCATTCGTTTTATAAAGGGAGCCACTTATTGCAAAGTAGAAGATAAGGCGAGTTGCGGTTCAGTCAAACTTAGTTCTTTAAAATAAGTGCACTCAAAGCAAATCTGGTTTCATATTGTGTTAAATTATTCAAGCATTACAGAAACAACCACATGTAATGTATCCGTTTCAGTGATGAGAGGAGCAAACATGATTGCAGATTGACTAGCGGTCACATTACAAACCAAATCAAATTGAAGACTAATCCATCCTTAAAGGATTGCATTTGTAAAACTCGATAGTGGTCAAACTCTATTATGGTAATAGAGTAGAACGAAAGATGAGAATTGTGGAGCGAAAGACCGGCTTAAAAAAAAAGGGCATGGTTCTGCGCAGTCTGATAGCATCTAGAAACAACATCCTCGTACAGTATAACTCTATGGATCCAGAACACTGAGCCTGAGGACGTGTGCGATGCCAAGTGCAGCAACATCCTCTGTTTATTCCTTCAGTAAATACACTGAAATAATTGACGAGAAGGAGACATGCAGAATTTTATGGGGAAGTCTAGCGTGACACAACTACTAGTTTGGTGACCACTGATGATACTTTCACTTCCTGTTAAATGGAAGTAGTGCATGTGTGGTTTGTTTTGTGTTCTGGAACTGCCACCAGGGTGCAGTGGAATCCAAGTCTCCCGTGAAGGATCGCTCGGAATGCTGAGGGACATCATACAATTTAACTTAATTTGTCAGGAATCTTTACCAGCGACGGCTAGTGACATAAAGAACATGTTTAAATACCATGTCATTACATGGCGGCAGGGATGAAAAACCTGTGTATTGCCTGGGGACCATTTATACAATAGAAGTCACGGCTTTTGATGAGAACCAGCAGAGGTCGCTGTCAGACCACTAACCACCGTACTTGGTGACCAGAAAGACACAGACAGGCATGGGGAAACCGGAGTTTAGAGTATTAAAACAAGTGTTCTAAATATGCGCTTTTAGTGGAAAAACATTTCCTTTCATATTTGTTGGTATAATATATATATATATATATATATATATATATATATATATATATATATATA